>NW_021703783.1:28857324-29274359 GCF_005190385.1 Monodon monoceros
CAAGCTTGTTATTAAGTTTTCCAAATTCTCTAACCTCTGCTATTTTTTGTCTTCTTGGTTGAGCATTTATCTAATTTTTTCCACTCCTTTATTTCTATAATATGCTTGAAAAGAATGAAGTTCTATATGTGTTAGGTTCATTATTTAACTCTTACAGCAAGCTTGTTATTAAGTTTTCCAAATTCTCTAACCTCTGCTATTTTTTGTCTTCATGATTGAGCACTTATCTAATTTTTTCCACTCCTTTATTTTCAATCTTTCAATGACTGTCTCTTGTAAACTGCACATAACTGCATTAAAAAAATCTAGTGCGAGGAACTTTGTCTTTAATAGGTATGTTTAATTGAGTTATTTTCACTTTAATAACAGGTACATTTACATGTAACTAATTTTGCTGGGTTTTTTTTTGGTGGTGGTTTCTCTTAACCATGTTTTTTTCCTGTAATCTTCCCCTTTTCCTGTCTTTATTAGTTTGATTCATTCTCTTTTTTCTCTCTGTACTAGTATATATCTTTAAGAGATTATACTTATATTTTTAACACCTATATTTAACAAGTTGCAAACTAATTATAATCTCCATTTCCTTCTGAAAACAAACCAAAGAATATAGAGGGTTTTTTTTTCCCCCAAAGTTCCCATACCACATTCTATGTTATTTATCTAGAAGTTTAGCTTTCCAAGTTTTTTTTTTTTACAAAATTTACTTAAGTATAACATTTGTTATATATGTATATATATGTGTATATATATACACACACACACACATACATACCCATATACCGCACAAATCATAAGTGTGCAGCTTTCAGTATAATCGAAGAAATTATACTATTTCCTTTTTTTCTTTTAAACATATTAAAGTCTCTTAAAATTTTTGGTTTTTTTTGGTAATACAAGTTTCTTTAGGTATTCATTCTTCCATCTGTCACACTTGGTGGCTTTCTTTTCTTCATAAATTGATGTAGTTTTAAATTTTTGACTATCTCATATTTGCTTTCCATGGAAGTCTCATGTGTCCTGGATTCTGACAATTGCATGTTTCTTTCTGAGTTAGCTCTACAGATGTCTCCAGTTTGGGACCCACTTTTTCACTCTTCATGTTTCTCCTATGGTTCCCCCTTCACAAAGGCAGTGTGAAATTATAAGCCATATTTCCCCACAGTAAATGCTCCTGGTTTTGCTTTCTCATGTGTGACGCTATTTCTATTCAAGGTCCCAAGTGGGCCACAGAGAATTTAGCAGCTTGCCTAGCCCAGGCCAACAGTTTTTCTTGTCTCTGTCTCAGAGCCTAGGTAGCCCATCATAGCTCCAGAGTCAAGACCTGCACCTTTGTCTTCTCAGCACCTAAAACACTAGCTTCTCACCCTTTAGGCTGGCTTCTGTTCTGATATTCCCATGGGCTGCTGGGTTTCCACATGGGCTCACTGCTCTCATTCTCATTGGTGGCACGTGGGCATTTCTCTCAAGTTCAGCTGTGAATTAAACCTGTATTTGCCTGTGTGTGGGATGCATGTAGGAGGTACCGAGGATGATGGACAGGAGGAGGTTTTCTATCAGCTAAGTATACTGTATTTTCTAGAAGTATGTTAAATGATTTTAACACGGATTTTCCTTCTTAAAAGTTTTAATTGTAAAGTACGCATTACATAAAATTTACCATTTTAATTAACCATTTTAAATTTTAATCATTTTTTATTGTAAAGTTCAGTAGTGTTAAAGCATATTCACCTTAGTGTGCAAGCAACCTCCAAAACTCATTCCATTTCCAAAACTGAAACTCTATACCCATTAAACAAACTCCCTATTTCCTTCTTGCCCCTGCCTATGGCAACCACCATTCTTCTTCCTGTCTCTATAAACCTGACTACTCTAGGTACCTCATATTAGTGGAGTCATACGGTATTTGTTCATTTCACTTATCATCATGTCTTCAAGGTTCATTCATGTTGTAGTAGCCAGAATTTCTTTCCTTTAAATATGAATAATATATCATTGTTTGTATATAGAGTTTGTTTATCCATTCATCCGTCAAATAACACTCGAGTTGCTTCCATCTTTTAGCTATTGTGAATAATGCTGCTATGAACATGGGTATTCAAATATAACTTTAAGACCTTGCTTTCAATTCTTTTGGACATATACCCAGAAATGGAATTGTTAAATGATATATAATTCTGTCTTAAAATACTGTTTTCCAGACTGGTTGCACCATTTTACATTCCTATCCACAGTGCATACAGTTTCTAATTTTTCCATATGCTTCACAACAATTGTTGTTTTGTTTTTGTTGTTGTTTTTTATCCTAAGGGGTCTGAGGTAATATCTCATTATAGTTTTGACTTGCATTTCCCTAATGATTAGTGATGCTGAACAGTTTTTCATGTGCTTGGTCATTTTTATATCTCTTTTGAGAACTAAATGATTAAAAAAACCTTTTGATTGAAATATAACTACATAGATATAGAAAAGCATGCTGATTGACTTAAAGTTTTGTTTCCAACTAATTATAGTTGATTATATGGACAAATGGTTTTCATTATGTTGAGATAATTCAGAGTGCATCAAAATCAGCATACTATCCCCATCATGAATGGTATTATCATTTTACCTGGTGTCTTCTCAGGAAACAGCTACGATTAGAGATCTCAGTTTCTGTCTATGAATTGCCTCAATACTTGACCCTAAAACATCTAGAAATAGTATATCTCAAATATGAATCCAAGGTAATGGTAGATTTTACCCTGAAAATTCCATCCAAGGTAACTGCATAAAACCTGTCAACCAACTAATAAACAAAAATATAGTGAATGCTATTTTACCTACAAATGGAAAATCTGTTGTAGGAATTTTTCATGGTTAACATATCCTGCATTTTTTGCTTTCTTTCTAGAACAGATTGAGGCAAGCCACCACAGTGGCCAAGCTAGGAGGAGGGTTGTTGCTCAGCACAGAGAAGAGTGAGAAAATCTGTTTTTTTTTTCGGGGGGGACGGGCAGTAAAGAATTTGAGGTTATTCTAAGAATAGTCCACAAACATGAAAGTTCTTTGTATATTTTGTTTAGTTCTTTGTATTTTTCCTACTTGGGTATTATCTGTTTTCACTTTTCTCTAGTAGTGCGTGTAACCAAGGAATAATGGTACAAAAATATAAATAAAATCTAAGAATAAGTTGAAATAAAAGAAGTAATACACATTTCTATTAAAAAGTTGTACAATTTGTTATTTGCAAAAAGAACAAGACTCTTATTTTGAGACCTCTGACCTCTAGACCTTCTACTGAGGAAGAGAGAAACATCTAATTTTAGCATCCCCTTACCATCAGTAGACATTTCTCTTAAGTTTGTAAATTAATTCTATGAAATACAGGAAACTACATACACAGATTTCTTAATGTTCATAATTCTTGACTGGTAACTTTCAGGTTTTTTCTATTGAAAAAAATCATAAGGATTAAAGCTGTAAACTATTACATCTAAAAATATTTAATCAATTAACTTCCTAATAAAGCTTGACTGATGAAAAGTATGTGCTGGGTGTTTTAAAAGAAGCTCTTTCATGTTTTCATTTTAAGTAATAATTGCATTTCTTTTACATATTTCTTTTTAATCAGTGTATTTAAAATGTGGTCTGGATTTTCACTCAACTACCATATAATTTATTTCTACTTCTTTGGAGTAATTCCCTAATAAAATGATTAATGACAACAGCATAATGATTAATAATGATATATTATACTTCACGGCTCCTAGGAGATACAAGCACTTTATTACAGATTTCATTGCCTTCATCAGTATTAGGAGACAGAATGAGAGGATACTATTCTTTTTATGAGAATTTAAAACATAAAAGAGGTTAAAGCCATGTCAAATAATACTTACATGTTTTTGTGTCCATGAATATGAATATTAGTTCATATTTGTTCTATACTAATATTTCTTTTATGTGCCTACTATAAACCAATGTGATCTGTCAAAAAGAGAAAGGTTTATACTTTCTCATACTTGCCTATAATTACCAACTTTATCCTTATTTTGTTTAATTTCTCTGACTTCCAGGAATGTACTAAAAGAATAAAAGAATTTAAAGTGATAATAATTCATTTTGACTTGACAATTTTCTGTCTTTCACTTAAGTTTGGGAGTTTGGAAATTATTAGTATAATTTAAAAATACCCAGCAGGAGAAACTGCCTTGGCAATATTTAGAAATACCTGCCTCAAGATCCAAAGCCCTGTAGCTTATTAGGACAACGCTGGGTCTGAAATTTGGATTTCCTGAAGTCTAGAATAGAGTTTATATTCTAAGTTTGTGAAACATACAGTTGCAATGTTGTCTACCCACACTCATCAGAATATGCTGCAAAGTAATGTAGTTATAAAGACCAGTTTCAAAGATTCTTTAAAAGAAGACCAATTTAAAAGAAGTAGAGTCATTGACTGTAAGTGCAGTCATTCTGTAAGTTTAAAAATAAGACTCATTTTGAAATTTTATTGTATATTCTTATGGTATATACTGAGCTACATACCTGCCCCAGGCTGCCTCGTTTGTAGATGCTTTATTAACTGGAACACAGGAGGAGTCACTGACGGCTGATTTATTCATCTTATAGCAGAAACCGCAGTCTGGATCCAACATACATTCATTACAGTAACTGTAAAATGAAAGGAGTTGTAGTCATGTTCAGAGACAACTGCTGCTCAGTCAGTACACAATATGTGCTCCCCTGCACTTTCCACTTTACTCTGCAGTAAGCTTGGGGCCATGGCACTTGTTTTGGCCATGGCAAATGACATGTGCTGAGGCAGGTGAGAGCTGGCTGGTCTCTTCCATCCCTCCCTCCTCTGGTTGCAGCAACTTTGGAAACTACTTTGAGATAGAGGATTGGATGTGCAATATTGGATGTAGAAGAACCCCTGTCTATCTACAGCAAATATACTTTTGTTTTCCTAAGCCACTGAGATTTGTTACTGGAGCATGGACTGGTCCATCTTGAACCAGCTGCCTGGTTCCAAACTGTACCAAACCATTTATTTCTCTTAAATGTCTCCATCATGTACCATATCTTCTAAAAAATGGGATTTTCCCCTAATATATATCATGAAATAGAAAATTCAAAGAATGAAAAAAATTATATCTAGAGAAAAAAGTTAAAAAATAAAAATGCCACCACCCAAATAATGGTCACTGTTAACATCTTGTTGGACATCTGTATTTTTAATAAATATATATTGAAAATCAACTATGTTGTATGCTTAATTAAAAGAAGCTGTAATCTTTCAAAATTGTATAATTTTTTTTATTTTTTAGGCTGCACCATGTGGCATGTGGGATCTCAGTTCCCCGACCAGGGATCAAACCCAGGACCCTGCATTGGGGGCACAGAGTCTTAACCACTGGACCACCAGGGAAGTCCCTAAAATTTTTTTTTAAAGAGAAAAGAAAAAAAAAGTTGGTGTAGGGAAAAAGGCTAACATTTCTCTAAGTTAATTACATCCACTGATTGGATTACAGAACCATAACCAATTAATCATTGCTCATCTAACAGCAGTATCCTAAATGCAGGAAAATTTTAAAGAGGCAAAATCCTTTAGAGGGCAGGGTTTTCCAACATAAGCCTACAGCGTTCTTGTAGAATGAGTTTTCTCACTGTCATACTATTTGCCAGACAAACCTGGAGCACTTTATACATAGCAGGCACACACAAGGTATGGAGACCCTAAGATGAATAAGCTAAATTCCCTGCTCCTTGATAGGTAAAAGGCAACGATGAGAAATAGCTACACCAGTAAATAATGGTAATATGATAGAAAACAGTAAAGAACTACTCTAAGGACAGAGGCCTGATTATTCGCCTGTAAGAGTGGGGGATAATTTCAGAGACGATATTTGAACTGGATCATAAGAGAAATTTACCCAGCAAAGAGGTACAGAGAAGGGCATTTCAGAGAACTGCTTGTTCTTGGGTTGGCCAAAAAGTTCATTCGGGTTTTCCCATAACATCTCACAGAAAAAACCTGAACGAACTCCATACATAATTAAAGAACAGTCAATACAGACTTATTAATATCTACTGTGTACAAGTAATTACACAGTGGGGTGTGGGAGAGAAGCAGGGTAAGAATTACCACAAGTTAGCCAAAGAAGACATGAATCCTCAAAACCAAAGTACTTCTTTGATACATTTAGCTAAATGGAAAAAAACTGGCGTTGTTTAAACATTAGATTATTGCCATTTCAGCCTCTGTCTGTAAACCTTTCCTTTGCAAATAGTCTATTTTTAATGAGACTTCAACCTTATTCTAAAAGCAAAAAAAGAGGTCTTTCAAAGACTACCGAAAGATCAATACACTTTAGAAAGGTGATACAGTATTGTGAATCTAAAATTTCCCACACTTGTGATAAGCAAAATAAAACAATAGAAGGAATAAGAAGTACTCCGAGCTTCTGGCTTTGAGAACTAGACTAGGCTAATTTGGAAAGGAAGATCATTCCTACTAGTATTTTGTTGGTTTATTTATTTGTTTGTTTTTTTATTCTGCCCATATGAGGTAGAATTAACAACTTTGATTGTTTCAATGGCTTTAAATGATACTTATTTGGGAAATGTCAATTCATCCATTTATAGAGAAATTACTTTCTACTTAATTTCTCAAAAAATACTTATTTCCTATAAAAGGCCAAAAAACTTAATGATTAAGGCTAATAGTTACCAAGAACCTACTGTATGTGCATGTCAGACATACAAGGTGTTACCCATAATGCTCCGCCTCTCTATCACCATTCAAGCATCCAACTCTGACCACAACCTTCCATTCTTCCAGCTTTCTTCCTAAATGATCCCTGCTCTGTCATGATCACTCATTCAACAAATACAAATATTTTACACTTACTCTGTGCCAGGCACTATTCCAGGGGCTGGGACTCATTAGCAAACAAAACAGTTTCTCTGCCCTCATGAAGCCGATTTGTATATTAGACCTCCTGGTGACCTCCAGTTAAGTGATCTATTTGCTCCCTATTCCTTAGCTTTTTCCTTTCTTTAGTTCTGTCCTTAACTAGCTTATTGACCATGACCCATCATTTCAACATCTTAAATTTCCCTGCCTATTTATCTTCTCATTTCACCCATCTAGCTATATATGAACACAAACATTTGCCTTTTCTGTGCCTTCACCCACCTACCCAAATGCAGTTGAAGGAATTACACAACACGGCAGATCAGTAGTTCCTCTGTAACACACTACTACCAGCCTCAAAAAGATCCTCAACAGCCTGAAATTCTCAATAGTTTTCTCTAGTCAACTCTATAGGAGGACTATTTTAACCATTCTACACAAAAACTATTGCTCAAATCTCCAATGCTCCATTTCCCTTTACTCTCTGCAAATGACCTCAACTTCAGCTTTACAGAGAAAACAGATGAAAGCGGTAAAGATGGGAAATTTATAATCTTATAGCAAACATTTAAACCATTCTACTTTTCTATGCTCCAGTTACGAAGAGAAGCCATTCTTCTCAGCTAAGGTCAACTTCTCTATCTGGGCTTTCATCCCATTCCATCTCCTCAGGCCATCTCAGACCTGATTATTGCTCCTTCTTTCTCTTAAGATAAAAGATTAGATTTTTGATTGTGATATTTTCCTCCTTTTAATGTAGGCATTTATAGCTATAAATTTCCCCCTAAGCACTGCTTTAATTGCATCCCATATTTGGTGTGTTATGTCTTCATTTTCATTCATCTCAAAGTATTTTGTCATTTCCCTTGTGATTTCTTCTTTGATCCATTAGCAATTGAGGAGTGCATTATTTAATTTTCATATACTTGTGAATTTCCCAGATTTCTTTGTTAGTGATTTGTGATTTCTAATTTCACTCCACTGTGATCAGAGAACATACACTGTATTATTTCAATCCTTTTAAAATTTACCAAGGCTCGTTTTGTGGCCGAGCATATGATCTGTCCTGGAGAATGTTCCTTGTACATTTATGAAGAATGTGTTATTCTGTTGTTGTTGGGTGAAGTGTTCTCTAGATGTCTGTTAGATCTAGATGGTTTATATTCAATATACTAATCTTAAAGCATATTGGCCCCTTGGTTTCTAACAGCCTTCACCTCCACTTAACTTCCTCCACATCCTGGTAATTGTCATTATCTTGAAGAGGGGTCAACAAACTATAGCCCTTGAGACAAATACAGACCACACCCCGTTTTTGTAAATAAAGTTTTACTGAAACATAGCCATGCCCATTTGTTTACTTATCTATGAATACCTTCAACTTCAAGGGCAGAGTTGAGAAGTCTAACAGAATCCATATGGCTTGCAAAGCCACAGACATTTACTATCTTACCCTTTACAGGAAGTCGGCTGATCCCTGATCTTAATCACATACACAGATTTCTTATTCCTTTCCTTCAAGATCTCTTACTTCCTTACTCCTAGGATAACTGTTCTGTCTCAGAGATCTTCCACACTCCTTTTTTCCTGATGCTTCACTAACTTCATGGCTTTGCATCCTTCTCTGTCAGACTTTAATTGTAAACGACTTTAAACATTTTCACCAGACCCTCAGTGTTTTTGTATTTAGGTTCTCCTATAAAGTCAACCTATAAACTTTTATGTTTGTTTCTTTCTATGTTTTTACTTTCTACATCTAAGTTGCTCTTTACTGGTGGAGAATTAACATAACCAGGCATATTGGTGAAACGCCACAATCACAGTATTCAACTGCAGCTGGATCCTCACTGCTGGGAGGAAACTTTTACCTGTCCCTAATCAGTGATTTTCCCCATTCCCACAACTGATATCCCACAACTCTCCTACAATCCCAATCCTTATTCCCTCCTACAAATCTTTTTGAAAATGGCCTTGCCTTGCTTCCCAGTGAAAACTGAAGAGATTAGGAATGAGCTTTTTCAGCTTTAAACTCAGACATGAACAAAGATATCTATAGCCACATCTCTCCTCGCCTGTTTTCCTCCAGGATCTGAAAAAGAATTGTTCAAAGGTCATCCTTCTATCAGAGCTTTCAATCTTATTCCCCTTGGTCTTCACTAGGACCAACACTTTGTCCCACTGGTTATTTTCTTCTCTTTATACTTTCAGACCTCTCCTAGAACATACCCCATAGTTTATGTGCAGGCTCTGGCCATCCTCATATTAAAAAAGCATGAAAAACTGTCTTTTGTACTACTTCACACCAGTTCATAGGAGTCAGTCAGTGAAAAGAGGCCAAATATTAAAAAGAGTTCAATTCCCTTGCCATCTCAGGGAGTGGGCCACTGTTGGGAACTGATTGGCCAACTGATCTGGCCTTGGAGCCTCTCAGGCTTCTGGAGGCAAAGTATGATTCCCTACCACTCCCTTATCCTTGATCTGGAATATTTGTTTTTCATAATTTGGACTATTTTATGGCAAAATTCTCCCAAATGTAATATTTCTAACTTCAACTTGACATTTAGAAGATAACACAAAACTTTAAATATCCTGGGGAATCTGCTAATTGACCTTTTACAGAGAGCATGTATCATAACTGTGGCTTTAACAGTGTTGAAAAAAGGAACAACTTCTAGAAGTGGCTATTTTTTATTCATGATTTGCTCTTTAAGGCTTTCTTGAACATGACCTAATAAATTTACATGAGATTTTCTAAATATAAAATTTGAGAATTTAAATATATTTTTACTAAATCAATGCTCATAAGAACATTCTAAGCATAGATTAAAATATTTTTTTGTGAAAAGCAGACTGGTATATTAGGCCCTATTTGTCCCCTCTCACAGTATGACCTGGTGAGTTCTAAATTTTGGACTTCAAGTTTTCCATCCCAGGAGCACATGATCTCTAAGAACCCACCCAGTTGCAAGATTCTACATGAAAGAAAAAGAAATACATATACTCTCA
Organism: Monodon monoceros; assembly: GCF_005190385.1. Classification (NCBI taxonomy): domain Eukaryota; kingdom Metazoa; phylum Chordata; class Mammalia; order Artiodactyla; family Monodontidae; genus Monodon; species Monodon monoceros. Next base: position 28,867,226 of record NW_021703783.1, read on the forward strand.
CTCTAAATTCACACAAACTTTAATAGTGTAAAACATATTAGGATGCTGTAACATCTCACAAATATTTACTCTTACATACTTATTTCAAGGGCAGAAATTATAAGTGTGACTTACTCTAAGAAATTCTAAAGTTAGAAAGAAACTAATTAAGAAAGCATTTACAAAAGGGCTATGTTTTATCAAAGGAATTGCTGAATTAATTACAAAAAATGGGGATCCCTCTCTTCTGATACGAAGTATTTTAAACTTCAGACAAGTCAGTATATAGTACAGTTGATGGTGATGGCCCTCCTCTCTGTGCACACCTCTACTGTAGAACTTACAATGTTCTTTACTGACTGGTTTGCAAGGACCTGAGGGAAAAGGCCATGTTTACGAACTCTGCAAATGCAGCACCCCACTGTAGGCTAGATACCCAATGCATGTTTATTGAATGAATCAAAGCATGGTAGCTCTATAAATCAAGGCACACTGTAGGTTCTTTAATCTGTTTCTGCCCATTAATAGAAAATAATTTTGAGGGATGGGTAGCTTGGAGTGAATATCTGAGTCATTTTTTGGAATGAAATTAAAAGAAGGTAAAACCTAGTGTCAGATGGTACTTTAAGCTAAGCCCAGTTTTTAAATTGCCAGAGGCTAAAGCTGCCATTTGCAAACATTTAATCCACAACCTAAATGGAAATGGTTAGTAATTTTGATAACTCACTTTCAGAAACACCAGCTGCAAGGGGCCAATTTCCTTGAAGCCCCAAGAAAAGAGCCACACAGAGAGAAGGCTCTCTTTTACATCATAGCCTGCAAAATTTCATAGTAAAAGGATATTATGATATTTAGAGAGAAATTGTGGTAAATAAGTATGCCCAGAATGCATGCTGTTGTTCTTGACTGTGGATACTTTCAATTGGGGAGATTATACAATAGCCAGTGTTCTACTAGGGGTTGAAACTGCTGGGGAAACTAGCAGAGCATACTAGAAACTCTACTAGGAAACTGGAAAATATATAGTCCAGACAATACCTACAATTAGAACCAAACAGTTCTTTTCTTGCTAGTTTCAAGGAAGGAAGGTTTAACTTTTTAATCTCTGACATTTCTTTTTAGAAAGGGAGAAAAATAAGTATTCAGATATTTAGAAAAAAACTGGTTCTAAAATTTTAAAATATTTCCAATTAAAGTAAAAAAGAGTAGAATAAAAGGTGGCTTAGTGTCTAAGGGAGACAAAGGGTGGCGTATTTTCATTCAGTCAATCTTTTACATGTTTCACATGGCACTCAGGGTCTTAACCAAATGTGTCCCCTTCTCTCTCCTGAGAAAATCTTTTAAAAATTGATTTGGGTTAATTTCAAACATTTTAAGTTTCTACTCTGTGAAGTTGAGTGTGAATCTGGCCCTACAGAAAACAGTCCATTTGTTTTTAAGTATGACTCATTAAATCCAATGAGATAGAACATTAAGAACAGTGGTCTTAAAATGCCTGTCTTGGCATGGCCTAAATTAAAAAAAAAATCAGTTGTGGTAAATGCAGGTGTTAGGACAATCCATTGCCACAGGTCCACTTTCATTCTCTGTGGGTAACTGTTCACTCATTCATTTCTTATGCATGAATTTAACATCCTACTTTGTGTAATTATGTCACTGTTTCCCAGACAGCTATTCTAAATTTTCTCTACTCTTTACTATGCCCTCCTTACTCCTAACTGTCCCCACTGCCTTCAAGCAGGCAACCTGGAATCCAGTTTACTCTTACTGGGGGGACAGCTTGCCTTGCTTGTAGCTCTCTGCAGGGCCAGATTTCTACACGAGTTCTGCAAAGAGAACTCCAGGACACCTGCCTTCTTTCTCAGCCAGATTGTAGATGTCAGGGGACTCCCTCTCCCCGTTTGGACTGTGAAAGTAGGGAACTTGTGAGAATTTTTTAAAAAATAAGAAATTCTGGAGGACTTAAGGAAATCGTTGGAAATTAATTTAAAAAGCTAGGGACTATTGGTGCTGATTTTACGAAGTAAGTCATGCCTCACCACTTCATGAAAACTGCCCTAACAGAGATTGCTGGTGATCTTCTCATTGTTAACCCTGGGTGCTTTTCTTTACTAAACTTATCATTCTATGATAAAATTTCCTAAACATTTTCCCTCTTTCCTAAAATTTTCTCATTCTTTGACACCATGCCCTTTATGTTTCTTCCACCTCTCCAGCATCTTTTCTTTCTCCTTGGTTCTGTTCTTGGCAATCTTCTTTCATTACTCTGTATAACTTTTGCTGGGAAACATCAGCCATATACAACCATTATTATTAGTGATACACAGAGACTCCATGACCTGTTTCTCTAGTTTGGTTCTCCTCCCTAAGTGCCAGACCCATATTTCCACCGCTCAATTTTCTGAATGTTCACAAGTACCTTAAAGCTCCATCTTTGATTTTCCCCTCAAAGCTTTCCTACTGCTCTTCTGTGTCTCACAATTTAATAACCTGAGCATGATCTGAGACCACTCACATTTACATAGTTACAACTCCATCAAGTCTGTCTCCAAAGCATGTGTAGTTTCTCTACTCTCCATTCTTACCACTTCTCACCTGGACTTTGACTTGAACTTGCCACCTCTCACCTGAACTCTTCCAATAGTCTTCTACTGAGTCTTCCTGCTTCTAGACTCCTTCCACTTCATCTTCTACATTGTCCTAAACCTAACCTGATCCAAACTCTCTCTTGTTTAAATCTTGCAATAGCTTTCCATTGCCTATAGGATGAAGACCAATCTTATTATGGCATGATCTAGTCCCTTCTTGTCAATCTTTTGTGCTATTTCTCCACAGATGTCACAGGTTGTAGTCATTCCATACAAACTGCAGGATTCAGAATATGACATGTTCTTATGTTTTTCCTCATAATGTTTTCTCTGTCTGGACTATTACTTTCCACCTTTGTTTTCCTACACATTTGCCTCGAGACTCATATTTGGCATCACCTCCTCCGGGAAACTCAGACCCCAGCAGAATTAGATGTATCACTATGTTATCAGAGGAGCACAAAAGTCTATTATTATTACTGTCCATCCCACCATTTCTCTAAGGGTTTGTGATACGTTTGCCTTCCCTTAATGCACTGTGACATTTTCAAGGTAGAGATTTTTGTCTTGTACATCTTTTATTCCTAGTGATTTCCATGTTGCCTGACAGATAAGTGTTCAATAAATACCTGTTTGTATAAATAAAGGGATGAATGAATGTCATTTATATTGACAACAGATTTGGTAGTTCTCCCTGCAGTTCCATTAGAGAAGTTACATCTCATTCACCATATCTTGGTCCATGAGATCATAGGATTGAAGCTTGAAATCAAGCTGTGAATTGTTCCTTACAATTCATGGCTCTCAGGTCTAATCCACATATAATTTGCTGCAACCTTTTGGAACACAGTCATATTTCTCATCAGTTCCACTTAGAAACTAAGGCCGAAAATGCAGTGGATTCCTGAGTTAGAGGCAAAAAGTAATTCATAGCAGGGAGGCTTGCTGATTAAAAGCAAGCACAGGCTCTTGCTCTTTGGTGCTGTTAAATAAGGAAAGTTTAGCTGATTTGTCAGAGTGGGTTTCTTTTTTTAAAAAAAAAAATTTTACTAGTACTTTAGGCTCTAATTTCTAGTCACTGATTGTCTAACCTTTTATGAATTCTTGGATTTGTTCTCCCATTTTATCTCAGAAAAGTATACCAATAAACTCTCTAAAGGGGAGGGAGGTAGAAGAAGAGAGTTCTATCTGCCAAGCCCGTCACCTTCAATAGGGCTAAGTGCTTTCCTATTATACTACATGAACCTTTGGTCAACATACTTAAAAACAAAACCCTCAATTGCAACTTTGCAAATATAAGATGACATGTATATGCATGTGTTTATATACGTACATATGTGTATTTATGTAAGTAAATCTGCATGTGTGTGTGTGTCTTCTGTTTCTGGCTTCTTTCATTTAATATGATGCTTTCAAGGTTCATCCAAATTTTAGTACGTCATTCTTTTCTATAGCTGTGTAATATTTCATTGTGTGGATATATCATATTTTGTTTATCCATTCATCAGTTGATGGAACAATTGGGTTATTTCTACTTTTTGGCTATTATGGATAATGCTGCTAGAAACATTTGTGTACAAGGTTTTATGTGAACGTTTTAAAAAATTCTTTTGAGTATATGCCTAGGAGTGGAATTGCTGGGTCCCATGGTAGGTATCTGTATGTTTAATGCTTTGAAAAACTGACAAGCTGTTTCATGCATGTCAAACATGTTTCACGTTCTGATATTTAATCTTCAACCAATTGTACTGGTACAGGCATAGTTTTGAATGTCATCAATTTTTCCAGAGCAGTAGTCAACTGAAGAATTTTGTCATTTTTAATGGGTACCACCAAAAAAGAAGGTGTTTTCAAGATAACAGTGCTATCAATCAGCAGAAAGAAAATTCTTTACGCCTTTCTGCAGAAAGAATGATAGGGAATCTTGGCCAATAAAAGCAGCAAATAAATTGTGGGAAAATACAAGTAATGTTCACCAATGGCTAGCTGCCTTCCATTTCAAGGTTTATGGAGGATTATAATTCCCTACCCTCTTGAAGTTAGGAGCAGCCAAGTGACTAGCTGTGGTCATATATTGTAAGTACTAGTGGTAGGTCACTATTTATCTCTGTGATGAATCCTAAAGCCTTGAGGTAAGAGGTGGCATCATAAAATGTTGGAACTTCCATTAGCCTAGGTTCCTGAGACATGAGCAGAGCCTTTGTTGCTTTAAACCACTAATATTTTGGTGTTTTTCTTTTTTGTGTGTGTGTTATAAGGTAATGCCTTTCCTAGCCTGACTGCTATAACAGCTGAAATTATTTATGTATCATCCTGGTTATCAGCTACAGTAATATGATTATTGACACATGATTTTATTGAAGAGTTACAAACTGACCACTATTTTGTTGACAGATACTTTATATGTAAGTCACATAGTTTTACCAAAATAATAATAAATAAAGTAAGAACACAGTTTTGTTTGGGGCTCATCATTACCATTTGAAGACTTTTATATAAGCCTTATTTTATGTATTTGTGATTGTATTTGTATAAACACTGTCCCTAAAAAGCTGCAACACACTCCTGCGATATGCGTTTAACTAATCACACCACCAGATATGAGTTGCTGATTTCTGCATCATGCTCCTAACACTAGCTCTTCTACTTATTGAGAACTTTCCAATATTTCAAGGTCTAGGTCTCTTGTTAACTTTTACTGTTTGGAGTATAAAAACTGAAATGTGAATATATAGTATAGTATCTGCATTCTTTGTGAATACATGGTTATGTTGACTTTCATATATTTTCTTTAGGTCAACACAAAAAAATAGGTTGTTTTAAAATGACAATATATATTTTTTTATCCATCTGTGCAAACACTTCTTAAAACTGCCTCTCTTTGGGGGACCCATTTTTGTTTGTTCATTTGCTTTGATAATTCACAATTCTATTTTAAGTATTACCCAAGTATCTCCTTATGCAGCAAGAAAGAAACTTGGTGATCAAGCCTGTTTTATATTTTTCATCAAACCCTACAACACCTGGCACTATGTTTAACATACTGGCAAGTGCTTCACACAGAGAAAACAAAATCAAGAGGTAAAATACATTTTGGTTTATTTGGCTTTGCTTATCAGCTCTTCCATGGTTGCTTGGAGGACTTTTTGATTTTCACAGGAAATGATTTGTTTGAAAGTGAAGGAAAAAGTGAGTTTTACTTGGAGAGTGAGAGAAACAATCAGCCCTGAAGCCCCAGAATGATGCTTGATTTGGAAGCTGTGCTGCTTGACGGAGATGAAATGAGGTGGCCTGGACATCATCTCTCTGGACGTGATTATGTCCTTTGATGCCTGCAACTCTAGTGTGATCATGTGCTCTTTCAAACTAGAACCTGCCTCACTGACAGCATTTTACAAAATAAAAAGAATTCAAAGTGGATGAAACCAATAGGAACCAGTAAAGTGATGTCAGGGGTTGGGTCAAAATACTAATACCAGCACACAATGATTCTTCTTCTCTAAGGAAAATATTCAGATTCACACGTATCATACATCTCTCCTCATAATGTTTTCTCCTTCACTAAAGAAGGAAGATAAGAAGAGAACAGCTTTCATGGTCTTTTTTTTTATTTCTCATCTGAGTGTATAGGTACAGGCTAATTTGCCCAAAGGGTATTTCTTTGTGAGTGCATCTCATCTCTTTGCTTCTTTTCTTAAATTACTTTCTCCATATTTATCTATCTGTGTAACAGAGGCCTAAAAAACAACACTTACCGCAAACCAACTAAACAAAATAAAAACTACAATTAAACTTGTATCAGATACTCAAATTCAAAACTATGTGGTTAAGGCCACTCTGCTCTAAGGAAACCAAAGGTAGTGAATCATTTAAAACACTTTAGAACGATTTCACTTTATGTTAAGCACTTGCTTTTTTTTTTTTTTTTTGCGGTAAGCGAGCCTCTCACTGTTGTGGCCTCTCCCGCTGCGGAGCACAGGCTCCGGACGCGCAGGCTCAGCGGCCATGGCTCACAGGCCCAGCCGCTCCACTGCACGTGGGATCCTCCCGGACCAGGGCACGAACCTGCATCCCCTGCATCGGCAGGCGGACTCCCAACCACTGTGCCACCAGGGAAGCCCTAAGCACTTGCTTTTACAGCAAAGATGTTCTATGATGATACTGCTAACAGCAGGAAAAGAATTTTCTGAGCAGAATAAATACATGTAAATGAAAATAAATGAACAGAATAAAAATCTTCTTTAAGCCCCAAATAGACTACCACTCACAAAAATGGTTTCTTAAGAGAAAGAATCTCAATTACACTGAGTGAGTGAAAATACACCAACATAGGTATTTTTAGACCTACTGGCTTTTGATTATCAGGAATTACTGTCCACTTCCCAAAGAGTGTGTAACACCTGTCAGTAGAAGCACCCTGCTGCTTAACTGGTAAATTTCAGAATGATGAATGTAGTGCTAGCTGGACTCTTACTTAAAGCTAGTTTTACTGTCTGCTAAGCCATATGATCTAAACTTCTTCACTCAACTTATTTAAGCCTCAGTGTCATTGGTGACATGGGGGAAATAATACCATCTACCTCAGTTTTGCTGAAGGATAAAAGAGAGAATCCATGTAAGCCTTAGCACAGCAGTTGGCACATTGTGACTATATAAAAAATGGTAGCTGACATGACTACTCCTTTTGAATAGATGAGCAAACTGCACAACAAAGAGCAGCTATTTCACTGGTTTACAAGGCCAAAAGAAATGCAATAAATGAAGAGACTGTAATGATTCTTTCTCCCTTGCAAAGCTGGAGGTAGATTATCTAATGTGGCCATATTTCTTGCCACCTGCAAAGCTGACGTTAGACTTCTAGTCACTATAAAGAGAAAGAAACCAAAAAAAGTAAGTAGCTAGAGCCCTATTTAATCAGTTAATTCATCCTTCCTGCTGTCAAGCAGAACCACCTATACATGTCCCATAAAGTTAACTCTAGTACTGTTGTGTCAAGGATTGTTAGTGTTCTATCCCTAGATTCCTTCTTTGCTTCCTCCTCTGTAAGAGAATTCTGATTCTTAACTGGGAACACTGTGCCCCCTGCCCCTTCCTCTCCCAACCACTGAATAAAAGAATACATTTCCCAGTTTCCATGAAAACTAGATATGACCAAGGGACTAATTCTGACTTGTAAGAAGTACTGTGGGATTTCAGGAAGGCTTCAACTCAAAGGGAGCTGATTCAGCCAGGAATCATTGCTCCTTCTACATTTTCTCCTTCTGGCCTGCGTCACAGACGTGATTGTGGTGCTCTTGCAGTCATCCTGGACCTTCCTCATCAACTTGTGAAGAATACTTATATGGGTACAGCAAAAAGACAGGTGCCTGGATCCCTGATGACACTAGGTATAGCATAATGAATCCAAAATCCCTGCCTTTGAATTTATCTTACATGAGCAAGAAAGAAACTCCTTTCTTCTTTAAGAGTTATTTTGGGTTCTTCTGTTATCCACAGCCATCACAATTCCTCACTGATAGAAAAATATTTATTCAAATGCTTAAAACATATTTTTGCTAATTTCTCTATATATATACTGAAATATCAGCTTCTACCCAAGTCGCAACATCTCTGAAGATATGAGACTTGAGTATTGGTTCAAAATGTAAATAAAAGCCATTCTAAGATATTGCCAACTCCTGACAAGGGGCTATAGCTCATGTTTTGTTTTCTTAACAGCTGGCACAACACTTGGTAAATGGTCAGTAATGGAGGCCAAATGAAAGAATAAAAAGTGGTAAAAAAATCCCTAATAGTGTCTCTGTGTACCTATAATTGCATATTTGTAATTCTGGATCTTCTCAGTGACGCAGTCAATGTCTAGTGGTGAATGGGGCATTTACCAAGCATGCTGGTTCCTTCAAGTTACTTGGACACCAAGAAAGGTGACCTAAAAGTCTCTAAGAGTTAATGCTTCACCCAGTTAATTGCACTCAACCCAGAATGGCTGAGCCTTCATGGCTGGCCTCTTATCTGTGAGACTCCAGCTTGGTGACGATGAGGGCAGTGAGTGCTCTAGCTTGTCACGGTTATTTTGCTTTGTGATTCTGTTTTTTGAGGTGCTTATGACTGCATCTATCTTACTTCAGCACCTCTCTGAGATGGTAAATTGTTCCTCTGTGACTCTTCCTTATAGGGTAATGGAGCAATTAAGCTTCTTTTTTAGTGCTACAATTTCTGTTGCTCCGATTTCTCTCTGACAGAATAATTACCATGTGTGTCCCTCTTGGGAGTCTCAAAGATTCATTTTTATTTGAGTTTCATTTATGTGTAAATTTCTTAGCTTTTTCTACTGTATGTTCAATTTGTTGCCTTTATCTTTTAATACTTTAATCCTCAAAGATCTTGTAGACCCTAACTTTCAGAATTATATGGCCATTCCCCTCTTTTCTTTCCTGGTTATATTTCAAAGCTCTGTTTACTTTTTTTTTTTTTTAATTCTCTCAGAGGGGTATTTTTCTTCTGTTTTGTTATTAATATATCAATATATAATTAATATAATAGTAATATATATAAATTTATTTTAGACCTGCAGTTTAAAATCTATAGATTCTTGTGTCTTTCCACATCTTCCTTGATAACTCAATTCAAGTTGAGTTTATCAGGACAAAATAGACAAGTGCTGAAAGCTCAGTGCAAGAATCCAATCAAACAGAAATGAAGCATTATCAGTGTTATCACCAGGCCTGAGAAGTGGTTTAGAGTACGGCAATGGACTTGTTTGAAAACCTTGAATTAGCTGAGGTAGGCATAAGACCGATGGAAAAATTTCTTATTGAATTTCAAGTCAGTTTATGTAATTATTACAGTTACAGAGGAAAAATACATGTCAACATCATACACACATCAGTCTCAATACTTGGCTAAATCAGTAAACAAATACATTATATAAGACATGATGTTAGCTGCTAGGTATATAAAGAAGAAAGCAGAGAGGAAAAAAAACAAGAAAAAATGAAAAAAAAGCCCAGGAAACATAATTCCTCCTTTCAAGTTACAAATTTACATTTGGGAAGACAAGCCACAAAAGCCGGGCAGTTAAGTAACATTAACATTAACTTGTAAATAATAAGTCATTCTAGTCACCAAGACCTGACAAGAGCCCATCCCTTCACTTCAGGTCTCAATTTAGACCCAAAGGTTTGCTCTTTTGCCATCTCCACTTTGCTGCCAGAGTGGCCTCTGTAAAACACGTATCTGATAATAATATTCTTAATAGCTTCACATAATTTTTTTTTAAAATGAGAGAGTCCAAAATCCTTATTACCTTTATACATGACTTTTTTCTTTTTCCACAGAAAACGTCTTAAATGAATTTTTTTTCTTTTTAAATCTTTATTGGAGTATAATTGCTTTACAATGGTATGTTAGTTTCTGCTTTATAACAAAGTGAATCAGCTATACATATACATATACATATGTTCCCATATCTCTTCCCTCTTGCATCTCCCTCCCTCCCACCCTCCCTATCCCACGCCTCTACGTGGTCACAAAGCACCGAGCTGATCTCCCTGTGCTATGTGGCTGCTTCCCACTAGCTATTGGTTTTACATTTGGTAGTGTATATATATCCATGCCACTCTCTCGCTTTCTCCCAGCTTACCCTTCCCCCTCCCCGTGTCCTCAAGTCCATTCTCTAGTAGGTCTGCTTCTTTATTCCCGTCCTGCCCTTAGATTCTTCATGACCATTTTTTTTTTTTAGATTCCATATATATGTGTTAGCATACGGTATTTGTTTTTCTCTTTCTGACTTACTTCACTCTGTATGACAGACTCTAGGTCCATCCACCTCACTACAAATAACTCAATTTCATTTTTTTATGGCTGAGTAATATTCCATAGTATATATGTGCCACATCTTCTTTATCCATTCATCTGTCGATGGACACTTAAGTTGCTTCCATGTCCTGGCTATTGTAAATAGAGCTGCAGTGAACATTGTGGTACATGACTCTTTTTGAATTATGGTTTTCTTAAGGTATATGCCCAGTAGTGGGATTGCTGGGTCATATGGTAGTTCTACTTTTAGTTTTTTAAGGAACCTCCATACTGTTCTCCATAGTGGCTGTATCAGTTTACATTCCCACCAACAGTGCAAGAGCGTTCCCTTTTCTCCACATCCTCTCCAGCATTTATTGTTTGTAGATTTTTTTACACATGACTTCTTACAATTTAAATTCCCAACAGTCTCTTCAGGTTTTATTTCTTGCCATTTCTACTTCTGTTTAGAGAGCACCACATGTTTCTTGAATGGAATTATAGGCAGCATCTCATTTCTGAAAATTTGTCTGAAATTCAGCATCTGAAAGTATGAGAGGTATCTGCTACAGAAGAACTACCATACAGCCTTCCCTGGGAAGTGTCTCCTTTCCAGGCCTCTGCCTCTCTGCCACAGGGCTGGGAAAGACGGCTGGAAAGCCCCTGCTCTTTGAACTTCTGAAGTAGCCTGTGACAGACACCTGGAGCAGGTGTTGTCAAGGCTGCTGGGGGTTGGGGAGTGGGAGTCTCTATCCTCACTATCCTCCCCAGCCTCAGCAGCAGAGACACCATGGGGGCGAGGCCTTGGCTGTTCTCCTCTACAAACTCAGGTGACCTTGGTAAAGCTTGCCACATGCCTAACTGTCTAATAGAGGCAGGGGATGGGAGGGTGATTGGGCCAGGCCCTGGGAACTGATGCTCTCTGGTGATGCTGACCCTGACTGGCAAGTGAGCCCCTCTGCTTGCAAAAGAAAGGGAAAGGGACAGGAGACAGTTGTAGATCCTCTGAGTTGGGCTGATGCAGGTCTGCTAAGCTCAGCATAAGCACTTTTAAGAACCTTCAGGACCCCCTTCCATGGCTTAGCCTTTTCTCTTACTGGCAGTGCTCCCATACCAGAAATTAAAATTACTGTTCCACAGAACATCTCCAAAAAATTAGGCATAATATGGCACATAGTTCAATGAAATGGAAAATATGAATTTTGTGAAATCGAGTATCTGAAAGTAGAGAATACCCTGCACTTATAGTTTCTAGAAAATATTAAGCTTTCTCCTGTTTCTGTACACACGCTATTTCCTCTGCCTGGGATGCTGTCTTCCTCTGCTTATTCCATCTAACTCCAACCAGTTCCTCACTGCCCAGCTTTGGGAAGCCTTCTACAATAAGGAGTTATTACTTTAAAACACAGTTAGATGAATGGCTCTTTAAAATACTGAGCTCCTCTACTGCAGTGATATATTTTTCAACAATCTAGGGATTAAGTAAAATAAGGTGGCCTATAGACATTAGTAGAATAGATATTAAAAAAGTACAACACTCTAACCCCTCTTGTAATTCTTCTGCAGTTGAACTGAAAATGTCACTCTCAGTTTGCATAAGAATGTAAGACCACTTTGGTACACACATTTGCAAGATGAAAAGCAGTAATATTAAATTTAGCCTGTTTAGATTTCTGAAGTTTATTTTTATAATTTATAGCAAGCCATCACACACATACATTATACACTTATATAATATGAAAGATGAAAATAAAGTTAACAAAGAGTTATAACTGTGTAAATATTAGTACGTGTTAACTGCCAAGAATTTATACGTTCATTTACTTGTGGTTTTTCTATAATACAACGCACAATTGTATAGCATATATGAGTAAGGATAATATACTTTCTTGCTGAATTTGATTACACGGGCCAAGATTTGAGGGATTTATTGTTTTGAGGGATAAATTACTATCTTAAATTTCAAACGTTTATTATTTTATACTAAAATTCTGTGAAGATATCTGACATAGTCACCAATCAATTTCACAATGATAAAAATTAAAAATCAGGAAGAACTAAATATTTAGGTCCCACAAAGTTAAACATTCATATAAATACTAATCAATTTAAATAAAATAAGGATTTCCTTTGCTTTCAAAATGAATGAACTAGAAAATGCTAATAAGTTCTCTCAATGAAATAATTTTTATTCCTGATTTGATAAGACTAATCAGCATGCATTTATCATATAAAAATCAAAATCAAACAAAAGAAAAGGGAATAAGAAGCTTAAAAAATTAAATTCTGACCCTCATCTGGGCTACTGGCAATGACTTTATGATTCACTGATAATTATAAAAATGAGCAGTACATTTTTAACCTCTGTGAAGGGTGGAAACTTTATTATCTACCGGCAAGTTGGTTGTAATGTACAACATCATTTCAAAAAATTTTGTTCTATGATGAAATTACCATAGAACTCACATAATGATCAATGTTAATTGCCAAGGAGTAACAGGTTTCCAAAAAAACTGGTAACTACGCAATTTAGATGCATATGGAGAAAAATGCCAGTTACTCTAGATGTATCAAGTGAAAAGCAGGGGAATAAAGGACTGATTTGTATTATCAGTTACTTAATAATATGGCATGCTCAAGATACGCTGAGCTTTGAGTATCAATCACTAAAAATTAAGTACCCCTACACAGTTTAAAATAAATTTTCAAAGTTTACCTTCCAAAAATGATAGAATCATCTATTTCACCGTCAAGAACACTGTCACAGGACTGGATAACGTATTCCTTTTTAAAATATAGGACAAAATAGGGATGATATTCTAGAATGGATTGACTTGAAATGTGCACAAAATTCCAGGTTGATTTTATTTACTCATTGTAATGATCAGAGCTCTAGAATGAGAATAAAAGTCCTTGAGTTTCAGAGATATACGCTTTCCCCTTTACCTCTTTGTGTTACTTCAGACCTAAATGGATAAGTTCAAAAGAGCTTTTCTCAAAAGTCTTTTGAGTTCAAGAGGGAGTAAAAATGATATTTGAAATAAAAGTATAAGTGACAGCAAATACTGTTCTTATTATGGGACTGCTGTACTTAACTGGAAAGCAAGGGAAAGGCTCTCCTGATTTATATCTTTGAAACTGTGTTCTAAGAAGTGAGCTACAGTGAGATTTCAGAGCCCCAGACTCCTGTTACATAAGTACTATCCTAACCACATGTAAAGCATCTGTTCTTGTATGTCATTCATCCAATCACCCAGCCCTGTTAGCCCCCTCCAAAATATCTCTTGAGTCTCCACTGCCACTGTCAAGGCTGCATTATTTTCCTTTTTTCTCTTGTGCGGTACGCGGGCCTCTCACTGTTGTGGCCTCTCCCGTTGCGGAGCACAGGCTCCGGATGCGCAGGCCCAGCGGCCATGGCTCACAGGCCCAGCCGCTCCGCGGCACGTGGGATCCTCCCGGACCGGGGCACGAACCCCTGTCCCCTGCATCGGCAGGCGGACTCTCAACCACTGCGCCACCAGGGAAGCCCGAGGCTGCATTATTTTCTTACCTAGGCTACTGATTTCTTTTATCTGATCTCCCTTCACTGCCCTTTGTCCTGCTCTAATCAATTCTCCTAAGCAGCCAGAGTGATCTTTTAGAAACACAAATCTGATTAAAGCATTCTTATCTTATCATTCTTTAAAGGCTTCTCAGTATTCTGATGCTGTCTAAAATTCTCATGGTTTATGAGGGTCCCAGTGTGGTCTGTCACTGGCCTGCCATCCAGTCTATCTTTGTGCTGTTCTCTTGCTCATTCTTAGGGCTTGTACATATGATGTCCCCTCTTCCTGGAATGCTCTTCCCCCACTCTTTGCAAACCTAAAATAAAAAGCCTTCTTTTTTGTCTTTAAGCCTTCCCGAAAAGCACTTCTTGACTGTGGAAAATAAGGTTTGAGTAGGGGATCTTGCCACTGTGGGGGCTTGGCAGGTCCTCGGCCAAAAGCCCAGGCATCGAGATAAAAAGGTCATGAGGAACTCAATGAATATGTCCCATAAGTGGTCAACTTCCACCATCCTCCTATCCAGATGTCAAATTCGGTACTGGGTGTTTAAGTGCTAGCAAAAGACATGTACAATTATTTGGAGATAAAGGTACATGATAAGGTTATGTGGGCTTTTTGTTTCAAGTCTCATTTTCCCTTTCAACTAATTTAATTACGTTTATCTTTACCTTAAGTCTGTGGATATTATTCAACAGATATAGCATATTTTCTTCCATAGTTTTATTAATATTAACCTCAGGCCTATTAGCCTGTACCATCAGGCCAAAAAAAATTAAAATATGTTATTTTTAAAGGAAATCAATAAGTTTTAGAAAACAAAATTCAACAAAAGTAAAAGTCTCATTCACAGTATAACACTATATTCATTGTCAAGTTGCTAAGAATTATTAGAAACAAACACATTATCAGTCAGCAGGATGCCAAATACTGAAAAAAAAAGGGGGGGTAATAGGGTTTCTGCACATTTCTAAGGTCAGATAAGAGTTTTATGATTGAATCTAACAGTCTCATAGTGCTAATGCCAATGACATGTGCTCAATCACACAAGGTTGGCAAAAGGAGAAGAAAAGTGTATGAATGCAAAATTATTTTTTATTGTAAATGAACTTTGAAGAGACTAATTATAATTAGTTAGGCATATACAGTTTCTCAAAACTAGTGTCACCACCATAGGGAGGTCTATAGATGAAGGAACGGTTTGTCAACTTGGATATTTGGAAACTTCATTTAGAGAGGGAAATATGAAAATATTACTCTATAGAAAAAGAGCCACATTGATTATTTTTGTACTCTTGGTTTAATAATGTTCAAGAACAAAAAAAAAAGGAAAGAAAGAAGCTGGCAGTTACGCAGTTAAAAAATACTGACGCGGGCTTCCCTGGTGGTGCAGTGGTTAAGAATCCACCTGCCAATGCAGGGGCCACGGGTTTGAGCGCTGGTCCGGGAAGAACCCACATGCCGTGGAGCAACTAAGCCCGTGCGCCACGACTACTGAGCCTGTGCTCTAGAGTCCGCAAGCCACAACTACTGAAGCCCATGTGCCTAGAGCCCGTGTTCTGCAACGAGAAGCCACCGCAATGAGAAGTCCGCGCATTGCAACGAAGAGTAGCCCGCGCTCGCTGCAAGTAGAGAATGCCCGTGCACAGCAACGAAGACCCAACGTAGCCAAAAATAAATAAATTAAATAAATAAATAAATAAATAAATAAATAAGTAGTACTGAAGCGTATGGCAGTGGTTCTTAATGAAAGATGTACTGGAATCACCTACTCTCCACTGTCCTGGTGAGGCAGATCTGTGGGAGTGAAGGACGGGTAGCTTTAAGTACCTCCTCGGATGGTTCAGGTAAGACTCAAATGAAAAATATTAATAGCAAAAAGAGCAGTGAATTAGAGGCACAGTCCCTTTCTCCTTCAATTACCCCAACTCATTTCCATGATCTACTCTACCTGGTTGCTCATAGTTAATCAATTACTTATTTTTAATTCTTGTTGATTTTTCTCTCTTAGATATATCTAGAATATGTCTACCTATTTCTCTTGAGTATCACCTTCATAGTTCAGGCAATTATCAATCTCTCTCATAGACAATTCTAATAATCAGTCTGCCTATACCAACACGTGCTCACTGTGCCCCAGAGAGAAAGTTTAGAATAGAAAATCTGGTCAAGTCATGACTTAAAACTGCTTAAAATTAAAACACTACTTAATACTGCTTAAAACTCCTCTTCTTCAAAAGATGGGAAAGATTTCTACCCATCATCACAATCTCATCTCCTATTATAGGTTTTATGGATGATAACAATGTCTATAATATTTATTGAGTGCTTACTATGTGCTGAGCACTGTTTTAGGTGCTTTCCATATATTAATTCATCCTTACTATAATCCTATGAATAGGTGCTCCAAAATATTTTTTAAATGCATGTATGCATGAATGAATGAATTAGTGGCAATGTGATGAAAGCCCTAGGACAAGAGTACCTTGCAATTCTACAGCTGTATACTTTAAGATATATGTTTACTTTGAAGGGTTTGAATATAATGAGATCATACTTACAAATAATAAAAAGTCAAAGATTCGAGGGAAGTGTTACATAGGAAACATTTGAATCCTCAAAGCTTGGATAGCTCTCATAAGAAAATATGTTTATTAGTAATTTGAGAGCATGGAGCTTAAGGCCATATTAGGAGTATGCATGTGCATTCTTATACGGATATATGATTCAGATGATACCCTCACTAGAGTTATTTTTCCTAGCCTTAGTTGGCACCCTGTGACTGTACACAGTTTTAGCTGCAGGAAAGTGGATCTGAAAGGTGTTCTTTAATACATTTGGTTCACAAAATCTAACCAGGACTTGGAACAAAATATCATCAATTAAAAAATTAAAAATTCTACCAAGGGTAAGTTCTTATTAGAAATTATTTAGGGTAGTCAATGTCTTGGGTCCAAAGTCATTAGTGAGCCCCAACCTACAATATTTTTGGTTCTAACCTACCTGGTGATGTCACACAATCAATATTTATTGAATTAAAATAAAGAACAACCATTGTTCCTGAACCATCCACTTTCTTAAATCTTCTACTCTACTCTAGTCAGAATGCATTACATACTAGTCATTGTAGAATATAGATTTCTACAAGTGGAGGTGCTGAATAGAGGGGCCTATATATTTAAGTTTTATTAGGTGAAAGTATATTAATTTCCAAAATGGAGAAAAGTTTACACTCCCACCAATAGTATACAATGTTCTTAAGATACGGGGAGGGGGAAGGGTAAGCTGGGACAAAGTGAGAGAGTGGCATGGATATATATACACTACCAAATGTAAAACCGATAGCTAGTGGGAAGCAGCCACACAGCACAGGGAGATCAGCTTGGTGTTTTGTGACCACCTAGAGGCGTGGGATAGGGAGGCTGGGAGGGAGGGAGACACAAGAGGGAAGAGATATGGGGTATATGTGTATGTATAGCTGATTCACTTTGTTATAAAGCAGAAACTAACACACCATTGAAAAGCAATTATACTCCAATAAAGATGTTAAACAAAAAAAAAAAAGATCGGGCTTCCCTGGTGGCGCAGCGGTTAAGAATCCGCCTGCCAATGCAGGGGACACGGGTTCAAGCCCTGGTCCGGGAAGATCTCACATGCTGCAGAGCAACTAAGCCCGGGCGCTACAACTACTGTGCCTGTGCTCTAGGGCCTGCAAGCCACAGCTACTGAGCCCATGCACCACAACTACTGAAGCCTGCGTGCCTAGAGCCCGTGCTCCACAAGAGAAGCCACTGCAACGAGAAACCCATCGACACAACTAGAGAAAGCCCGCGCACTGCAACGAAGACCCAATGCAGCCAAAAATTAAAATAAATAAAATAAAAAAAAAAAGATAGATACTAAACTATCTCTCCTTTGTTATAAGGCAGAAACTAACACACCATTGTAAAGCAATTATACTCCAATAAAGATGTTAAAAAAAAAAGATAGATACTAAACCATCTCTCCCTTTAAATCTGTTTTCTTTGTTCAATTTTCCTATAGGATCATTCCAAGAGGAAAACATACCACCTATACTTACAGCATGAACATTACTCATCCTAAGGTCAGGCAAACATGACTGTTTCATGTTTATCTCCTTTTTAATCTTTATTTTTCTTCCAGTCTTACTGAGATATAACTGACATAAAGCATTGTATAGTTTAAGGTTTACAGTATAATGATTTGACTTATATACATCAGGAAATGAGTATCACAGTTAAGTTTAGTGAACATCCATCATCTCATATAGATACAAAATTAAAGAAATAAATCTTTTTCTTGTGATGAGAACTCAGGGTTTACTCTCTTAACAACTTTCATATATGTTGTATATTGTATGTTTCATGTTTATTGTAAAGAAATGGGAAATGTGTATAGACAGTTTTAACAACAACAAAATCAGTAAGGGGACTGCAGATATATTTTATAAAATCACTCAGACTATAAATACATGTTATCAAATTCTCACAAAGCCTAATATGTTACTCTGAAAGAAAGCACACAAGACATAAGTGTTTTGCATACTCAGTGACTCCCAGAGGACATCTAAAATTTGGTTCTGTTTTCAAAAATTGCTGCCCATTTTTGTGATAAGAATAAAATTAGGTTGTACCGCTTCTCTCACTCCACTACAACTTTATATTATATTGGTAGGTGATAGTATCTTATTGTCACCTACCTATATTGGTAGGTAGATGATAATAACTTAGATGGATCAGGAGGATTAATAGATTGATGATCATAAATTGCTGTGCAATGAACTATACTATGGCAATAAATATTTTTATTTAAATTTTAAAAGTCGATGTCAGGAAAACTATTTCATTATGTAAATCATTAAAAAGTTAGTTATTCCTTTCCTATATCAGAACTTCATAAAAATTTCTTTTCATATTCTCTGGCTGACTTTCTGCTTTTAGTTGACCTGACAGTGTATCAATCAATCTTATTCTGAATCTAAATTGCTGCATCTAAATCAGACATCAGATCTAGAGGGTATTCTAAGTTGCTCAAACAATAGTAATTTTTTAATAATTTGTTAGAGGTAACTGTGTTAAAAAACATTTAACTTAAAATATCTGTCAAGAAAAACAAAATTAGAGCATGCAGAATTCTAGCAATGGTCTGTCATCTTTCTAGCAGTTGAGGTGATATGTCCAAAGAAAGTAAAGATCACTACATCCAGAAATAGTCTATGGTAAGGGTAACTTCTTTTAAGACACCTTTCAATCTCCTTTAGAACATAAAGACTGTTAACAAAAAAAAACAGTAAAGCGATAAACACATAAACTATTCATTTCCAAAGGCAAGTGGATATCACAATTAGCAACCAGAAAGGCATAATAATATATGTCTTCCTCATTGTTGTAATGAGAAGGCACCATAAATTCTGTTCAATGAGAAGCTCCTAGTGATTCCAAGTGGAATTAAGTATATCAATGTAATGTTTTAATTTCACCTAGGAGTATCTGACTTAATAAATCATTTACCCATTAATTTGAGACTTATGTCTGGTTAGTTGTAGCTGAAGGAATGTCATTTTTTGTTTTTAAAGCTATTCTATCCATATATTTTAAAGGGGTCGCTAGCCTTTCCAGCCACTAAAATGAAGTAAAAAACTTTGAAACTCTCCTGACAAATTTATTAATTGATCTGTTCAATCATTCAATCTTTAATTAATTCACTTGCTCATTCTTCAGTCCATCTGTCAGCCCATGTATGCATCCATCCATTTCTCCATCTATCAATCTATCACATAGGGTGTAAATTGTTAAACTAATGAGCTCCTAAACCTGCAGCTGACCATTAAAACACTCTCTTCTACAAGCTCTTTCCACTTTCTATTGCTCTGCAAGAAACCTAGTAGTGAGAGGAAACATTATTTTCTGCTTAAGTGAATGAGGCGATACCTGTGGAACACAGTGAAGATTAATTGCTAGAATATCCAGATGATAAACAACTGTATCAGACATGTATATCATGGAAAAGTTTAATTACTGATGAAAGTTCTTTATTTCATCTAGAATGTAGATGTCACCGAGTCATATACGATATAAAATAGTTTCACAGTATTCCTGCTTAGATTCTGTATCAATATATATACTTTCAACTTCCAGAGAAACATCACCAAAATTGTGTCTAATAACTCACTTTTCCTTAAGCATGCATTTGCACATGCTGTTCTTTGTATATTCTCTTTCTCTTCCTGGTGGTCCCTCCCTAACACCTTTCCCATTTTCTTCCTTTCCACCATTAAGTCTGGATACCTAGCAAGCTCCTACTCACCTTCCTATTTTAGGAAAGTTATAAGCAAAACAAAAAGTTACCAGAGTTAGGTTAAGGAAGGGGACCATTATAAAATCTCACCTGTATCTTGTGCAAGAAGTGTTCTGATCTAAAGGAGCTATTGGATTAAAAGTGATGGGTGGAGAAACCTGGGCTGATAGCAGAAATCCCAAAGCAAGAATAATGAGTGCTACGGTGGTACCTAAAAAAAAAAAAAAAGGAAAGAAAAAAAAAGTTTTACATCAGAGAAGAACTGACAACATTCTTCCAAAGCGGACTGGGTTTGGCAAGATATATCTCTAAAAAAATACCTTGATCTATCTTCATTGGATTAAAAAAAAATGATCCTTACACATATATATTGTCATAAAAACTCACTAGAATATTCACTGTGAGAAATGACAAGAGTAAAATTCAAATCAAATACATTTGCTAGCCAAGCAGTAGGTTAGTTAATAACTTTCTAAACAAACACCATCTTGGACTGCTGTATCAAAATCAATTAATGTAACCAACATTATTGAGTGCCTAATATATTAGAAGTATGAAAGGTAACAGATTTACACCAAGTGTTCCTTTCATTACCAAGAAAATTGTTCTAATGTCATTCAATCGGCTAAGACCCAAATAAGTAAACTAAAAAGTAACAAACTAAATATATCAAAAGTAGTTGAAAGAGTACTTCTCATTAAAAAGGAGTGGCATTTTGTAAAGACCTAAAACGTCAGAAATGACATAACACATATCAGTTGTCTTCCCTGTTGGCACTTGGAAGTGGAATATCTGTCTTTGATTTTAAGGTACAGAATGTGATTATATGTACCACTTAAAAAGCTCAGTTTTGAGTCCCTGATAGAAATACTGATAGTAAATAAGAAAGTTTTCAAATTTCTAACTATTGTTCCAGCCATTGTGAGGATTAAAAAAAGGGTCATGGGAAGAAAGGAGAAAGAAAATATGGCTGCATTTGTTTGTACAATTTATTTGAATGAGGCAACATGTTTAATATATGGAATTCAAGGAGGTCATTTATGTAGCAGTAAAGTTTCTATTAGATAAATGGGAAAGTAATTTAAGAATGACCAAAAATATTTTTTAAATGGACAAAAGAACAACTTTGGGACGCACTGTGAAAGTGCAATTGGATTACATAATAGGTTTGTGTTTAAGGTAGAGGGGATGTGTCAAGTTAAGCACTGTGGTTAAGTCCTAGCTCTACTGTTTCTTGACTCAGTGATCTTGGACAAAACACACAACCTTTCCAAAATTCAATTCTGTCTGCTGAAACTGGGGCTTAGTGAGAATACTCACCTTGCAGAATTACAGTGAATTTTAAATACCACAATACATTTGAAAGATTTTTATAATGCTAAAAAATGTTAATTATTGTACTATAATTATCATTAGAAACAGCAGCAGCAGCATATTTTTAAAACTCTAGAAAAAAGTTGAAAAAGGGGGAGGAGGCTTGAAGAAAAGATCAGAAGCCATTTTACCACACCAGGCTTGAAGAGGCATGAATCTAAAATCACAGTTCATTTTCCCCCGGTTGGCTTAAAATTCAAACCAGAAGTAGGAATAGTTTGAGGTATTACTTTCTCAAAAAACTACCAAGCCTTGAATTGGGAAACAAAACAGAAGTCTGTCTCTTAGAAAGAGAAAAGATATATTAGGCCTGTAAATAAAAATTATCCCTCTCTCCTCAAACAAAGCAAAATAAACCATGAGTTTTACTGTTACTTTGTCTATGAAAGAAGCTGGGTCCCTAAGTATTTTCCCAAATTACCTCCACAGAATATTGTCATGGGACAGGTAAGATTTGTTTCAACCTGGAAAAGTTGATACTTTTGGATGTGAAGGAAAGATGATACTCTTCTTTCATAACACTACTTAAATAACTTGTCTGTGATAAACTGTAAACTCTTAGATGGTGTACCTAACACATACTAATATATGTTCAATTCTAGTGCCTGGCATAGAGCAGATCCCATAGTACCACAGATTTTTGCAATACTGGCTATTTTTGAAGAAAACAACAAAACATGTTAAGACTATTCAGTTGAGGTCATGGGGTTAGTATGGGACAAATATACTAGATGAGAGTTCTGCAGTATGGATATTATATCTCTTGGATCCATCTCTAAAAAAGTCCAACCAACTTGCAAAATTTGGGGAAAAAAACCATTTTGGATATAAAAAATCCCTAAATAGTTGAAGGTTTATCCTTCTTAAACACAAATTTATTTTTATTTTGACCCATTGGGGATGGAAATCTTTTAAAAGTCAGTATCATTCCTTTACTTTATTACATATAGTAGTGTTTCTCAATCCTGGCTTCCTATTGGAAAGCAAATCTTTAGAATGTACCTCAACCTCTGAATCAGAGTCTCCAGAAAATGGGGAACCGATAACATGACTCCACAGGTGATTGTGATACCCAGACAGGGCAAAAATCCTTATGAGATGATAAACTCCTTAAGGGAAGGGAATGGTGTCTTATAATGACTTTATTTATGGAATAAATTTTTAAAACGATCACCTCGCCCTTCATATACTCATATATCTTTAAGGCTTAAGACTACTTGAATTATCTATTTCCTTTAATTTAACAAATTACAGATGTTTTATCAGTCACTTGTTAGTTGTTGTCAATGATCCATTATTGCAACCTAGATTTGAGTCCAATACAGGAAGGCCTTGTATGAAAGGATCTTCTCCACTGTACTGGGTAGGTTGGGGACATTCTTTATATTTTAAGAGAAGAGTCCCTCTTAACCAAGTATACTGTCACATTTTGGAATTCTGATATCATTTTCCTAATAAAAATGTTCTCCATAGGAGGTGAAGTGTGTTGGATAAATAGCATTCTCAAAAACATCTGATGAAATAAGTTACCTTAATTACCTGGTACAGGGTTTGGATTATTAGTAAATACTCAGAAAAAAATAATTTCCCTCCCTAAGACTCTAACAGAGCACACTTTTTGTGCGTAAGTATCACGTGCACATATTCCAGACCTCATCTTCAGAGATTCTAATTTAGTTGATCTGGGGTTGGGTCCCAAGAATTCACAATTTAAAATAAGTATCCCTGGCAACTCTGATGAAGACAGCCTGTGAGTAATGTTTTAGGAAATATTCCATTACCAAAATATCTGGCAGAAAATAACACAGTGTTTCTGGCTTTCTGATTTATAAGCAATAAAGCTACATAGATATAAGCCTTCCTCTATTAAAAGGATCAAGAGGTTGTCATTAAATTCGCAATATTTACCAGAAAGACCAGTTCTCTTAGGGAGCTTTGAAAATATTAAAAGTCAGAACACCACAAAATGTCCTACATTTAAAACTATTCATGGACTATATATTTTACATTTCTTTGTATAAAGAGTTTCTTTGTCCCGGTTTAACTAAGTACAGTTTATTTTTAGTAATTTTTAAAGAACAAGTTCCTATTGAAAAAGTTATTTTGATTTTTTTTTTTACTATTTTTCACCCAATATAATAAAATAAGCCATAATAAAAACACAAAATAGGGAATAAAACTTTTGAAGTTAAAAAATTCTAGGCTAATCTAAGAAATTTTAAATAGAACAGTATTCTAATACTTAGCAATGGTAGAATATCAAATATATTATGATTTCTTTTATTAGGTGAAAAATAGTGAAAAACATATCAAGTTAATTTCTTTAAAATTAAAAAAAAAATTCTTTAAAACAATTTTTTTGGTGCTAATTCTTTAAAAAGTACTACAAATAAACTGTATTTAGCTAGACCCAGACAAAGAAATTCTTTATACAAAGAAATACAAAATATATAGTCCATGAATAATTTAAAGGTAGGACATTTTGTGGCTTTTAATATTTTCAAAGCTTGCTAACAGAACTGGTCTTTCTTGTAAATATTACAAATTTAATGACAACCTCTTAATTCTGCAGGAAAGAAAAGTGCCTCCAGGTTGCTCATAAAGGCAGTCCCTGGAATCTCTTGGTCTTTCCCCCAAGTCTTAATACTTTCTTTCAATAGTCAGGGATGGGCTCTGGAAATCCTTGGGGCAGAGGACCTATGTGGAAGGGTGAAACATGACATCAGCAAGAGGAGTTCAGGAAAGTTCCTGGATTCTGATGCAAGTTGATTTTACATTATGGTTAAAACAACAAAGAACCACTCTTTGGCAGTAACACTACTGTGATAGCAAAATGCTTTGGGCATTTTACTGTCTGTGTCAGGCACTGTTTGAAATGTTATACATGTATAAATGTGTTTAGTCTTCATTACAACCCTATGAAGTGGGGACTATAATTAACCCCGATTTACAAATGAGAAAACAGAACCTTGCTCAATATCACACAATTCAAACCCAAACAGTCTGGCTTTATATCTATAATGCCTCAAAATCCTGGAATACAACAAACGAAGGGACAGAGGCTGCTAGTAAAAAGCATTTTCCCCCATCTCAAAAATCAGCATTTTTCTCCAAATCTCAAAACCCAAATCCCAAATTCAAGACCTGAAATTTTATTTAAAAAATAGGCCTCTTGAGGTAGCAGTATACTAATGCCCTGTCAAAGAAAGTGTGTCCATTTAAAAAACTTTAAAGCAGCTATTACCTCTTCTTAGAGTTGACCTGAACCTCAGGCATCAGCAAATCCAATTTTCAACCCACTGTAGGAATTTGTTTCTAGCACATCACTGCCTGATGGCCATCTACCCTTTTGTTGAGAGTTTACCATCCTAATGAGGCAGCCCAATTCATTGTTGGATAGCTCTGATTATTAGGAATATTTTTCTTATATTAAGTAAAAAATCTGTCCTCATAACAGCTACCATCTGTGAGAATATCTATTAGGTATCTGTTTAGTCTTTTTTCTGGGCCTAAACACTTCTGGTTCCTTGAACAGGTTTAGAAATATGTGGTTTTTAACCCTCACTTGTCCCTCACCTTTCCTCAGTTACCCTCCCGCTTCCCTATATATATTGGCTGTTGCGATTACCTTTGCGTTTTAATCAGACAGTCTTCCCCCTGCCTTCTCCTCAGTGCTGATACTGCAGTTCAACTTACATTATTGAACTCAAGGCTTCCACTCAAGGAAAGAACAGAGGGCGGAAGCATTCCACTCTTCCTTCTGGAGTTAAGGGTCAGAGGGAGTATGTGCTCTTAATAACAGGATGAAACTCCACATGTATTTTCTCATCAAAATCTGGGACAACTGCCTTCAGCAGTTCTATTAGATCAGTGTTTTTTTTTTTTTTTTTTTTTTTGCGGTACGCGGGCCTCTCACTGTCGTGGCCTCTACCGTTGCGGAGCACAGGCTCCAGACGCGCAGGCTCAGCGGCCATGGGTCACGGGCCTAGCTGCTCCGCGGCATGTGGGATCTTCCCGGACCGGGGCACGAACCCGTGTCCCCTGCATCGGCAGGCGTACTCTCAACCACTGCGCCACCAGGGAAGCCCTAGATCAGTGTTTTAGGTATAATTTAGTTAAAATAGAATTTAGTTAATGCAGGCCTGGAAACTTTACATTTTAATAGAAAAATGTATTCTTAATCTAAATAAACTTATAAAGGAGCTATTAGAGGACAGCTAATTGATAAGTAGGAATCTGCTTGTATATTTGAAAAAGATTAGAAAATTATATGATGCAAACATGTGAAGACAATGACAGAGATGGGTCTCATTTTGGCAAGTGAAACAGCCCTTGCATTACAGAGAAATAATAAATGGAATGGGTGGGACTTAAAGACAAACGATACTTGAATGTGAGAAGGGTTTTTCTTATTTAGTTATCATAGGAAACATACTTAACCAACCAGAATTTACACTAGGATTTAGGCCTTGTTCAAACACAAAAAGAGTCTGTCCCTGCTTTGTGAAGAAATTATATGGTTCTAATGTTCCACTGTTGAAAGAACTCTGAAAAAAAAATGCTCCAAATTTACTTCCACATTATCCCAAATTTAAAAAAACTATGTTAAAAACTGAGTTTATGAATACCAAGTTTTCTTTTCCATTTTGTACCTTTGAGCAAAACTCAAAATAATAACAGCAAAATGCTACCCTCAGTAGGTTCAAATTGTTATTACAATTCTAATTTCTAGTTATATATCATAGTAAGTTCTTATTAAAAAAATTTTCAGAGGAACTCTATTATTTAGTTATGAAAACTATATCAGAAGTGGTACTGTATTTTAAAAGGTTAACTTGTCATCATTAGAGAAAAGTTTATAACTGAATTCTTCGGCACCTACCTGCTAAACTACCAAACGTAAGCTTTCTGCGACCCACTTTCTCAACAAGCCAGACACCCACAAGTGTGAAAATGAAATTTGTGAAGGCTGTAACTGAAGCCAGCCATATTGCAAGTCTGTCATCTTCAACACCAGACATCTGCAGAATGGTTGCACTGTAGTACCTGGGAGGCAAGAATAAAACAACTGTTGTTAGTTATTCAAAGAAACACAGTTATTCATATAGAAAAATATCTACCCGACTAAAACAGACCAGGAATAACTATTAATAACACCAAGTTAAGATGGGAATCAATGCAAACTATTTAAAGGATCGCAATATAGAGACTGTGTTCAGATGAATTCATTTTTAACTTTGCATCAGTAAGAAGAAATACTCAAGCAAGTGAATAGAGGGCTGAAGCCTTTAAAAGTTGAATGTACCCCACACCTAGGGACAGTTGACAGCTGGTAGTTTCACTAAAACTACCAAGGATAAAGCTCCAAATCCATGGAATGAATCAGAAGTTACCATACGCTGTAAATTTATGTACTTAAAAGAATAAAGAGAACTGCTACATATACTAAAGAAAATGTGATATAATGGCAAAAATCTGGTACAAGTAAAGAACTTCTTCAAAGACACAAGGAGTAAGAATATATCAGTTTATCTGGCATCTGGTAAGGAGATAAGAAACTTACATGATGTACACAAAGAATGCCTTTGTGGTTCCTAGAAACGTATACTCTTTGGTAAGCCTCCAGCACAATGTGCCTAGTTAGGTTCTACAGACTCATTTTGTTCCAAATGAATACACTGGAAACTGGCTCTAAAAAATCATAAAGCCAACTTGTTGACACACAATGGGAGGTATGTCTGGTACGTTTAAAGTGACAGGTTTCTCATAGGACATTTCTTTTCCGGGGGAAACATCAGTAGCTGTATCAGAAGATTACTTTAAAGCGGCCCTTAAAACAAAGGAAGCAAAATACTCCTGGCAAATCGTCTATGAAATGTGACAAAATTAAAATCCTGAAGATACATTCTGAACCATGGCTTTGCCTAGCTTTTAAGCCATTCCAAAACAAGTTAGCTTTACCCAAATCCAACAGTTGGCATCTGAGCAATGTATTCAATCAAGCTGGATATTTCCATAGTTACAATCTACAGTTTCTGGATATTAGTCAACTTTTTCATAATATTTCAAAAATAAAATTTGTTTGAATACATTTAAGTCTCATTGATTCATCAATGGCTACCGTCTACTATTTTTTAAATTATTTTATTTTTTAAAATATTTACTGGAGTGTAGTTGATTTACAATGTTGTGTTAGTTTCTGTTGTGTTAGTTTAACAAGATGAATCAGTTATACATATAAATATATCCATTCTTTTTTAGATTCTTTTCCCATATAGGTCATTACAGAGTACTGAGTAGAGTTCCCTGTGCTATACAGTAGGTCCTTATTAGTTATCTATTTTACATACAGTAGTGTGTATATGTCAATCCCAATCTCCCAGTTTATCCCTTCCCCCTCTTTCTCCACTGGTAACCATAGTTTGTTTTCTACATTTGTGACTCTATTTCTGTTTTGTAAATAAGTTCATTTGTACCATTTTTTTTAGATTCCACATATAAGCGATATCATATGATATTTGTGTTTGTCTGACTCAGTATAACAATTCTAGGTTCATCCATGTTGCTGCAAATGGCATTACTTCGTTCTTTTTTTATGGCTGAGTAATATTACTTGTATATATGTACCCCATCTTCTTTATCCATTCCTCTGTTGACGGACATTTAGGTTGTTTCCATATCTTGGCTATTGTAAATAGTGCTGCATTGAATATAGGGCTGCATGTATCTTTTTGAATTATAATTTCTTCTGGATATGCTCAAGAATGGGATTGCTGGATAATGCTGGGCAGGGCTGTGTCAAGGGGCGCGTTTTGAGGTAGCTATGAGCTCAGTATGACTTTAGGCAGCCTGTCTGCTAATGGGTGGAGCTATGTTCCTGTCTTGCTGATTTGTCTGGCCTGAGGCGTTCCAGCTCTGGAGCCTATAGGCTGTTGGATGGGGCTGCATCTTGGTGCTGAAATGGGGACCTCCAGGAGAGCTCGTGCAGATCAGTGTTTCCTGGGGCCTCTGCCACCAGTGTCCTTGCCCCCACAGTGATCTACAGCTGACCCCTGCCTCCTCGGGATACCCTTTAAGATCCCTAGTTAGGTGTAGCCCCGGTTCCTATGGAGGTATTGCTTTGTGCTGGGTCCCAGTGCACCTGAGACCTTTGTGCACCCTCTGAGAGTGGAGTCTCTGTTTCTCCCTGAGTGTGGAGCTCCTGCACTCAGGCCCTGCTGGCCTTTAAAGCCAAATGCTCTGTGGGTTCTTCCTCCTGATGCCTGACCCTCAGATTGTCTTGGAGGGCTATTTTTATGTGGGAACATCCCTGTGTAGGCTGTGGGTTTAATATTTTTTGGTGCGAGTGCTGTTTTTAGTATGGATGTCTGCTATCTCTCGCCTCAGTGCATGCTGGCTGTTATCCCCTTGATAGGAGGTGTGACTGTTGCTGTGGTGACCAGAGTTTGCACTGGATATTGAGCGGGGCCTCCCCTTTGCTCTGTGGTTGCCACTGTCCTGTCAGGGGCAGGGCCTGCTCCCTAGATGTTGAAGTAGGGGGCCCCAGATCTGTTTCTGAGCTGTGGTATGAGGTAGGCAGGACTGGAGCACTTCCACTGGGAGAGAAGCCTCTGAGTTTTCCTCTTCTGGAGCTGTTCACCTGTAAGTGTACTCTGCTGTGTCACTTTTCACCCGTTGTGCGGGCTCACAAATTACACTGTTGTTGGAAATGGTCTCAGCCCCATCTTAACCATGGGTATGCTGGCAATTGGCCCTGGTGTCTCTAAGGCATTGTTTTCACTAGGCCTCCAGCACAGATCCACCGAAGTCAGGTCCCAGGACTGCAGTAATCGTGTACCTGGACCCGCTATAGGAGCTATGGAGGCACCTCAGACTCTGGTCTGGCCTAATCCCCACCTGTACGTGCCCACAAAGCCCGCAGCTGCCAAAGCTAGACCTGTCTCAGCTGCAGTAGCGCTCTTCCATTCTACAGGTGCTGAGTTTACAAAGCCGGCAGCGGGGCTGTAAATCCGTGGTTCCCGCAGCCACAAGAAGAGATTTCAGCTCTTCATTAGATGCATGGCCCCTGGGGCTTAACTGTGGTTTCAGCCCCACCCCTGTGTGTGGGCCTCTCACCAGAGTCTGCTCCCAAGGCTACCCAGGAGAACTGGCCCCCACCCAGCGAGGCGGGGGCGGAGGCGGAGACAGGCAGGTCCTGGCAGCCTGTTCAGGTGGGAGCCCCTCCTAGCGCCTGCGGAGGCTGGGGCTTGCACGTAGGGAAGGCGGCTGCAATGGCGGCCCCGCCCCTTGCGTGCCACTCAACAACGGCGCCCTGCCTCTATGGGAGCCCAGGCTTCTTCCGTGAACGTTCCCAGTTGTGAAGCTCCTCACTCCCGTCCCCTCAGGCTGTCTCTTCTCAGCTAACAGCTGTCCACTCCCAGGGTCTACTCTCCAAACCCCACGTTCCAGCACCCAGGCCCCGCGCACCACGGCGGACACCTGTCAGGCTGAGGCACGCAGGGCTGTGGCAGGGACCATCTGTGTACCTCTCACTCTGTCCTACCTGCCACAGACCAGTTGCTGCGCTCTCCTCTGAGCCCCTGAAGCTCCTCTTCTGTCCCACCTGATCTCCCCGCTGGTGAGGGGGCTTCCTCGGTGCGGCAACTTCTCTTCTTCAGCTCCCCACCAGGGGTGCAGGTTCCGTCCCGTTTCTTCTTTTCTTTTTAAATTTCTTTCATCCTACCCGGTTGCACGGGGATTTTACTGGTCCTTTTAGGTGTCCAAGGTCCTCTGCTAGTGTTCAGCAGGTGCTCTGTGAGAGTTGTTCCATTTGTAGATGGATTCTTGATGTACTTGTGCGGAGAGGTGAACTCCACGTCCTCCTATTCCGCCACCTTCAGTAGTGATTTTTAAAAAGTCTGTTTTTTAAATTAATGATGATCTTCTTATGTAAAATATTAACACCAACATGGACTCATTCATCTTAATAAAAAGTGTCTTCCTTTTTTAAAGTGGTAGACTAGTAACTTACTATGCAGTGTGAAGGATGTATTTTACTGATCACACTAAAAGTTATGCTAACCATTTTTAAGATTTTGAATTCTGACAGCTGTTATAAAAAGAGAAACTCCCAGTGAAACGTCTCCCATCATTATGACAATTGTGAACATTTTGCAGTCAGACTGTAAAGTGATAATAAATAATTATGAAAACAATTCAGTCCATATGAATGGTACTATACAGTTTCCAAGTGCTACTCCATACATTATCTCATTTTCATAAAGACCTGGGCAGCAAGGTCATACCTGTATGTAACCACTGAGAAACTGACATAAATCTAGAAAGGCAGAAAACAGAAATGCTGGGAGAAAATTTAAATACTTAAAGCCAAACGAATTTGATACTTGTCATGCTATTTTATTGCATTTTAGAATCTTCTCAATGTTTTAAGAATAACAGATACACTGCACAAAGTAATCCTTACAAATAGAGCGAGAATAAACTAAACAAAACAGAGATATTACAAAAGGCCCTCCCTCTCTATTTGGGGATGCAGAACCTACAGACACTGAGGGCTGACTGTACTTTGTCATTTTATATGAGGGACTTCAGCATCCACTGATTTGAGTATCCATGGAGGTCCTTGAACCAATCTCCCGTGGGTACCGAGGGACAACTGTATTTCGATGTTTTCATTTTTGACACAATAAAATCATGAAATTACAGGTGTTAAATTAATGGCTAGAAATGGGAGTGGTAACAAACAAAATAAGTTGGTCAGTTTATTTTATTTATTTAGTGATTTTTAACAAAATATTTATTTATTTAGGCTGTGCCAGGTCTTAGTTGCAGCATGCATGCGGGATCTAGTTTTCCCACCAGGGATAGAACCCAGGCCCCCTGCATTGGGAGCGCAGAATCTTACCCACTAGACCACCAGGGAAATCCCCAGAATTTTATTTAAAATGAAAAATGTATCCTAGGTATGTAAAATAATTTCTTTTATGGTACTTAATTTATAGAGGCAGATTATAAGTAAAGAGTGGCCTGGGAATCAGAAACTGTCATTCTAAAGGCATCTCTGTGGTGTGCTGGCCAGATCAGGTAACATAATCATTAGTTCACTTAATATTTATGTATTGAGGACATACTATTAAGCTATGTGAGTTACTGAGAGCCCACAGATATGTTATTAGATCCAGTTGTTGTCCTAAAGAAACTCACAGTTTAGTATAAGACAGTGAAATGGAAAGAAATAATTTTAATATCGCAAGGTATACAAATCACAATGTGGCATAAAGGACAGACCAAATAATTTTCTTTGATGTATAAAGTTCCTTGATTTTCCGGTAAATTTAATGTTTGAGTTGAGTTTTGAAGAATTCATCGGGGTTTGCCAGCAGGTCTGATGATCTGGGAGGACATTGGTTGTAAAGGAAATGACACATATGAACGAAAAAGTACAAAATACTATGCTGGGCTCATAGACCAAAAGTATTTTACTGTGGCTGAACATAAGAAGGTCCATAGGAAAGAGAAGTATGACATAAGGCTGTAGCAGAAAGTTTTGTTATAGAGGGGTCTTGATTGCCATGCTACATGTTTCATTTTTATTCTGTAGGCAATGGAGAACCATGAAATGGACTTTAAAGAGAAGTAACACAATTAAGTCTGTTTTGTGAAAAGATCACTCGAACTACAGCAAACTGGGCAGACAGGATGCAGACGGAAACAAGGGTATATTTCTTTAAAGCATTTTTCAGGTCATTATACTGGAAATAGGACCCTGTAGATTTTCTGTATTAATGTGAAACAGTGAGAGCAAAGGCTGGAATTCAATGATGGCCTTATATCCTCCTGTCAGCAAGAGTTTCAACTTCAACCCACACTAAATCTTTTTCTGGATGGAGTGTCTTGAGTTTTCATCCTCATTTTTCTTTCTAAAACATTGGTAAATGTTTTAGGTTTTACTGCTGCCATAACAAATTACCACAAACTTAATGGCTTAAATCAACATAAATTTATTTTCTAACAGGTCTGTAAGTCAGAAATCTGACACAGGTTTCATTGGGTGTCAAAAATCAAAGATGTCAGCTGGAGAGGCTCCAGGGGAAATAGATTTCTTGCTTTTTTTGGCTTTTACAAGTCTCCCACATGCGCTGGCTTGAGGGCCCCCCTTCCTCAATATTCAAAGCCAACAAAGGTAGGTCTAGTTCCTCTCAGGTCCTTTCATTCTGATATTCCCTTCTGCTTCCTCTACATTTAAAGACCTTTGTGATTACACTACCCCAGATAACCAGGATAATCTCCTTATTTTAAGGTAAATTGATTAGCAGATTTAATTCGATCTGCAACCTTAATTTCCCTTTGCCATGTAATGTAAAAGATTCACAGGTTGTTTACAACATGCACATCTTTGGAGGGGATTGTTCTAGTACATAAAGGTGCTAATAAACAGTAAAATAAGCAAAAGGCCAACAGTTAGAACAAGGGGAGGAATGAAGATAAGGATATTCACCTAAAGGGTAATCAGTTCTAGAAGAATTTAGACAATAACTATATTCCCCTTCATAGGACTCTTTCAAGGGCAGGGGATGACATATCTAGGTCAGAATAATTCATGAACCGAGTTTTTAAAAGTCACGTCATGGAGTGGTAAAAAGACACATTTAATTTACATTTTAAAATGTGTGAATTCCAATGTTTTTGTAAATGATGCTACCAGCCAACCATTTATGTAATAGGCTACCTACTACTGTACTTAGTCTGAGCCTGTATGTAGTAGTTTAAATTTGCACAAAGCAAACAGAGTTTTCGTCATAAGAGTACAATATGAACAACTAAAAAAGGCTTTCTGGGCTTCCCTGGTGGCGCAGTGGTTGAGAGTCCGCCTGCCGATGCAGGGGACACGGGTTCGTGCTGGGAAGATCCCACATGCCACGGAGCGGCTGGGCCCGTGAGCCATGGCCGCAGAGCCTGCACGTCCGGAGCCTGTGCTCCGCAACGGGAGAGGCCACAGCAGTGAGAGGCCTGCGGACCGCAAAAAAAAGGCGGCTTTCTTTCCTTTTTTGACTCAAAGGAGGGATGCCTTCTCTTTTCAAAATCATTTTATACTATCTACCTGACAAACTATCATCATCTTCAAAGATTCCCTGGGTAACCTTTGGTTATCTCACCCATACTATCTGTTCCCCAGAGTGAATATGAAAGGCCTGAAGGCAGTGTGTTCTCACAGAAGACCAGCTTCACAAATCTCTATAGATGTCTAAGAACAGAAACAGCCAGACTGTATGTATATCGCTATCTTAGAGATTATGTGAGAGGCAGCTTCCAGTCCTGAATTTTAAATTTGAATAAAACAAAATAGCTCTGGAAAACATGTAGGCTTTGCTAATAGCAATCTATCCTAATGATGACTTTTAACTAGCAATAAAAGCATAAACATGAGCACTTTATATGCTGAGCAAAATACATATATTATGTTCCTATTTGAATAAAGCATTTCATAGGAATTTCTGAAAAAGTTATTTTTTTCAGCTTCTTGAAGCCACAGCCTGTCTTTTTCACTATTGCTAATATAACAGAGTTAATTTAACAGCAAGAAGTAGGTACCCAATAATTGCTTGTTAAATTTATTGAACTTATCTACCACCAACTTTTAAAAAGGAATTAAGAATATTTATAATGAAAAACATGACAGAATTGCTAAAATAAAAATAAAAGGCTGAGAAAAGAGAGTAGGAGGGATAAAAGATAAAGATAACTGTATGAAAACTTTGGATGCATAATCACTATAAGCTATCTCTAAAATTTCTGGCAGCCAAGGCAAAATAGTAAATGATTGTTTTAACTGACAAAAAAAAAAAAAACAATTCATGATGAAGATAAACTTTTTCGGGCATGAAATTATAAAGAATTTAATTTCATGAGTAAAAGAGATATGGAATATACTCTTCCTGACACTGTCAGCCAGTCTAAATACAACAAATTAACAGATGAAATTTAGTCATAATTATTTTAATTCAGGTGGCACAAAGGTGATATGTACTAGCAGTGTTGTGGACAGTTTCCAAATACAAACCTTGTCTTACTCAATAGCCTTAAAGGTCATGTTCACACTTGGGAGAACGACCAAGTTAAATGAGAAGATTGGAACTTATGGAGCATAGCTGAAGGACTATAAACCCTGAAAGATTCCTATTATCTAAGCTATGTTGTTTGATTCTTTTGGCCCCTATTTGTATCATATGCCAGAATACACTGACAACAGATTTAAGATGCTATTCTAATAGAAGATGTTCTTTTAATGGAAAATATTATATTTTCCTACTGGGATGGTATTTATACAGTCAAAAACATGGGTAACTATGGTAACTACATCAATAGCTTTAAGAGAAGAATATTTCACCCAAATAAAAAATCTTAAAAACAGTTTACAAAATAAACTTTTTGAATCTATTTTATGTATTTTGTATATTGAGAAATCTTCTTTGTGTATTATTAGATGCAAACCATAAAGCCAAAAATAAAAGTAGAAATTAGGATTTCATTTATATCATACATGTGTTTAAGCTAATATACTAGTTTATTGTGTCATACTATTCTTAAATCAGGCAATGATCCAAAAATTATAGTAATCCTCAGAAAGCATAATTACTTATCACATTTAATATATTACAAGACAGTTTTCATAATTTAAATGATTTTATTAATCTTTTGGGAAGAACAAAGTAAAAATGTGCCAAAGGAAATTAGGGATTTCTACAGACCCTCAGCGTAGCCAGTGTGACTGGTACTCCATCTCAGAGACCAGTCCCTCACCCTGGCTTCATAGGACTGGAAACCTCAGGAGAAATAACTGATCTCACCCAGCTTAACCACATCATTAACCTTTCCCTGTGCATCATTAAGAACAATGATAGAAGCTCTCTAATCTGACCTCCAATTAATCAATATGCCAGATTAACCTATTCTTTCTATAAAATATATGGTCACAGGACATTGAACATTTGGGACTTCATGCAGGCTCACATTCCCCATTTGTTGAATGTATGTGTATCAAATCAGGTGTGTTTGTTTCCAAACCTGTTTATGCCTGTCATTATGTAATTTAATCAAATAATACCTAAATCAATAAAAGATGCTAAAAGAGAGTTATATTAAAAACAAAACTGTATGCTTTTAAAAAGTCAATAAAGGTTAAATTATTTAAAAAAAATTTGTGGGCAACACAACCACAAAAAAATTGGGGATAAGATGTAAAAGTCTATAAGAAGATTCTGCCCTTAGGATTCTTCTCATATGTCTTTCAGTTCTTGTTCTATTTGAAAGAAACTAAACCTGGAATTCATAGATGGCAATATTGAGTGTGGTTTATGAAAGAAAAACAATTTGGAAGTTCAAGCAGTGGATGTGATGAATTATTGTACAACTAAAAATAAAATGTTGAAGGTATATATGTATCATTTCCTCATAACTGTCTTTTTCAGTTAACTGACCAAGAGCCGATCTTCATGTCAGTTAAGAGGGTTTCCACCTTTCCTCACCATATCTCACAACCCTACTTATTTCAGCAACAAGCAGCAATCCAAGGCTTTCAGGTCACCTATTTCCAGCTGGTCACTTACTTCCATGTTAACCTGTGGATGCAGTAATTTGCCTCAATCTTCCTCTTGTCCCAGCCCTCCCACACTCCTTCCCTGGGCCCTGTTAACTAAGTTTGGATGTGAGGGTACCACCTTCTTACAGCTTAGATCTAGAGTCCAGGCTGTTTTTCTCTCACATCCTATAAACTCAAGGAGACCTGAAGAAGAGGAGAGGGTGGCAAGGGGAATAAATGAACTACAGCATCCTCTAACCCTCCCTTTTCAGTTGTTGGCCTACTTCTGGTCACTCCTCATTCAGTGGCAATTTCAGTACCTGCCTCACAATTTCTTCACCACTTCTACCTCTGTGTCATGATTCTTTGTAAGAGTAGCATCAACATGGTCCACCCATAAAACACCTAGTCTCTTAACTGCTTCACTTCTAAAATCCTTCAATTATCCTAGTCTCTGACCAGCACCACCTGGTCACAGCTCGCTTACTTGAATTCCTCCACCCACACAATTCTTTACTCTTGTGGAGACTTTTACACCATACACTCTACCTCTTTTCAGTTACCCATCATCACCCATTTCTGCTTCTTTCCTATAACTGTACTTAGAGTGTTAAGTAGTTTAGATTTCCCAAACCGGTGGTTCTCAGGTATTGGTGTGCTACAGAATGACCTGGAGGACCTGTTAAAACACAAATTGCTAGGCCCCACTCTGAATTTTTGATTCAGTAGGTCTAAGACCAAGAATTTGCTCTTCCAATAAGTTTCCAGGTGATGCTGACACTGCTTTGAAAACTTACTCCCCAGACCATTATTATAATCATTTTCTTTTTACCATTCTCAAATTCCCTGGTCTATTCCCCCTTTGTAATATTCATGCCATAAAATCTGACTCTGTCTACTTACATTCAGTTATTCTTCTACTCTGCAATTACACCTAGCAGCTGAAAGGTTCTAGAGAGAAACACACAAATTGACCTTACATGAAATTCCCTAAGATGCAAACTCTACAGCTCTCAAAAGGATGATTTCATAGTATCTCCCTTCTCTCCACTGTTCCAGTCTAAATAGCCTCAGGTGAAATCTTGCCTAATATTCACTGAGAAAGTGTGAACTATCAGAGAGGTACACCCTCATCTCACCACCACCAAATCTATCAACCTACCTGATCAATTCTACATTAATTCATGGAAAATCAACTAGCACTCAAATATTTCTCTTCTAGATTCCTTCTTCAATATTTGCTGCTTGAATTATTAATCTTTTCGTCTGCTATTCCTCAGCAATTTATGTGTACCTCTGTTACAATACATACCACTTTCCTTCTGGTATTGGAGTTACTTACCTTTTTAAAGTGTATAATTCAGTGGTTTTTAGTACACCTATGACTAAATTTAAATCCCTTAATTAAAATAATGTTCACAATAAAGTATTAAAACAACCCAGAGGGTTTAAAGAAATAAAAATGTTTCTGGAGTAGGGTGAGAGGGAAGGGTAGAGTTTCAACACACTCCTCACCACCATGCACTCCTGATTCAGCTGCACTCCTTTCCACTCCACTGGCCAGCCTGGTACCCGGGTACCCTCAAGGCTAGGGAAGAGAACCTTAAAAGTGACTGTCTGACTTGTGAGCCTGTTTACTCAAACAATGACAAATTTTCTTTTTAGCTCCAAGTTGTACACATATAACACCTCATTAAAGCAAACAAGAGGGAAAAAGGTGATGGTCTATTTAAAATTTTTCTCAGGGGGGTCTAAGAGCCTGAGTGAGAAAAAAGGGCAGGTCATGTCATTTACTTTATGAAAAAACTACTTTTGGCACTATCAAAAGGGTATAAAATGGTATTTTATTTTAAGCTACAAGGCACTCAAAGGTTTGTTTGTAAGCAAAAGTTTGCAAGAACTTTCTATATAAAAACAACATTTTACAGCGTGGTCAACAAAACTGTGATTATGCAAAGATATGTAGTTTTATGCACATTATTTATAATTGTAAATCTCTGCAGAATCACAGATTGGGAAAACAGACCAAGAGTATGGAGGATGAAGTAAAAAAAGGAAAAAAAAAGCAAAATTATTTAGAGAGCAGAATCTCAACTATTAAAATTAATCAAAGAAAAATAAGACAAATAAATACACCAAAATGTTAAGATACACTAAATCAAAGATTTTAGGTGCCTTTTCTTCTTTATAGGCTTCCAATTTTCCATAATAAACATATGTTATTTAAAAGTATTAAAATTTTGTAGATTAGAATATGTCATACATTGTATTCAGGCACCATAAACCTCCAACTCTGTGAACGAAATCCAATATTATTTTAAGTAAAACAAACATGAAATAATAATTGTGAGGAACTAATATATGTCTGTTTGTCTTCAGATAAAGTCACTTACAACCTATTTTTTCTTTGCCAAATTTAGTATTTTCTTAGATGAAATGATACATTTTTTATGTCTTAGTGCCCAAAACACCACAAATAAGACACTGTAATAAATTTGTAACTTATCTATTTAATTCAACAAATATTTACATGATAATAGTAATAGATGTTTTAGTGGAAAATAAGTATATAATGGCTGAATGTCTCAATTACATGCAATTAAAATATATTTATTTGAGGCGTACTATGTGCTAGAGACAGTGGGAAATAAAAAGACAAGTAAAATTTGGGACTGTTTGGGGAGGGCAGGGTCTCTCATTCCACTGAGGGAAACTGCCATACACATAAAAATTACATCCCAATGGGCCAAGTTTTACGGGAGCTGTAAGATTAAAGTGGTATTCGAACATAGGCAGTGATCAACTCCACCCAACAGTCCAAATTGTTAATCAGTGATTCCAATTAGCTATATTACCACATCTCATATTCCAACATTGAAAAAAATACAAAAGGTCAAGGAATTTAGGATGCTAGTTACCACAAGACTTAGTCTGGGACAGCCTTTGAAACCAGCTCAAGGATCATGCACAGAGAGAAGTAGAAAGGACTTATGAGACTATAAATCATAATCAGAATGACAAATACCTATTTGGTTCACTGGGTAGAAAAACTGTAGTGGCAGAGATGGATGTTATAGCCAGGAAGGAAATTCTTGGTTTTGATTTCATAGGAGATGGCAATGATCTGAATATGACTACATTTAAGGTGAGCCTTTGATGCAGGGGATCCATGATAAATGGAAAAGGAGCTCCATCCACTGGTGCTCATGAAGCCAAAGAGTTGAGAGAGGAAGAAGGCATACTGGAAGGAAAGGATGCTATAAAGGTCAACAGGATTGCTCACTTCTCAAAGAGTGAGAACAACACACTGGCTGGCTGTACTTGAAATTCCCTAATATGCTCACTCTTCAACTCTCCAAAATGATGAGTCCATCTCCTGAGGAAGAGTGGGCTTGTGGAACAAGAGAAGGCAGCAGAAGTAGAATGCAATTCTGTGAACAAGGTACCAGAGAATTCCGTCACCTAACATGTAAAATGTATACAGATAATTTTCTTTGTTTCCCTATTTCCTGCTATACTGTGGATAAAGGAATTGCATGGTGTGACTTAACCACTCTAGATATGAAAACCAATGCCTATAAGTTTGGATGATTACAATAAACTTTCTATGAAAAGATAAATATTAATGGATATTATAGTCACCACGAGGACTCAGAGAGAACTTCTCTCTGACCTTAGTAAGGAGTTCTTGTGCTTCTCCGGGATAACTGATTTATTTCTATCTTAGGGACACTGTGAAACATGTATTGTCTATATTGTATTGGTTGCTAAAACATTTAGAGTAACACGATTCTCAAACTGTAGTGTGAATAAAAATCAATCTGGAGATTGTAACAAACACAAGATTCCAAGCTGTCCATCCTCTTTGCTCATCCCCACCCACTCACCACTGCCCAGAATTGATTCATTTTAAGAGATTCTAACTTAGGGGGTTCCAAAAACACTTTGAAAATGATAGACTTTGTGACCTAGTTCGTACAGACACTACTCTACAGCAAGTTTCTTTTACAGAAATCATCTTATCTTGTCCTACTTTGTCCTCTTTCCTAAATCACTATCTTTAAAGATTGTATCTACTGCCTCTCTATATGTTTAATTAAGTCCTCTTAAACTTTTTCTGGAATAAGGAAGGGTTGAAGTAAATAAAGACTTTTGAATTAGTATGAATAAATCTTATTTTTCCCTTTCCAAATATTGGGGAAAGAAAGCTGATCAATTTTTTAACAGCAGAGGAACAAGTTGAGCTGTAACAGCCCTGGGCAAAAAACACTGCAAAGAGAGGGCTCCCACACCAATGTATTATTAAACAGTAAATTAGGCTGACTTGATCCAGGCACGTTGACAGCACTGTGCCCTTTGATGTTCAAAGAAAGACCTAAAACTGCACTTGGTTCATTTCAAGTGCATGCAGGCAGCACCAGGACATGCTTGTTCAATTATTAGTGGAAGTGCAGGACCTTTCACCAATGACAGAAAAAATTCTGCCTATGTGTACACATAAAGTTTGACCTAAAGAAGAAAGAGCAATTATCAGTGAGTCAGCATACATTTATTGAGGTGATACATCATGAAAGACATTCATTTTAATTTTTAAATACTATAGAAAAGCATTGAATCATCTTGTTAATTCTGAAAAGCCAGAATTAGGAAAATACTTTTGAGTTAAATATTTCTGTGTGTCTGAATTGACTGGATTCCCTTAATTCTCCACTTTCCTTTAAACATGTAGAATTGGTTCTATAAATGCCCTTTTCATTTTTTGTTTTTTATGATGAAAACCTAAAGCTGCTTCATAAGAAACACGGAAGAGAAAAACAACAAGAATAATGGCTAACATTTATTAGCATTTTCTGAGTCTATGAAGCTCAATTTTAGAGTTGGAGCTGATGGCAGAACTTCTCTCCTGATAAAAGTGGAAAAGGAGAAATAACATCTATTGAGCACTTACCATATGCCAAGTAGTAGCCAGATGTGATTTACCCATATTATATCATTCAATCATCACACTTTATGAAAATGCAAACTCAATAAGAGTCAATAATAAGCATTTTTAGGGTATAAATTAACTCAACATAAAGCTCTCCATTCTCATACATACTCAGGATCCCAAAGAGACTGTTATGGAAATTCTTACTCAGTTTATTCACTCTATGCACAGCGCAAAACATAAACCCTTATGCGCACATTTACAACTTTACAATTTTTTTCTGCATGAAAGCTATTTTCATTTTCTGCAGCTAGAGTCTTTTGTATTGTTTAGCACTTTTGCTGCCAAATAAGTTGTCGTTAATTGTGAAATTCATAAAATATAAAAATCATAAAATTACACTTAGTTAGAAAGAGACCTTCAGAGATGGGCCAATGGATGGGCAGCCAGCCTGTTACAAGAGATATGCCAGAAGCATGCTGCCCCTTAAGGGGGACAGAGAGCACTAGCTTGTCCCAGAAGCCCAAAGCCAACAAAACTCTCCTCTCCACTGGGAACTCTGGAATCAATTAAACTTAAAGAACGGACTTAAAGAGGAATATAAATAACAAAAAGAGCATCTTTACAAACGTAGGAGATAAAGGAGAAGTAGAGTTACTCACACATTCTGTCTATTATGGTGATGGTGGGGCAAGGAACTATTGGATACTGAACAGGAGTTTTTTCTTTTTTTTTTAAACACCGGAGAGTAGACTTCCTTCTCCTTCCAGCTGCTTCTATTTTAATGACCTGACTGTGGCTGAGGATTACTTACTTATTCCAGTTCTATGATAAAGCAACCTGTTATTCTGTTGTGAAGACTATTGTTATATTTTAACTAAATCTGTGTGTGTGTGTGTGTGTGTGTGTGTGTGTGTGTTTTGATTTCTAGAAGTTCTTTCTTCTTGGCAAGGAAGGCACAGAAGTGACGGTATTACTACAGAGAGGAAAGAGCATGGACCTGGAGCCAAGAAGCATGTGCTTATTCTTGTTACCGTATGAGGCCCCTCTTCTGTTTTGCCTTCCCCTTATGGATTAAATAAGGCAGAAGCCAGAGGGGTATGGTGTGAACAGACCAGTGATCAACAACTCTTTTCCTTCTAATTTCAGGAAGCTTCAAAAAATGAGTTTGCCCCTGCTCTGTACCCTACATCCCAGACCCACTCACAGCCTTGTGAAACTTGGAAACTCTACGGAACTGATCTGGCAGATATCAACTAATGAAACGATTGGGCTGACTTAGTAAAAACCCCTGGAGAATCCATGTCCCTCTGGAGAAGTAGCAGAGCCATGTAAGTAGGCTGCCTCAAATGCCCAAGTTCTGCTGCTTGTCTAGTTCATGGGAGAAAATGCTTATGTACTTAACCGTTCTAGGTTCTTTACTTAAAACATACAATTCAGCGATATACTTACAATTAGTGACAGTATGCAAAACTTATCCTGTTTTTGAATATTTACCCTTTATCAGACAGGACAGAATTGCAAGAGGGCACTGACTAACTTTTCATGATCACTTTTTAAATATGATGTTAACAGTGGCATAACAGGTAAAGAAGTTCAACATAGAGATCCCTTTGAATATAGACAGTATTTTCTTCCATATGGAATTCTTATAATCAAAATTTTATAATACTACTTGATGAGACTTAGCTTTATATCCTGACTCATATAGCTATAATCTCATACAGTTATGATTTGCTTATATCTGAATAAAAACAACTAAAATTATTCCAGGGTTTCAAATAACCATAAACACTGAACTATTTTTATTCTGAACAGTTCAAAGTGTTTACTTTTCAAAAATACAAAAGAAAACTCTCCCTATATTGAACAATATAACTTAAAATGTTAGCTGTGGTACTGTGGTTTTAGAAATATTTACAAACTAGATGAAGGGATTGCTCTTATTTTTACTAAAAGCAAACCAGATGTTGGCTTACATTATCATGTCACACTATTCATTTTAAAGTTTATTAGGCCTATCTTTTTGCAGATCATACATACCTGACTGCTTACTTATTTATCATTTATAATTCCAATTCAAATCTCAAAATTTGTTATCAATCTCATATTTGTTGCTAAATTTTTCATTATTTATTTCTAAATTATTATCTTATTTTCTCAGGATGCTATATATTTCTCTTAAAATTTAAAGTACTGGCAGATTCTTGTACTTTTTTATATTAAATGAGAAATTTTAACATACATTAATACAAGTATATGCTTCCTCTCAAACAAGTTATTCTATATTTTATAATTATTAGAGTGTGAATGTACTCTACACCCTCACACACTATTATACACTTCAAGTGAGTACAGGCAAGAGTTTATGCTTTAGTGGTGAAAAATATTTTACTTTAAGTTCTAAACCCTCATTTGTTCTTATTATCCCATATGATTATTTCAACTAAAAAATAAATATAATTATTCATATTTTTATCTGCTTCCGCTTCCAACTTGTCTCTGGCTAATAATATTTTTTATTTCTATAGTAAGTTAAAATTGCTACATGTGAGCAGAAACTCTACAATCTGTAAAATAATCCCAGTCACCAGTATTAAGTAATATATGTCTGTATCACTTTTTTAGTACGAAATCATGAATTATTAGTATATAAAATCTTGAGTCATATGTAATGAATAAATAAGGAGAATATTATTCAATTTACAGGAAAACGTTGGCCATGTGTTTACCTTAAAAAAAGAGGTGTAATTGAAAACTCATGTAGTTCATTAGAGCATCATTATTATTATACAACATCGTTTATAAAACTGAAAAAAATTAAAACCACATTGTGCCTGGCAGAGTAATGGCCTGCCAAAGGTGTCCATGTCCTAATGCCCAAAATCTGTGAAAATGTACTTTACACAGTAAAGGAAAATTAAGGTTGCAGATGGAATTAAGGTTGACCTTGAGATAGGGAAATGATAGTGGATTATTCAGGTGGGTCCAACATAATCACAAGAGACTTAAAAGTCAAAGATGGAGGCAGAGAAGAGTCAGAGAGGCATGTGACTAAGAAGGAGGTCAAAGTGATGTGATGTGAGGATTCAACTCACCATTGCTGGCTTTGAAGATGGATTTTTGGGTGGAGGATGGGAGGGGGCATGAACTGAGGGTTGCCTTTAGAAGTTGGAGAGGCAAGGAAATGGATTCTTCCCTACACATTCCAGAATGGAATGCAGTCTTGCTGACATCTTGATCTCAGCCCATTGAGACCCCTGTCACATTTCTGACATAGAGGATTT
Organism: Monodon monoceros; assembly: GCF_005190385.1. NCBI lineage: Eukaryota > Metazoa > Chordata > Mammalia > Artiodactyla > Monodontidae > Monodon > Monodon monoceros. The sequence goes on from NW_021703783.1 coordinate 28,911,616, forward strand.
AAGATAATAAATTTGTAGGATTTTTGAAGTCACTAAATTTGTGGGGTTTTGCAGCAGCAACAGAAAACTAATACATTGACACCCTACCATTATGAGATTGGTTAAACAAACTATGGCCTAGCTATACAAAATAATTCTATAAAACTATTAAAAACATTTAAAAATGATAAGTAATAACATGGAAAATAGTAACATCCTACTATTAAGTAAAAAAACTAATAAATGGGTATATATGACATGATTTTAATTCTGTAAGTCAAAGTATATACATATAACATAAAAAGGGAAATGTCATCTCTGAGAGATGGGATTATGAATAATTTAAATATATTTCTTCTTACTTTTTCATGTTAATGATGAATTTTATTACATACATATTCTTAAAAAACAAATGGTAACAGAAAAATGTTGGGCACCTAAATTACTAAGGCCCTCAAAGTTTCAAAAGTACTTTTTCAGATCTAATTTGAAGATGCATATAAGAAGCTTCTTCTCTTGGAAAACTTTACCAACCATTCCCCAATCCCCTTCACCCTTTCCATTAAGCACTAAGCTCCCATCCATGCACTGTGATTACCATTAACATGGCATCTTCTGATTGTAGGATAACTGCTTCTTTATTTTTGTGACTCCACCACTGAACTCTCAATAACCTTAAGGAAGGCACCCTATTTTGCTCATGATTGCATATTCCTATCCATTCACAGAGCTTGGCTCATAAGTAAAATCATTAATAGTTTAGGCCAGAGAAGATGGGGGGTTTATAACTTATTTTAAGAAAGCATATGAACACCTCTGATATACTTACCCAACCCTACTGCTTCTTCAGTTAATGCATTAGAGGAGCAATGAAAGTATGTTATTTCATGAGTTCTATAGTGAAGATTAAGAAAGGAATTTGAAAATAATGGATATTTTCTTCAGGTCTATGTTACTGCCAACAATCCTCAAGGTTTGCAATTCTGCATCTTAGAAACCTGGAGGCTTAGAGAGGTTAAGAACTTGCCTGAGGTTAGTGGTACAGATGGGTTCAGATAAGGACTCATTCCCCTAAATCACACTGCTGCTTAAATCTATATGGGTTCAACATTTATCTGTAGCCTTTCCTAGTCACTCAGCTGAGACAATCTGTCTCCTTTACTGTGAAATTACCATTTTTATAAGTGGTCTCATCATCATCATTATTGCCTATGGTTCTGCTTTTTTTTTTTTTTTTTGCGGTACGCGGGCCTCTCACCGCTGTGGCCTCTCCCGTTGCGGAGCACAGGCTCCAGACGCGCAGGCTCAGCGGCCATGGCTCACGGGCCCAGCCGCTCCGCGGCATGTGGGATCTTCCCGGACCGGGGCACGAACCCGTGTCCCCTGCATCGGCAGGCGGACTCTCAACCACTGCGCCACCAGGGAAGCCCGGTTCTGCTTTTTAAAAAAAAAAAAAAAGGTTTGTAAAGATACAGAAGAAAAATAATCCTTATCTTGGGAAATATGTTTATCTCAATAATGAATATGGTTTTGTTAGTAGGTTTAATCAAGCCTATTAATTCTCTCCTGTGGAGAAGAGCAGACTTAACTTCTGTTCTCAAAAATTTGCAAACCAGCAAGGAGCATGCATTTTATTGTAGTTTATGTTTCCACTTCTGCACCACATAGTATACTATTTATATTGTAAGTAATAAAAGGAGCCTGAGCTGAGAGAAAGCCATGGTTACATTTCTGTAATTTACCCCATCTATCTCATTAGTCTGCACATCTTGCAGCAGGTTGGCAAGGGCACATTTCCTTATCCTTTCACTGGTTGGGTCACAGGGATAGATATGCTGGCTTGTGCATGTCTTTACTTCTCCCTGAGGGGATCCATGATACTGTTTGGCCCGGCCACAGGAGCTGCCATTGGTGCTATGCTATAACAGATTTCACTGAATGAGCTCTAGATTGATTATGATTTTATCATTGTGCCTTGATCTGTAGACTGTTGAGGCTTAACTTTAGTCAAGAGGAAGACACTTTAGAAAAAAATATTGCTATCCTCATTTTAATTTTCATTGCTTTCTTGGTTTTTTTTTTAATGATAATTTGAGTGCATTAAACAATAAGCCTATTTCTTTGAGCAGATTCTCATGAATCTGCCTTTCATCTCGACCACAGAAAATAGCGATTAATGAATATCGATAGTAGCCTGGTCAATTAATTTGGACCTAGTTGGTTTTCTTTAAAAACAAACAGAAAGTATCATATTTGTTCCAAACTGGTAATAGAAAAACTCTCTGTAACAGAGGGGATAAAAATTTGTCCCTAACACGAGCATAGATCTAAGTTTAAAAGCAGAGGTCAAATCAGCCAAAGTTGTACTAGATTTTCTGCCTTTTACATAAATCAAAGTTGTAGAGCATCATCAAGTTTGCAAAGAAAGCGAACCCTAAACATTTATACTGATACTCGGCCAAACCTTATATTGAAAAATAAAATTAAAAATTTTAACTAGATTCTAATTTTGATATTACAATCTGAATTCAACTTACTCTAAATTCAATTAATTGAATTCAATTTCCATATTATTGAAATGAAAACCATGATAATGTACTCTTTGCATATTCTCTACTGAGGAAGACAGTACAAAATATTAAATAAGAGAAACCAATGAGAGTTACAGAGAATAAGAAAGTGAAACCATATAAGTCATTTAAGTTAGGTTGGCCAATTCTCTACGAAAATACCTGATGGCATTTTAAACAGATGGTTGTTTTCTTCCAATAATTTATTTTATCTCTATCTATCTTATAGAAAATAAAATTTTTATTTGAAAATTTACAGCTCTTTTCTAATATAAATAAAATTTAGGGTTAATTTAAAAGTAAGAAGTCAGATTCCAACTAGAAAAACTAATCTTTTGCACAATAAATAATATGTGCTTTTTTGGGGGGAACAGGGTTTCTTTATGGGAGGAGTCCTGGACCTGGTTTTAAAGTCTTCATTTTCAAGTAATTTATTTAACTAAACTTAAAAGAAACATATTTTCTGCAATTTATTTGAAGCCTAAAAAATAATGTCTTCAGATTCTGTTAATAATTGAAAACATAAAAAGTCAATCCATTCTTTTTGTTAAACAATAAATTAATTTTTACAACTGATAAATGTGTTAGTAGGGAGTAACATAAATATTGAAAAAATTGACATGTACAATATTTCAAAAGGCAAAGCAATTTACTTTTAAATGTTTTAGTACACTTGGTAGGCAGTTGGTACATTATGGTAAATGTTTAGTACATTTTAATAAATGTTTTTGCAAGCATTTAGTAAGCATGGTCATACCAGCATTCTACTAGCTACAGTACCATGTCACTAGGTCTTTGCACACAGCAGCAGCTCTATTAATTAAATTGAAAATGAAGGACTCCGAAAGTCTTGATTTGTCTTCAATTGTTATCAGTAAAAAATATGGCCATCACAGCTTTTGAGTTAAAATTTTATTTTGCTTTACTTTGTTTAATTCTAATTCACCGAATACTAGTTATCCACATTTTCAATCTGATTAACAGAACATTCATGAACATGATGAATAAAAGTAGATTACAACAATATGTTTGTAGAATGTTTCCTCTGAGCCATAATCAACATTCAGACATGCAAGTCACTAAACCTTTAGGGAAAACATTTGCTTGATGTAAGAAAAGAATGTCAAGAAGAGGTAAAATTAGCCTTCAAGTCTACAAAAATAATTTGTCCTGCTGAACTGATTTAGCTTGGATATTGGCGTGGTTAAACCCAGACCATATTTGAAATGGATTAAAAATTCTAACACTGAACTGATTAAAGGGCAAAATAAAATTAAACCAATCTTTTTGTGTTACTTTAAAGGTATATATTTTAGAATCAGGGTAAACAACTACAGCAGACATCAGCAATCATTAAGTTCAAGGTCAATCCAAAGGACTAGCTAGGCTCATGGGAGAACACTGGTCTTCGGTGGCAATAAAAAATACAAGTAAGGGCTTCCCTGGTGACGCAGTGGTTGAGAGTCCGCCTGCCGATGCAGGGGACACGGGTTCGTGCCCCGGTCCGGGAGGATCCCACATGCTGCGGAGCGGCTGGGCCCGTGAGCCATGGCCGCTGAGCCTGCGTGTCCGGAGCCTGTGCTCCGCAGCGGGAGAGGCCACAACAGTGAGAGGCCCGCATACCAAAAAAAAAAAACCAAGTAAAACAAATGTAAAGATTAGGGAAGAAAGCAGGGAGATGCAACAAAGATAAAGAGAGAAAAAGCAAGCAAAAAGGGAAAGAAAGGAAAAGGAAGGTAAGACAAAAAAGAAGAAGAAATGGAGATGAAACCACAGAGTACTAACAATAACTGTCCAAACTACTGCTACACAGAAAGCTGGTGAGCAAACCCTACTATACCTATGCTTAAAATGCACTCCAGGACCATGACCTAAATCCTGCAGGAAAGAGAAGGAACCACAACCAGCAGCAGCAGAACACTAAGTAATAGGTGGTGAGTGGGTCTGCCACTCTTGGATGCACATTAGGATGTACTAAACTGCAGAAAGTTATGGGTATTTTTCAAAGAAAAATACGATTTCCAGAAGAAAATAATAGTGCTCAACAGCATTTAAATATGTCCAAAGTTTTCTTAGAAACTGAAGACTTCAGATATTATTCAGTATAACCCAGTAAAACACCTTGTACTTCATATTTATTAGTTTTTCATATAATCAAAAGCTTGTAAAGTTGTATACACTTTTATTGAAAAACAAATTATTTTTGCCAATAGTGAGTTAAAATATTTACAACTTTTATAATTGTTACAATCAAGTTACATGCATGAAAAATCCCATGTCATTTTTTTTTTTTTAACTGGAATTTCAACTTGCTACATGGTGGAGTGTATATGTAATATATGTCTTCACTTATTTTAACCAAAAAGATGGGATAGTAAAAGAAAAAAGAAAAACTGAAGAAGAGACAATTTCTAACCCTTAGTTCAGTGCTTACTTTCATGAGGGCAAGCAATTGATATTTTTATTTCTGTATCAGTATTCCTGTGAATAAAGAGACCTCTGGAGTAAGAGACATATTATGCCTTTTGGCCAATCTTTCTGTGACCCAATCCTTCCATCCAGTAAAAAAAAGGATGGTGACAACTGATATCTACATAATACACACATTTAAAACAAAGAGACTAGCTCAAACCCTTTATTATTTTTTATTGTTAATTTTTTAAAATTGAAGTAGAGCTGATATTTAATATAGTGTTAGTTTTAGGTATATAGCATAGTGACTCAGTATTCTTGCAGATTAAATTCCATTACAGGTTATTACAATGTATTGAATATAATTCCCTGTGCTATATAGTCTATCATTGGTCCTTATCTATTTTAAATATAGTAGTTTGTATCTGTTAATCCCATATCCTTAATTTGTCCCTCCCCTGCCTTTTACTCTTCCTTTGCTAACCACAATTTTGTTGTCTATGAGTCTCTCTCTGTTTTGCATATACATTCATTTATATTAATTTTTAGATTCCACTATTCCATTATGTATATAAATGATATTACATAGGATTTGTCTTTCTCTGTCTAACTTACTTCACTAAAGCATAATATCTTCTAGGTCCATCCAGTTGCTGCAAATGGCAGTATTTCATTCTTGTTTAATGGCTGAGTAATATTTCACTGTATATATACCACATCTTCTTAATCCAATTGTCTGTTGATAGACATTTAGGTTGTTCCCGTATGTTGGTTATTGTAAATAATGCTGCTGTGAACACTGGGGTGCATGTATCTTTTCAAATTAGTGTGTTTTTTTTTTTTCAGGATATATACCCAGGAGCAGCACTGCTGGGTCATATGGTAGTTCTATTTTTAGTTTTTTGAGGAACCTCCACACTGTTTTCCAGAGTGTCTACACCAATTTACATCCCTACCAACAGTGTACAAGGGTCCGCTTTTCTCTGCATCCCTGTCAGCATTTGCTATTTGTGGTCTTTTTGATAACAGCCATTCTGACAGGTGTGAGGTAATCAAGCACTTCGAAAGAACACGGTTATACTTCTGCCAGTCTTCAAAGACAGACTTTAAGCTATGCCCAAATTGGGCTCCCAATTTCAGAATCTCATACCTCTGCTTAACAGACAGCTATTATAACAATCAATTGCCTACCACAAGTACGCAGGAAAAGATATAACAATTACACTGCTATAACTAGTAGGATGGAGATGTTTTACTGTTTCTACAAGGAACTGCTGCTGGACTACAGCCTTTAATTCAAGAGTTAGTCGGCACTGGCCCAATAGAGCATGTGTGATGATGGAAATGTTTTATATTTGCTTGTCTAATATGAAAGAGACACCAACCACCTGTGGTTATTGAATACTGGAAATGTGGCAAGTGCTACTGAGGAAGTGAATTTTAGATTTTACTTAATTTCAAATTAATTTTCATTAAAATGCATGTGGCCATTCTATTCCACAGAGCTATTCTATTGACAGCACAGAGTTAGAGAATCTGTAACTAAAGGCCCAAATTAAGTAATATCTCCAGTTTATAAAAATTATAAAACACAATATTAAAAAAAAATCACTCCACAGAGGGCAATCAAGATGGCGAGTAAGAGGACGTGGAGCTCACATCTCCCCACAAACACACCAAAAATACATCTACATATGGAACAATCCTCACTGAAAACTAATTGGAAACTGGCAGGACTCCTATACAACCAAGGCTGTAAGAAAAATACATATGTTCTTGGATAGGAGGGGAAGAACAGTGATTAGGTTGGGACCTGTGCCCCTGGGAGGGGACTGAGAGGAGAAGGGAGATTACATGAGTGGACACCCACCATGGGGAGTGAGCAGGTTGAGCCACAGACTGTGCATTCCAGTCCTGGGGTCCTACAAGGAGGAGACAAGCCCCCCGGGTGGTTGGAGGACCTCTGGGTCAGACAGAAAGGCTGGAGAAACCTGGACGGTGCTCACAAGGGGCGCACAAACTAGCCCGAGGCAGGGTGCAGAGAGGTCTGCCCTATCAGCAGTCAGCTTTCCTGTGACAGACTCACTGTGGGCTCCAGTCTGAGTTGAGCAAGTGTTCCAGCCCTGCTCACTCCATACCACAGTGCAGCACTGGATCTGGGGCTGCCAGGACCAGGGGAAAGACTCAACCTGGTCCCAGGGTGGAGCCTGGGTGGGATAGCAGTGGCCATTGTTGGTGCTTACTCAGGCAGAGCCTCATAAGCAGCCCAGATCCCTGATGGTGGCTGCTGTACCACAGCTAATCCCCAGACATGAGCTGAGAGTCCACATGGGCCCCCACCCGGCCTGCAGAGTGGTTCCACAACAGTGGGGGAGCAGTGAAGGCTGGGAGCAGTGATGAGCTGTGAGAAACAAAGGGGTCTTGCAGGTACAGCTGCATTTGAGCAGAGCCACAGATGCCTACACTGGCAGCTATTGGATCTCTGTTGGTGAACAGGCCTCACCTGTTTCAGCATTCCCCTTCTCTGGGGCAAAGGTCCCAGTGCAGGGAGAGGGGAAAACACACACTTAAAGGGAACAGAGTCAGCTCAAGCCTGAACCTCAGGGCTTCTGCTCCAGCAACTTAGAATCTAGTGGTGAGCAACTTAGACTGGGTGGTGAGCAGAGAAGTCTAGCCTCATATCTGCAGCCTGTTCTAGCCCATCCATCTCCAGCCCCACCCACTACCAAGGTGACTGCTGCCAGCACACCCAGAGGAAAGACGACTGCATCCATGTTAAACCCAGCTCTCCCATCAAAGGCATTGGGCACATGCAGTCTGTATAGATACACTACCACACAACAATACCCCTTTAAGGCTGTAATAAGTAACTGTTTCACCTAAATTCATAGAGGCAGTGAAAGTTAAAGCAAAATGAAAAGGCAGAGGAACTACTCTTAATTGAAAGAGCAAAAGAAAAATCCCTGAAAAAATAAATAATGAAACAGAAATAAACAGTTTACCAGATAAAGAATTCAAAACATTGGTGTAAAAATGTTAACTGAATTAGGGAAAAGAATTGATCTAAACACTGAATATTTTAATAAGGAACCAGAAAATATAAAAAAAATCAGAAATGGATAATTCAACAGCTGAAATAAAAAAAAAACACAGTAAAAGGAATAAATAGCAGACTCAATGATACAGAAGAATGCATAAGTGATCTAGATGGAATGATGGAAATCTCCCAATCAGAACAGAAGAAAGAAAAAGAAACTTTTAAAAATGAAAGCAATTTAAGAGATCACTGAAATAACATTAAGCATTCTGACATTCACATTATAGGGGTTCCAGAAGGAGAAGAGAAAAGGAAGGGGATAGAAAAGGTATTTGAGGGAATTATGGCTGATAACTTCCTAAACCTGAAGAAAGAAACAGATATCCAGGTACAGGAAGCTCAGAGGGTCCCAAACTAGATGAACTCAAACAGACCCACACTAAGACACATCAGAATTAAAATAGCGAAAGTTAAATATAAAGAGAGAATTCTAAAGGCAGCAATAGAAAAAAAAAAGAAGACAAGAGTGTTCCCTTTTCTCCACACCCTCTCCAGCATTTATTGTTTGTAGATTTTTTGATGATGGCCATTCTGACTGGTGTGAGGTGATACCTCATTGTAGTTTTGATTTGCATTTCTCTAATGATTAGTGACGTTGAGCATCCCTTCATATGTTTGTTGGCAATCTGTATATCTTCTTTGGAGAAATGTCTGTTTAGGTCTTCTGCCCATTTTTGGATTGGGTTGTTTGTTTTTCTGATATTGAGCTGCATGAGCTGCTTGTAAATTCTGTAGATTAATCCTTTGTCAGTTGCTTCATTTGCAAATATTTTCTCCCATTCTAAGGGTTGTCTTTTTGTCCAACAGTTACTTTAAATGTCAATGGACTAAATGCTCTGATCAAAAGCCACTGGGTGGCTGTTTGGATAAAATAACAAGACTTCAATATGCTTCCTACAAGAGACTCACTTCAGGACTAAAAATACATACAGACTGAAAGTGAGAGGATGGAACAAGATAATTCCTGAAAATAGAAATGAATAGAGAGTGGGGGTAGCAAAACTCATATATAAAAAAATAGACTTATACAAAGGCTACAGCAAAAGACAAAGAAGGGCTTTATATAATGACAAAGGGATCAAAACAAGAAGAGGATATTACATTTGTTAACATATTTGCACCCCCTACAAAAGCCTCTAAATATTATAAACAAATACTAACAGACCTAAGGGGAGAAATTAACAATAGTTCAATAATATTAGGGAACTTTAACACCACATAGACATCAATGAACAGATCATCCATAAAGAAAATGAATAATGCCAACAGTGATTATAAATGACCCAAGATACCAGCTGGACTTAAAAGATTAATGTCTATGGGACATTATATCCATAAACAGCAGAATACACATTCTTTTCAAGTGAACATGGATCATTCTCCAGGGTAGATCACATGCTAGGCCAGGCCACAAAAAAGTCTCAACAAATTTAAGAGGATAGAAATTATATCATACATTTTTTCTAACCACAGTGGTATGAAACTAAAAATCAATTAGAAAAAGAAAAATGGGAGAAGAAAAAACATGTGGAAACTGAACAATATGCTACTATAATCCAACAGGTCAATGATGAAATCAAAGAGGAAATCAGAAAATACCTCAAGAAAATGAAAATGCAAACACAACACTTCAAAATCTATGGGATACAGCAAAAGCAGTTCCAGGAAGGAAGTTTATAGCAATACAGTCCTTTGTCAAGAAACAAGAAAAACCTCAAACAAACAACCTAACTTATCACCTAAAGGAATTCGAAAAAGAAGAACAAACAAAGCCCAAAGTCTGCAGAAGGAAGGAAATAATAAAGATCAGAGAGAAAATAAACAGAATAGAGATTAAAAAAAAAATAGGAAAGATCAAGAGCTGGTTTTTGATAAACGTTTAGACAGGCTCACCAAGAAGAAAACAGAGAGGATGCAAATAAACAAAATAAGTAATGAAAGAGGAGCAATAACAACCAATACCACAGAGATAAAAAAATCACGAGAGTACTATGAACAGATATATGCTAACAAATTGGACAACCTAGAAGAAAAGGATAAATTTCTAGAAACATACAACCTGCCAAGACTGAATCAAGAAGAAACAGATAATCTGAATGAAACCATCAGTAGTAGTAAAATTAAATTTGTAATAAGAAAACCTCCCAGCATATATATATATAATGGAATATTACTCAGTGATAAAAAAGAATGAAATAATGCTATCATCAGCAACATGGATGGACCTAAAGATTATCATACTAAGTGAAGTAAGTCAGATAGAGAAAGACAAAAATTATATAATGTCACTTATGTGTGTAATCCAAAAAAATGAGATAAATAAACTTATGTATAAAACAGAAATAGACTCATAGACATAGAGAACAAACATGGTTACCAAAGAGGAGAGCAAGGGGTGGGGGAAGGATAAATTAGGAGTTTGGAATTAACAGATATACACTACTATATAAAAAATAGATAAACAACAAGGATATAGCATAGGAAACTGTATTCAATATCTTGTAATAACCTAAATGGAAAAGAATCTGAAAGCCGAAACACTCTGCTGTACACCTGAAACTAATGCAACACTGTAAAAAAACAAAGCAATACTTCAATTAAAAAAAAAAAGAAAAGAAAAACAAAACAAAACAGAAAACCTCCCAGCAAACAAAAGTCCAGGACTGGTTGGCTTCACAGGGGAATTCTACCAAACACATAAAGAAGAACTAATACCAATCCTTCTCAATCTGTTCCAAAAAACTGAAGAGGAGGGAACACACTTAAATTTATTCCACGAGGCAACCGTTACCCTGATAATACAACCAGACAAAAACACCAGAAAAAAAAAAAAAAAAGAAGAAGAAGAAAAAAAGAAAATTATGGGCCAATATCTTTTATGAATATAGAGGTAAAAATACTCAACAAAATATTAGCTAACTGAATCAACAACACATAAAAAGGATCATATATCATGTTCAAGTTAAATTTATTCCAGGGTCACAAGGATGGCTCAATATTTGCAAATAAATCAATGTGACACACCACATTAACAAAAGGAAGAATAAAATTCACATGATCATGTCAAAAGATGGAGAAAAAGTATTTGACAAAATGCAACATCCATTCATGACAAAAATGAGAACATACTGCAACAAAATAATGGTCACTTATGCCAAACCCACAGCTAACATCATACTCAACTGTGAAAAGCTGAAAGTCCTCTAAATTACGAATAAAATAAGGATACCCACTCTCATCACTTTTATTTAAGATAGTGTTGGAAGTCCTAGCCATGGAAATCACACAAGAAAAAGAAATAAAATACATCAAATTGGAAGGGAAGAAGTAAAACTATCACTATTTGCTAACAGCAAGATATTTTATAAAGAAAACCCTAAAGTCTTGACCCTAAAATTATCAGAATTAATAAATGAACTCAGCAAAGTTGCAGGATACTAAAGGTATATACAGAAATCTGTTGCTTTATTAGACTCTAGTAATGAAATATCAGAAAGAGAGGGTGAAAAAAATAAAGCAATCCAGCTTAAAATCATATCAATACCTAGGAATAAATTTAGGCTAGGAGTTGAAAGACCTATATATTGAAAAGTATAAAACATTGATAAAAAAATTTGAAGACGATACAAAGAAATGGAAAGATATCCTGTGCTATCAGATTGAAAGTATTAACGTTGTTAAAATGACCACACTGGGCTTCCCTGGTGGTGCAGTGGTTGAGAGTCCACCTGCCGATGCAGGGGACACGGGTTTGTGCCCCGGTCCGGGAAGATCCCACATGCCGTGGAGCGGCTAGGCCTGTGAGCCATGGTCGCTGAGCCTGTGTGTCTGGAGCCTGTGCTCTGCAACGGGAGAGGCCATAACAGTGAGAGGTCCGCGTACCGCAAAAAAAAAAAAAATAATAATAATGACCACACTAACTAAAAACAATCGGCAGATTTAGTGGAATCTGAAGCAAAATACCCATGAAATCTTTCACAGAACTAGAGTAAGTAATCCTAAAATGCATATGAAACCACAAAAGATCTCGAATTGTCAAAGCATTCTTGAGAAAAAAGAACAAAGCTGGAGGTATCATGCTCCCAGACTTCAGAATACACTACAAAGCTTAGGTAATCAAAATAGCATTGTAATGGCACAAAAACAGATACATGGACCAATGGAACAGAATAGAAAGCCCAGAAATAAACCCACAAACTTATGGCCAATTAATCTATGACAAAGTAGGCAAGAATATACAACAAAGAATAGACCGTCTCTTCAATAAGTGGTATATATATATTATATCATTTATATGTATGTGGAATCTTAAACATACATAATGGAATATTATTCAGTCATAAAAAAGAATGAAATTTTGCCATTTGCAACAACATGGATGGACTTGGAGGGTATTATGTTTAAGGAAATAAGTCAGATGGAGACAGACAAATATTATATGTTAGTCACTTACATGTGGAATCTAAAAAAAAAAAAACTAGTGAATATAACAATAAAGAAACAGACTCACAGATACAGAGAACAAACCAGTGGTTACCTGGGGGGGAGAGGGAAGTGGGGAGGGACAGTATGGGGGTAGGGGATTAAGAGGTAAAAACTACAATTAGTAGTAGTTTGTACCACTATGTATAAAATAAATAAGCTACAAGGATATATTTTATAACAGGGTATATAGCCAATAGTTTATAATAACTATAAATGAAGTATAACCTTTAAAAATTGTGAATCACTATGTTGTACACCTGAAACTTACATAATGTTGTACATCAACTGTGCCTCGATGAAAAAAAAAATCAAAAATAGCAAGGAACTGGTACAAAACCAGACCCATAGATGAATGGAATGAAATAGAAATCCCAGAAATAAATCCACACACCTATGGTCAATTAATATCTGATGAAGTAGGCAAGAATATACAATGGAGGAAACACAGTCTCTTCAACAAGTGGTGCTGGGAAAACTGGACAGCTACATGTAAAAGAATGAGATTAGAATGCTTCCTCACACCATATACAAAAGTAAACTCAGAATGGACTAAAACCTTAAATTTAAGATCTGACACCATAAAATTCCTAAAGAGAACACAGGCAGAACCCTCTTTGATATAAATTGTAGCAATTTTGGGGGGATTTGTCTCCTAAGGCAAAGGAAATAAAAGCAAAACTAAATAAGTAGGCCTGAATTAAAAGCTTTTGCATAGCACTGGAAACCACAGACAAAATGAAAAGACAGCCTACGGAATGAGAGAAAATATTTGTAAATGACATGACTGATAAGGGGTTAATATCCAAAATATATAAACTGCTCATACAACTACACATCAAAAAACCAAAACAACCCAATCAAAAAATGGGCACAAGACCTGAATAGATATTTTTTCAAAGATATACAGATGGCTAACAAACACATGAAAAGATGCTCAACACTGCTAATTATTAGAGAAATGCAAATCAAAACAATAATGAAGTATCACCTCACACCTGTCAAAATGGCTATCGAAAAGTCTACAGATAACAAATATTGGAGAGGATGTGGAGAAAAGTGAACCCTTGTATACTGCTGGTGGGAATGTAAATTGGTGAAGCCGCTCTGAAAAACAGTATGGAGGTTCCTCAGAAAACTAAAAGAAAACTGCCATATGACACAAGCAATTCCACTTGTGGGTATAAAATGAGAAAAAACAAAAACAGTAAGTCGAAAACATACATGCACTCCAATGTTCACAGTAGCACTATTTACACTAGCCAAAACATGGAAACAACCCAAATGCCCATGAACAGATGAATGGATAAAGAAGATGTGGCATATATACATACAATAGATATTCGTCATAAAAAAGAGTGAAATTCTGGCATTTGCAGCAATGTGGATGGATATAGAAAATATTATACTTAGTGAAATAAGTCAGACAGAGAAAGACAAATACAGTGTGTTATCATTTATGTGGAATCTTAAAAAGTAATATAAGTGAATGTATTTGTAAAACAAAAACTGACTCGCAGATATAGAAAACAAACTATTGGTTACCAAATGGGAGAGCAAAAGGGGAGGACAAATTAGGGGTATGGGATTAAGAGATACAAAGTATTATGTACAAAACAGATAAGCACAAGGATATATTATATAGCACAGGGAATTACATCCATTATCTTGTAATAACTTTTAATGGAGTATAATCTGTAAAAATACTGAATCACTATGCTGTATACCTGAAATATAATTTTGTATATTAAAAATACTTCAATAAAAGAAATCATTCTAACCTATTTCACCTATATTGTTATTTACATTTTTGTTATAGTCTTCTAAAATTTTTCTTGTACAAATATATTCATAAATCACAAAATATATCCATGCATATATAAACTAAATACATACAAATATAATATTTTAGACAAAACCTAATGGCTGTTAAGAATTATACTACATTAATACATGTAATTTTATTATGTGCCTGGCACATGGTAAACACTTTATAGACATCATCTGTTATTACTAATGACTTAATAGTACACTGTTATATTGAGGTGGAATTATTAAACAGTTTGTCATTGTTGAAAGTTTAGGTTTTTGTTCCTATTTTTGTTCTTGAAAAAGCCCTGCGGTGAATATATTTGTACATATGTTTTTCTATATGCAGGAATATTCCCTTAGGAAAAAATTCTAGAATTGAATTTGATGGGTCAAATGTCTCCTTTTCAGACTGTGATAACTATTATCAAATTATTTCATGGAAAAGAACCAATGAAAGACAAAGCTCTTTTGAAAATATTACATAAGGCTTACAAACACTATGCCTATATAATTAGGGTGAAGACATGATGGTGATGATACAGTGGAGATGATTAGGCTCTAAAGGTCTCATAATTTTCTCTCAAAATCCTTTGTTTTACCCTTAAAATACAGTAAATAGTATTTGTATGTCCCTTTGAAGACTGACATACCACATTCTGCCCCTCAAGAGCTCCATGTTGCATCCTATGGATTTAGCAACCTTTCAGAGTTAGCAAGGTGGATTATTTTGTGCATTTAGCATCTTACCTGGACTCTCTGACTTGACAAACTGATAACAGGGAAAGCACAGCTAATTGGCCGGCCATGAAGAACTGAGGAGGCAGCCCTACACCTCAAGTCTCTATGATGCTTTTTCAAGACATGTAAGAGGCATCAGCTAGTTTTCAAACAATGGAGATACACAGATGAGCAAGTGCTGGCCCTCAAGAAGAAAATAATATCAGGAAAGAGCCACGTGGCTGACAGTCTTGATGCTCAAGCCGGATGTCAGGACTGAGTCTCTGAGGAAGGAGAGCTGAGTTCAGGACATTGACACACCAGAGACCTCCCGGCCCCACGTATTATCAAATGGCAAAAGCTCTTTCAGAGATCTCCATCTTAATGCTAAGACCCAGCACCACTCAATGACCAGCAAACTACAGCGCTGAACACCCTATGGCAAAAAACTAGCAAGACAGGAACACAACCCCACCCATTAGCAGAGAGGCTGCCTAAAATCATAATAAGTTCACAGACACCCCAAAACAAAGTGGTCCTGCCCACCAGAAAGACAAGATCCAGCCACATCCACCAGAACACAGGCACTAGTCCCTCCACCAGGAAGCCTACACAACCCAATGAACCAAACTTACCCACTGGGGGCAGACACCAAAAACAACGGGAACTATGAACCGGCAGCCTGTAGAAAGGAGATCCCAAACACAGTAAGTTAAGAAATATGAGAAAGCAGAGAAACACACAGCAGATGCAGGAGCAAGGTAAAAACCCACCAGACCAAACAAATGAAGAGGAAATAGGCAGTCTACCTGAAAAAGAATTCAGGGTAATGATAGTAAAGATGATCCAAAATCTTGGAAATAGAATGGAGAAAATACAAGAAAAGTTTCACAAGGACCTAGAAGAACTAAACAGCAAACAAACAATTATAAACACAATATATGAAATTAAAAATTATTTAGAAGGAATCAATAGCAGAATAACTGAGGCAGAAGAAGGGATAAGTGACCTGGAAGACAAAATAGTGGAAATAACTACTTCTGAGCAGAATAAAGAAAAAACACTGGAAAGAATTGAGGACAGTCTCAGAGACCTCTGGGACAACATTAGATGCACCAACATTTGAATTATAGGGGTCTCAGAAGAAGAAGAGAAAAAGAAAGGGACTCAGAAAATATTTGAAGAGATTATAGTTGAAAACTTCCCTAATATGGGAAAGGAAATAGTCAATCAAGTCCAGGAAGCACAGAGACTCCCATACAGGATAAATCCAAGGAGAAACACGCCAAGACACATATTAATCAAACTATCAAAAATTAAACACAAAGAAAAAATATTAAAAGCAGCAAGGGGAAAACAACAAATAATATACAAGGGAATCCCCATAAGGTTAACAGCTGATCTTTCAGCAGAAAATCTGCAAGCAAGAAGGGAGTGACAGGACATATTTAAAGTGATGAAAGGGGAAAACCTACAACCAAGATTGCTCTACCCAGCAAGGATCTCATTCAGATTTGATGGAGAAATTAATACCTTTACAGAAAAGAAAAGCTAAGAGAATTCAGCACCACCAAACCAGCTTTACAACAAATGCTAAAGGAACTTCTATAGGCAGGAAACACAAGAGAAGGAAAAGGCTTACAATAACAAACCCAAAACAATGAAGAAAATGGTAATAGAAACATACATATCGATAACTATCTTAAATGTAAATGGATTAAATGCTCCAACCAAAAGACAGAGACAGGCTGAATGGATACAAAAAATAAGACCCATATATATGCGGTCTACAAGAGACTCACTTCAGACCTAGGGACACATACAGACTGAAAGTGAGGGGATGGAAAAAGATATTCCATGCAAATGGAAAGCAAAAGAAAGCTGGAGTAGCAATTCTCATATCAGACAAAATAGACTTTAAAATAAAGACTATTACAAGAGACAAAGAAGGACATTACATAATGATCAAGGGATCAAGCCAAGAAGATGTAACAATTGTAAATATTTATGCACCCAACATAGGAGCACCTCAATATTTAAGGCAAATGCTAACAGCCATAAAAGGGGAAATCGACAGTAACACAATCATAGTAGGGGACTTTCACACCCCACTTTCACGAATGGACAGACCATCCAAAATGAAAATGAATAAGGAAACCCGGGCTTTAAATGATACATTAAACAAGACGGCCGTAATTGATATTTACAGGACATTCCCTCCAAAAACAACAGAATACACTTTCTTCTCAAGTGCTCATGGAACATTCTCCAGGATAGATCATATCTTGGGTCACAAATCAAGCCTTGGTAAAACTAAGAAAACTGAAATCATATCAAGTACCTTTTCCATCCACAAAGCTATGAGACTAGATATCAGTTACAGTAAAAAATCTGTAAAAAATATAACACATGGAAGCTAAACAATACATTACCAAATAACTAAGAAATCACTGAACAAATCAAAGAGGAAATCAAAAAATACCTAGAAACAAATGACAATGAAAACACGATGACCTCAAACCTATGGGACGCAGCAAAAGCAGTTCTAAGAGGGATGTTTATAGCAATACAATTCTACCCCAAGAAACAAGAAACATCTCAACTAAACAACCTACCCTTACACCTAAAGCAATTAGAGAAAGAAGAACAAAAAAACTCCAAAGTTAGCAGAAGGAAAGAAATCATAAAGATCAGATCAGAAATAAAGGAAAAAGAAATGAAGGAAACAATAGCTAAGACCAATAAAACTAAAAGCTGGTTCTTTGAGAAGATAAAGAAAATTGATAACCCATTAGCCAGACTCATCAAGAAAAAAAGGGAGAAGGCTCAAATCAATAGAATTAGAAATGAAAAAGGAGAAGTAACAACTGACACTGCAGAAATACAAAGAATCATGAGAGATTACTACAAGAAACGATATACCAATAAAATGGACAACCTGGAAGAAATGGACAAATTCTCAGAAAAGCACAACCTTCTGAAACCGAGCCAGGAAGAAATACAAAATATAAACAGACAAATCACAAGCACTGAAATTGAAACGGTGATTAAAAATCTTCCAACAAAAAAAAAGCCCAGGACTAGATGGCTTCACAGGCAAATTCTATCAAACATTTAGAGAAGAGCTAACACCTATCCTTCTCAAACTCTTCCAAAATATAGCAGAGGGAGGAACACTCCCAAACTCATTCTACGAGGTCACCATCACCCTGATACGAAAACCAGAAAAAGATGCCACAAAAGAAGAAAACTAGAAGCCAATATCACTGATGAACATAGAAGCAAAACTCCTCAACAAAATACTAACAAACAGAATCTAACAGCACATTAAAAGGATCATACACCATTATCAAGGGGATTTATCCCAGAATGCAAGGATTCTTCAACATACGCAAATCAATTAATGTGATAAAGCATATTAACAAAGTGTAGGACAAAAACTATATGATCATGTTAACAGATGCAGAAAAGTCTTTTGACAAAATTCAACACTGATTTATGATAAAAACCCTCCAGAAAGTAGGCATAGAGGGAACTTACCTCAACATAATGAAGCCCATATATGACAAACCCACAGCCAACATCATTCTCAATGGTGAAAAACTGAAACTATTTCCACTAAGATCAGGAAGAAGACAAGGTTGCCCACTCTCACCACTATTACTCAACATAGATTTAGAAGTTTTAGCCAGAGCAATCAGAGAAGAAGAAGAAATAAAAGGAATACAAATCGGAAAAGAAGAAGTAAAACTGTCACTGTTTGCAGATGCCATGATATTATACATAGAGAATCCCAAAGATGCTACCAGGAAACTACTAGGTGTAATCAATGAATTTGATAAAGTAGCAGGATGTAAAATTAATGCACTGAAATCTCTTGCATTCCTGTACACTAATGATGAAAAATCTGAAAGAGAAATTAAGGAAACACTCCCCTTTACTATTGCAACAAAAAGGATAAAGTATCTAGGAATAAACCTACCTAAGGAGACAAAAGACCTGTATGCAGAAAACTATAAGACATGGATGAAAGAAATTAAAGATGATACAAACAGATGGAGAGATATACCATGTTCTTGGATTGGAAGAGTTAACATTATGAAAATGACTGTACTACCCAAAGCAATCTACAGATTCAGTGCAATCCCTCTCAAACTACCAATGGCATTTTTCACAGAACTAGAACAAAACATTTCACAATTTGTGTGGAAACACAGAAGATCTTGAATAGCCAAGGCAATTTTGAGAAAGAAAAACGGAGATGGAGGAATCAAGCTCCCTCACTTCAGACTATACTACAAATCTACAGTAATCAAGACAATATGGTACTGGCAGAAAAACAGGAATATAGATCAATGGAACAGGATAGAAAGCCCAGAGATAAATGCATACACATATGGTCACCTTATCTCTGATAAAGGAGGCAAGAATATACAGTGGAGAAAAGACATCCTCTTCAATAAGTGGTGCTGGGAAAACTGGACAGCTACATGGAAAAGAATGAAATTAGAACACTCCCTAACACCATACACAAAAATAAACTCAAAATGGATTAACGACCTAAATGTAAGGCCAGACATTATAAAACTCTTAGAGGAAAACATAGGCAGAACACTCTATGACATACATCACAGCAAGATCCTTTTTGACCCACTTCCTAGCGAAATGAAATTAAAAACAAAAATAAACAAATGGGACCTAATGAAACTTAAAAGCTTTTGCACAGCTAAGGAAACCATAAACAAGATGAAAAGACAACCCTCAGAATGGGAGCAAATATTTGCAAACGAAGGAACTGACAAAGGATTAATCTCCAATATATACAGGCAGCTCATACAGCTCAATATCAAAAAAACAAACAACCCAATACAAAAATGGACAAAAGATCTAAATAGACATTTCTCCAAAGAAGATATACAGACTGCCAACAAACACATGAAAGGATGCTCAACATCACTAATCATTAGAGAAATGCAAATTTCTCTAGTGGGAAGCAGCCAGACAGTACAGGGAGATCAGCTCGGGGCTTTGTGTCCACCTAGAGGGGTGGGATGGAGAGGGTAGAAGGGAGATGTAAGACGGAGGAGATATGGGGATATATGTTCATATATAGCTGATTCACTTTGTTATAAAGCAGAAAGTAACACAACATTGTAAAGCAATTATACTCCAATAAAGCTGTTAAAAAAAATAAAATAAAGAGCTCCATGTTGTATTCAGGTTTTTTTCCTCTATCACTGAACAGATTACTATTTCCTTAGCTAGACTCCAGGCAAAGTATAATAGCTGACTTGTCCTTAGGTCTATTTTATATGAAACGTATGTATATTTAAATTAAGGATTCACACACAAGTCAGCATTATATTCACGTTATTAGATATACAGGTAACTGAGACATCATGAGAAAACAGCAAATTGTAATTTCCCATTTTACTGCTCAATCTGGGACATATGTTCACGGACTAGAACTATAGTCACCCACACAATTTATATCTCCTGGATTATTCTCTTTCAGCATGAACAAGTTAAATGTATAAATGGTGTGACTTTGCTGTATAGGATATTTAACACATTCTTCATCTTTGTGTATAAAATGAAAGACGGAAGAAAAAGGAGGGTGAGAAGGAAAACAAATGAGTGAAAAAAATGTGTGTATGCACATGAGAGAGAACTATTTTTAAACTGAAATGTGTCCTTTTCTCCCCCTACCAGTGTGCAGTATTATTTCAATGCTCTGTTCATCCTGCTTGTAATGAATTAAACAGTGGTATATCCTTGGTACACACCATAGAAGATCTACGTTGTTTTTAAGCTCTGCCAGGTATACTTAAATTAAAATCATAAGAGGGAAGAAATATTTTTTGTACCAAAGTGAACCCTAGAAAAAGATGTGTCTAAAGTAGGCTTAGCATGTCAGAGGCAGAAGTTACCATTTTCTTGCACTGCCTTGTAACTCATGTATCCCATAGAGTCATCTTCATTTACCTTATAGGCTAATAGAAAGAATAAAATATAATGGGATTTATATAATTTTACATTTACATAATTTAAATAATTTTAGTTATCTACTGTGAATGAGATGACTGGCACAGCAGCTTCATGTTCCAACTCAAAAGAAATAAGCAACTGGGAAATGAATTCCCTTAAGAATTCAATGTCTTATTCTGCATCTTATTCCCTATTGAGTTGCATACAAAAGGTTGACCACATTCCAGGAAACATTTGTTCATAAAAAACTAATTTCCTTTCTTCAAGGTGATGGAAAGTTAAATTACTGTGCTTAGTAGACAAGTAATAAGGTGAAGAGACAGAATTAAAAGGCCATAGGAATCCAGTAATTAACTTAATTTGAATCCAGTTAGCCAATCTAGGTGGAAAAATAGGCTAAAAATCTAAATTGATATGATAGGCATAGGATCAATTACTTAGAGAAAGTCTGAATAATATTCTGAACCTGAAATATGGCATTCATCTCATTAATCTAGGTATAGGACTTAATTGGAATACAAAAAAGGATTTCAAACTGATCTATGTGATCAGCCCTTTAATCAAAAAAGGGTATTGCATAGATTAGCTACTTTGGGCAGAAATTTTTCAAAAGGCACAAAAATATTGAAGACACAGTTATAAAATTTATCATGTGTACCAGGGATTTTAAAAATTTGATATATGAATATATTGGTTAGTTAACACATCCTTCACCTTACATAGCTACAATTGTGTGTATGTGTGGTGAGAAATTTCAAGACCTATTCTCTTAGCAACTTTCAAATATACAATACAGTATTGTTAACTATGGTCACCTTGTTGTACATTACATCCCTGAACAACTTATCTTATAACTGGAAGTTTGTTTTTTTAGATTCCACATATATGTGAGATCATGTAGTATTTGTCTTTCTCTGTCTGACTTATTTCACTTAACATAATGTCCTCAAGGTTCAGTCACACTGTTGCAAATGACAGGATTTCTTTCTAATTTAAGTCTGAATAATATCGTACTGTATATGTGTGCATAAGAGTGTGTGTGTGTGTGTGTGTGTGTATATATATATATATATATATATACACATTAGTGTGTGAATATATATATGTAATTTTCTTTAACCATTTATCTGTTGACCAACACTTAGGCTATTTCCATGTCTTGGCTATTGCAGATAATGCTGCAATGAACATGAGAGTGTACACATCCCTTAGAGATATTTCATCTCCTTTGGAAATACACCCAGAAGTGAAATTGCTAGATCATATGCTGGTTCTATTTTTAATTTCTTGAGGAAATGCCATACTGTTTTCTTCAGTGGCTGTACCAACCTACATTCCCATCAACAGTGTAAAAGCGTTCCCTTTTCTCCACATCCTTGCCAACACTTGTTATCTCTTGTGTTTTTAATAACAGCCTTCATAACAGTGTAATGCAATATCTCATGGTGGTTTTGATTTGGATTTCTTTGATGATAAGTGATGCTGAATGTCTTTTCATGTGACTGTAGGCCATTTGTATATCTTCTTTGGAAAATGTCTATTCAACTCCTTTGCGTATTTTTAAATCAGATTATTTTATTTTTTTTGCTATTGAGCTGTATGAGTTCCTTATAAATTTTGGATATTAAGGCCTTATCAGATGTATAGTTTGAAAATATTTTCTTCTCCTGTTCCATAGGTTGCCTTTTCATTTTGTTGATCCTTTCTCTTGCTTTGCAGAAGACTTTCAGTTTGATATAACCACTCTTGTTTATTTTTGCTTTTGTTGCTTGTGCTTTTGGTGTCATATCCACAAAATCATTGCCAACACCAGTGTCAAGGAGCTTTTTCCTCATGTTTTCTTCTAGGATTTTTATGGCTTCAGGTCTTACATTTAAGTTTTTAACCAACTTTGAGCTAATTTCTGTGAGTGGTGTTAAGTCAGGCATCCTTTCATTATTTTGCATGTAAATACCCAGTTTTTCCAGCAGTATTTATTGAAGAGACTACCTTTTCTTCAATAAGTATTCTTGGCTCCCTTGTAAAGTATAAGTTGCCTATATATGTATGGGTTTGTTCCTGGAATCTCTATTCTGCTCCATTGTTCTGTGTCTGTTTTTATGCCCATACCATATTGTTTTGATTACTATAGATTTGTAATATAGTTTGAAATAAAGAAGTGTGATGCCTTCAGCTTTGTTCTTCTTTCTCAAGATTGCTTTGGCTATTCAGGGTGTTCCATACAAATTTAATGGCTGTTTTTTATAATTTTGTAAAAAACTGCCATTGGAATCTTGATAGGGAATGAATTGAATCCATAGATGACTTTGGATAGTATGAATATCTTAACAACATTAATTCTTCCAATTCATAAACACAAGCTATCTTTCCATTTATTTGTGTCTTCTTCAAATAAGCAACTGGGAAATCTTTCAGTTGCTTTCACCAAAGTCTTATTAGAGTTTTCAGTATACTCAGAGATTTCAGTATATCTTTCACCTCCTTGGTTAAATTTATTCCTAAGTTTTTTATTCTTTTTGATGCTACTGTAAACAGAATTGTTTTATTTATTTTTCAGATAATTCATGGTTAGTGTATAGAAATGCAACTTATTTTTGTATGTTCACTTTGTGTTCTGCAATTTTACTTGATTTGTCTAGTAGTTCTAGCAGTTTTTGTTGGACTTTTTGGGATTTTTTTTAATATATGTAATATTATGTCATCTGCAAACAGAAACCATTTTACTTCTTCTTTTCCAATTTGGATAGCTTTTATCTCTTTTTCTTGCCTGATTGTGCTGGCTAAAACTTCCAGTAGTATGTTAAATAGGAGTGGTGATAGTGGGCATATTTGTCTTGTCCCTGATCATAGAGGAAAGTGTAATTTGAGCTAAGCATCAAACCGAAACAAGTTCTATCCCAGAATTGTTCAGTTATGAGAATCAATACATTCCAATTTAGCTTAAGTTTCCCATCACTCAAAACTAATGGGCATGGAGGTGGAAAAAACAGGGTAGACTGAATGCCTCTTATATTGTCAGAGGAAGTGAAGAAAAGGTACTTACTGGACCAATATTTCTTGGAGTCTCATATTTGGACTTATGGACAATAAATAAGATACTGCTATCCATCAGATCTCCTGCTATTAGGTATTAGTTTGAAATTCAGATTCTGCCTTTGTTGGGGGTGTCCCTACAACCATCCTCAGTCTCAATGATTCAGTGGACAGTCTCACAGAACCAAGAAGTTGTTATATTTATGATTACAATGTACTACAGCAAAAGGATTCAAAGTAAAAATCAGCAAGGGAAAGGCCTATTAGAGTGAAGTCTTTAGGAAACCAGGTGCAAACTTCCAACAGTCTACCAGTTTAGTTACACAGGACATACTTAATTTCTTCAGTAATGACTTGTCACAGCACCTGTGAAATGTCTACCAGGGAAGTTCATTAAAGAATGAGTGCCCAGGGTATTTTATTGGGGGACAGTCACATAGGCTGGAGGATCTTGCCCTTGTAACAGAGCCCCCTCACTGATGATACAGTGCAGGTGGCTTTGGAGGCTGTTAAATTTAAGGCCTGTGTCATTCCTTTATTTACTCCCTGAATTGCAGCTGTTTGTGTTTTTTATATTTTCTGTATTTCCTTGGTTCTTTAAAAACGAATGACAGAAATAGTTATTTGCTTTAAATTTTTTTTTGTAGCATGTACAAAATTGCCAGCCTCTCTGAAGGAAAATGGATATTCATTATAAAACACATTGTGAAAATAGTTTAGACATAGTACACAGTGAGCCACTCCTGCCATTTAGAGAAAGTTTTAAATCAGTCTAGGAAACTTTATTATTCAAGTTCCCAAACACCAGCCAAAGGCCAACCTTAAAAGCCAGTGTTCCTAAGGATAGCAGTCTTAGACCTGCTATGTTGACTCTTCCCTGCACAGTATCTTTCTTTTAGGATATTTCAAGACTTCGAGTTGGATACTCCTCCAACTGCTGCCCACCACATGCTGTGGAGACTTGTTTGCTACACTGGACATCATAGATATTGCAGATGAATTCAATGTCCTACCATTTGCCCTCTTCTGATAGAAGGATTGACCTCATTTCAAGCTCCAGCCTTTCTTTATATGCCCTGCTCTGCTGCAGCCAAGTAAACTAGACTACAAACCACTGGAGATCAGGGCAATGCTCTATTTATTTTTGTATCCAGAGTTCTTAGCCCCTCATACTTCTTTAATATTTTTTGGATGAATACCTACATCCCAAGATGTAAACCTGCCATGCCCCTGAATAATGGATCTTCCACACTGTCTTTTTGTTGTGTTGCTATCCTTTGAATGTATGTGCACATGTTCATAGATACATAAAAGGCATGACGCTTTCTGACACAGACATACAGTATAGGCAAACTAACCAAGTGTCAGCAGTAGAATGGCTGATTCAGTTGCCGGAGCTAAAACTAGTTTACCACTTCAGCTACAAAGTCACTAAATTAACTTGAAGAACACAAATATGCCCAAAGCAAAGGACTCATGATCATATGAACAATTTTAAAATCAAAATTTTAAAATGAGAGTAACCTGCTGATCTTACCAGGAACAACAGTTAAAATGGAAATACATTTTTTTACTGCATTCTGAACATTGTATTGAAGAAAAGTGGTGAGCATTTAGGTGGCTAGGAAATCTACCTAGAAAATACCCTGCATTCAGCATCGCCGTCTTGCTGCTCTGGCTGCTCTCCACAGATCCCAGATGTAATATGCTCATAAGCAGCCTGTAATACTGTTCATCCAAGCTGCACAGTGTGTTGTGAGACTGGCAATCTCCCTCTGTGGGAAGCAAGGCTGCAGATGACTAGCTGAAAATAAAACTAAACTCAAGGCTGAATGTATCATCATGATTTTAATTAAGTTTATAGAAGAGTTGCTTCATTTTGTGGCATCTTGCTCCGTTTCTTATTTACAATACTATCTCTAAGTAAATAAGGCATTTTGAATCAAAGTACAGTAAACATATATGAGTGAATTTTCCTCATTTTAAATCTTACAAATGTTGCTGATTTTAATTTAGAATGCTACCTTTAAGACACCTAATACCTATAAATATTAATATTCTAAAGTATACTGCAGAATCACAGAGCTCGAGAAACCTCAGGAAGCAGTTGTGTATATCCTTTTAACCTAAAGAGAAAAGGTCTGCTCCAAATTCAAACAGACGCTCATATGGCAGTAGTCTTTTATTATATGAAAATACTCTCAAAAAATTTCCTTACCCCCGTGGGAAACTCATTCCATAACCTCTCATAGATGAGATATTCTTTAAAATTTTTTTATCAATATGTCTTTGGCTGTGATGAATAATGATTTCTGTTAGATTAAATTATATCTGGCTTTAACATATTTATAATTTTACTTCTCAAGTGAAATCAAACAGCTGATTAAAAAGATTCTTATAATCTGAAAAGCATCCAAAAATCCTAAAAACACTTCAACTTTACTGCTACAGACAAACCTGTTTGTGATCAAATTCATATGTTAGTTAGATAAGCTCTAATTCTTGCATATAAAGAACTGTGGTTTGTTTTCAATTGAGACCCTTTCTTACAAGGCACACCATTCTATTGGCTTTTATACCCCCAGTCCTCAATCCCTGAGGGCAATAACTCTAATTCTCATATTCTTTCTTAAGGAAAGAAATTGAGGCTATGGGCAAATTACTACCTGAAACTCTATTTAAATAACTAAAGCAAGCTTGTTAACTAAATTTCATCAGAGGTAACTGTTACAACTCCTACTGTTTATGAGGATTAAATTTATATGTACATTCTCGCACATATTAGATAGGTAAATCATGAGATACATAAAATCATGAGATTTTATCTAATCTGGAAGAAATAGTTTCTTATAATCAGTTTCTGTGATCCTTAAGCCTGTTTTTGTTCTGCTGGGTCTCTGCTCTGTTCTATGTTGCTGGGCAACCAAGAGGATGAGGATGGAGTGGTGGCAGACAATTTCACTTTCATTATTCAGGCCAAATAAATATTAAATCAATTACTGAAGTTCTTATTAAAGTGAGAGCTACTTAAACGTAGGGGGCTCATATGTCTTCTGTGATTATTTTAAATTACAAGTTGATAAAGTGGAGCTGATTGCATTAACGTTTTTCCCCCTCTTTTCCTTGAAGTATGAAAGTAGGCAAAACCATTATGGGGGAAGACAAAGTAGGTAAGATAATTTGTTTTGCAGTATCCATTAGGAAGTAAAAATGTGTATTTACTTGATTCTTTTTATAAATAGAAAAGTCAATTTTTTTTTGCCTCTTAGATTTCTCCATTGTATATACTGAGCTATTTCTAAGCAGAAACTAAGCAAATTAACACATAAATCAAGGTAAATGAAGTCTTATTATATTTATATGCTATCACATTAATGCTTAATTTATTGTTGTTATTGCATTTTAGTAACCCTTTGCAATTTTCTTGGTAATTAAAATAATATATGAATCTTATAAACAGGAAAGCTATTCTATTTTATTGGCTCTAACAAGTATGGTATGTATTTAGTCATTAAAATATCTACATATTCATGAAAATCCATCAAGATATAAAATATTGAAAGAGAACATACTTGTATTATTTATAAACATAGTGAGCAAATTTAAGTTGATTATGCTGATTTCCTTATTTAATTTTCTCAGTTGAGAAACAGAAAATATTTGTTCACTGAGTTTACAAGCTGATCTCTAGTTTACAAGATTCCAAAAATCTATTTGTGTGGTCCTCAAGATGAGTTTTCTCATAAAACAAAAGGAAGTTAGAGGCCCTGGCCTCTCACAAAACCCTATTAAATCCATAATGTACCTGATATATAATACTAATAGAATATAGGACCCATCCATAACGTAGAGTGATATTTTAGTGGGATAGTGTGTTAAATGATCCAGTTTTGAGGCTAAAATTACCTATCCCCTACACGTTGTCTTGGAAATAGAATCAGGCATATCTCACTCACCAATCTTTTGTAGAAAACTCTGCCTGTGAAATAGAAAGCTCTAAAGGTCTGGAGAGTATCTGGGCTAGATGCTCATCCTGGGAGTAATTTCTTTTTAATGTGTATTTGCCTACCTGATTGTTTATCCACTGATTCTAACTCTACTTCAGCTCAAGTGCTCTCTCTCCTTCCCTAGGTACTAGAAAGAGAATGGAACCTTGGAGTCTACACTCCCAATCCACCCATTCTCTTTCCCTGATCATTCCACCTTTATAACCACACCTTCAAATGTTTCAGTGTGTTGGAGCCATGGTGGGAGCCACATGGGAACCGCAAAGGAAGCAAGGGGGAGCTGCAAAATTTATGAATCACAAGAACTGTACAGACCATCTATTACAGGGATTGGAGGTTGAGGGGCATCATTCTTCTTAAATTTCTCTTCTCAATTTATTCCAACAACAGTGAGAAAAACAGATAAAGTTGCATGAAGGTGATATAGATTCTAATGGTGAAGCTTGAAACGTGAACATTCTCCTGTTATTTCTACCCACTGTTGGATACCCTAATGTTTCTAATAGTAAATCCCCCTCAGACCACCACAAAGACTTATCTGCTTGCTTTGGGATTATAGCTAAAGGGAAAACTGTATATGGCTGCATTCCTTTCCTCAAAACACAAGGAGGAAGAGAAACTTGGAGATGACACAACAGATTGTGTTAATGGAGGAAAAGAGAGAAGAGGAGACAGAAGGAAAGAGGGAGGGAAGGGAAAGAAAACCAGGGTGTGGCTGAGGAGAATGAGATGAAGGTCAAGGGGTGGATGCTGGGGATGCAAAAATACCAGGATGGTGGTTTTAGAGGTGAGTTTTATGGGAGTGAGGAGGTGTTTCCTTGACTTCACTTTCATCCTAATATCCAGATCAGTACTTCTCTTTGCACCACAACTGCTGTGAGGCCTTGACTGCAGGGGTAAAGCAAAAGGCAAAATGGTTTGCTATCTGGAAAGACCAGAAAAACAGACTGTATGTATGAAGAAGATGGAAGGAAATTCTATGGGGCAATTCAAAACACGTGTGTAGCTGATAACAGGGCCTGAACAGTTATTTATAAGTGAAGGATACAGACAAGTCAGAGTTGGACTGTATCAAGATAAGATTTGAAAATTAGTATTAAGAGAGGTTTTTTTTTTTAAATGACTATATTAAAAAGGGAGTAATTCATGGGGGTAGAGACAAGTAGTACTCACATGACATCTAGTGACACACATATATTTTCCATGTTTGGAAACCTCTAGGATAGAGATTAACAACAGAGGAAGAAAATAAATATTTTGTACTAATCAATTTTCAAATAAAGATAAAAGGATTATAATAAGATCTTTCTATCATACACTGCTGTGAGGTCTAAATGTATTATATTTCTCAATCATATAATTCCTTTTAAGTCATTTCTTATTTCTAAATTCTATTTTAAATATGCTTTTCTTTTCTGAAATTAGCTTTACAGAATGAGAGGAATGGCATTTACAACAGGACTAACAAATTACCCAATAACAAAATATGAATAGCTTGTATCTGTCAATAATGTGGCAAAAAAATTTGCTAACGAATTTTTAAAATTTGATGCTCTTTTTTTTGCCTACCATGAATATTTCAGAAGAATGTGTTAACCTTCAACATATTGCTATAATATTGCTGAACACTCATTACATTCATACAGCCCTGATATATGTCCAAAGCTACAAAAAATATCAAAAATCAATGTTGACTCTATGAATAAATTTATTTTATCTTTTTTAAGAGATATTCAAAGGCAATTTATTTAATCTTTCTGAGTGCAAATTGTTCAAATGGTGCTAATAAAAAATACTTAGGGAATTTCATTGAAAATTAAATGAGAAAATGTAGGCAATTTGTACAACGTGGGTACTCAACGAATACCAGTTCTCTTCTCACTTCTTTCCTTTCAGGGTTTTTTTATTTTTTGAGGAGGTTAAGTAACACAGAGAATGTCTCCCTAATACATAGGGAATCCATAAATGTTTGGCTCTGTCCACCCTCCCTTGCCACAACTCCAGGTTACAGTAAAAATAAATAAATAAATAAATCATAGATGTTTGAAATAAAAGGCAAGTTAAAAGGAGCTCTGGTATTTTACCACACACACACACAGTCACACACAAATGCGAGAGGAGGGAAGGGGTTCTGGCCTACTGTTCTATCTGGGGGTAGTTAAGGTACTACAATTTCCCCCCTTTTAGGGAGGGCCTTTAGATCCACTAGGGTTATGTGGCTTTCTCAAGAGCTCCTGGAAGAGGAAGGACTAGACCCTCATTACCTGTCTCCCTGTGCAGTAATGTCCACTGTGTCACATATATTGTATATACATTTCCTTCCTGAATAATTAATGACATTAGCAATCCTGGAAATTGATATTTATTATTACATGAGTATTTCAATTTTTAATAATTGCTATATTTAAATAAATATATGTATATTTTTATAATTTAACCATTTCTTTGAGGCAAATGGTCTTTTAGTCTATACTTACGGAAAGTATGTATTTATGCTCTAACCACCCATATGATATAGTTAATACTTGGATAAATATCAAGTGATTTTTTTTTCTTTTAGGATACAACCATTATCAAGCCACCAATGTTTTATAGGTGATATTTTTGTAAGTCTGAGGTAATTTTTTCAGATATAATCACTGACTGGTTTCAATACATAAATACATTTGGAATACTAATATGCCTGCCTCCTGTTAGGTAGATTTTCTCTTCTGTTCTCTTGCACTCCATCTGTTATGGCAGAGGAAAATTAACAACGTCGGGAACCCACAGAACACGTCTGATAGCTGCAGGACTCAGATCCTTAGTTTAACAAATTGTCATTCACTAAGACTTCCTGACAGGAGAAACTACTACAAACTGGTGGGGCTGTGTGTGTGAGCATGATTGTGTGTGAGTGGTTTAATTAATAAGTTTGGCTTATTAAAGGAAGAACAAAATGCCCAACCTTTTTCATTTTAATAAGAATTGGTATTTCATTGATATTTCATGAGCTTCTGTTTAGAGCACATGGCAAGGGTGAATATGTTCATATTTTGGCCTTGGCAAGAACATGACTTAATTTAGCTTCAAACAACAATAGAATTTTGGTTTTTATTAATGTCTGCTTTTAATTTACTGAGCTGCCTTTAGAACATCACTGTTGTTCTGATACTTACTTTCACTTACATTATTTTAAAGTCAAATCTTTTGCTGTTTGGTGACTTAATATAAGTATTATTGTAGGTATATAACCTGTTTTGCTGTTGTTTTAGGATACTGTTACCTCATCCTGTTGTCTCCCTTTGTGATAATTAGGTTTAACAGAAATTAGGGAATAAAAGGAAAAAAGCACAAGAGGATTTATTAAATAGGGGGTTTAATATAGCCCTTACCCTTTCTTGGCATTTGTTCCAGCCTCCAATTTATATTATGTTTCAGTGTAAGAACAGTACCCAAAATTCACAGGCTTCCCTGACCCTGCCCCTTTTTTTTCAGTTACTACTAGACAAAAGTCTATTTCCACTGCCTTCTGCAGTGTTGGCACCCTTCCCTGAAATAGGGTCTGAGAAGTTTCTGAGTACCAAGGAAATTACTGAGCTGTAAACTCAATAAGATAAAATCCAATACTAAAGTCCTTTACCTGGAAATTTAAAAAAGAGTCAAGGGCAGTGGGTAGTTTGTCCAAAACTTAGGACTACATAGACAGGGACAGGGAATGGTCTCAATCAAAGGTGTGCAAGACACACTGCCAGGCAGGACAATACACTGTCAGATGGACAACATGGCTTGGTCACTTGCAGCTGCTCTTTAAGAGAGATTCCTGTCTCCACTTCTTTGAAATTCAGGACTGGTTCTGAGTCTCTGACTAGAGAACACTCATTCCTGACTCCTGTGATGAGCTGGAAGTGGGAGGTGGTCCAGCCTCCTGAAACCATGTAGAAAAGGGTCACTCAGTGATCCTCAGCCTCTCCCAAGTCCTCTTTTCCCACAATGGTCAACTCTACTCGGAGTTTAGCAGATAAAACTCTCCTAAGATTCTGATAATTTCTAGGCTAATAGGCCACATATATAATTAAATTTCATAGCTTTTCTCTTTTAACTTAAGAATGTGTTTGATAATCATCTGTGAACACTCTCTCAGCATTAATTCCCATTTGCATCCCAAAACAATAGTAAATAATAATAATAAATGATAATAAATTCTACCAGGACTACTAATTCTGGACAAGATGAAGAACTACCACGGGCTGATGGATTCCTTTCCCAGCCAAATCTCAGAGCTATTACAGGTAATATTGAGTTTTGAGGTTTTCAGAACCTTACTTAGAAAATAAAACAACAGCTATAACAATAAAAACAACCACAAACAAGAAACCCTAGGGAATAGGAAGAAATTGTCCTAACATGGTAGGGAAAGTTATAATTTAAAGAAAAAGAGTCAAAAGCCACAGACTTGGGATGGATTGGGAATGGCTCTCTAACTGGCCTTTTTTCTCTACTGGAATTCCCTGATTAAAATATCGCTTGCCCAGTCATACTGATGTGACAAGAAAGGAATACCTCCTGCTCAGTATCATCCAGACACAGCAGGGTAACATCAAGGCAGCTCTGGAGCTCTGTTGGAGTGTGGAGCTTTTACCAGAGACTGACTGTTGACCAGGCCCCTAGTGTTCTCTACCCCTCTCTTCTGTACCTTGTGTAAACTCCAGAGGGCAGATATTTTTATTGGCTTTGTTTCCTTCCTCAGACCTAGGATAATACCTGTTATAGAACAAGTAACCACTAAATAGCTGCTGAATGAACAGGGGAAGAAACAAAAAGAATGGTCTGAGATGTGACCACAGATGCATAGCCTAGGAAGAGGTACTAGTTTCAGACAATGAATCACATAATTACAGATACTCTGAAAATATCTTGCAGGATGTTCTGTAACAAGAAGAAAAATGAATTTTAGACAAAGCAAAGAGATAAGGGAACCAATGGCAAGTAATAACTTAACTTAGTAAATTTATTGCTAACAGAATAAGCATAAAAAATATAGAACAAAAACTCTGAAACATTCCAACATGAAAGGAAGGGAGGTCATAGTAGAGAAGTGAGTTGAGAGACTGCTAAGATTTTTGTTGAGGGAGAAGACAGAGATACAAATTTTACACATTAGAAGGGAAAAACAAGTATAATGAATCTTAATAATTTAGAGATAACAAAAGAAAAAATAGAATTCATAACTTTCAAACAAAAAAATGAAGTCTGAGTTGTCAACATAAGAGAATGTAGGAAAGCAGGAAAAATTAAGAAAACATGACGGATAAAAACATGAAATAAGATGGCAGAAATAAAGTCTCCATACAATAACGAAGACAATAAGAATACATTGCTCAAACTCAATGAGCAAAAGACTCAGATCAGATTTACAAAAAATCTAGCATTAAACTGTCCACAAAAGACAAAGAATGGCTGATGGAAAAGATGGAAAAAAATACATAAAGTAAATGTTAACCAAATGAAAGATTAAATAGCAGTTTATATACTAGAGCAAGCAATTTACGAAGAAAAGAAACATACTTTGCTCCTAAGTATAGTGTATTAATAAGACATAATAATCATAAATATATATCCATCTGAAATGAAACCACTAACAGAACAGGTACAATTTTTCACTGGAAATTTTAATACAGATTTCTTAGAAATGGATCAATCATGTAGAAAAAAAGAAGCAAATGCACAGTAAATGTGAATTACACCATTAACAAGCTCAATCTAAAAATATAAATATAGTAAAACTTTACCCAACAAACTAAATGCTCATTTTTTTCCAAGAACATATGAATGTTTTATGCATTAGACCAAAAGGACCTCTCAACAAATTCCAAAAAATTAATGTATGCATCATGATTTCTATATAAATTTCAAAACTTTAATAATAAAAGAAAAGCTAAAAAAAGGTCAAGAAACTAAATAGTTAAATGAATGAACTCATAGTTAAATGAAGTGGAAGTAACAAGACAAACTATATAATGCTTAAGAGCTGAACGACAGTGAAAGTTCCACATGTCAAAGGCTGTGTGAAATGCATCTAAAGCACTAGGAAGAAATGCAGAGATTTAAATAGTTTTTCACATAAAACAAAAGAGCGATAATATACGAGCTAAGCATTCTACTTGAGAAATTAAGAAATGGAATGCCTGCTTACAACAACGGTGGAATAACAGGTACTGAATTTGCCCTACTACTCTAAACAATCAGAAAATCAAGTGACATATAAGAAACTAGGGTTTTGAGACTTTGGACAACAGTCAGCACAGGACAGAGAACACTGAGAGAAGGGGGGACAATGAGGTGACCTCTACAGATGTCACAGCTAGCTTCCAGACTGTAGCACAAGGGAACTCAGAGTAGTGGAGAGGAGGGTTGCACAGAGGAAAGAGTACTCCAGAGGTCTGCCATCAGTTCTGAAGCCTTTGGTATGTAATGCTCAGTGCATGTGTGTGGAGAAACTACTGAGGCTGGACAAAGAACCACCAAATGAGCAAGTGGAAAAAAATCCCCCAGAGCTCACATGGGGTCAAGAATAGTTTGTATACACACCAGCCAGAATGGACACACAGGGCACTGAGTAAAGTCCTTAGCATGGCATTACCTCAATAGTGTGCACATTGAAACTAGTTCTGGAACTTTCCCAACAAAGTTTAAAAGCAAGCCTTGAAAAGGACCATGTTATTTACAAGTAACTGAACTATGTCCTGTCAGAATCTGTGAAGGGTCTATTTTACCGTCTTTGCAAGCTAAAAGTTAACTTGTTATTGTTTCATGGATGCTGGCAGAAGACACAGACTACTATGTCAGAGACAAAGGATTTTGTTACACAAGGAAGAGTAAGCAGCATGAATATCATATTACTTGGCAATGGTTCTCCCTTGACCACGAAGTCCCTTGGTGGCAAACACAAGTGGACCTATACAGTTGTCAGCACATGCAGAGGATTAAATTATAGGAGATAAACACTGACTTTGGTAGAATGTGCCACTTTTAAACCAGGTGGGAGTAAGTTTGTTGTTTGTCTGAGGAAAGATGTTATCTATTTCTCAAGGCTGTTCACTGCAAATACCACCCTGAGAAATGGCCCTATAGGTGGTAAAGAATATATAAAAACTCTTAGAACTCAATAACAACAAGACAAACAACTGAATAAAATAAGGGCATAAGATCTGACCAAATGTTTCATCTAAAAAGATTTATAGATGGCAGAACCAACATCCTGGGGAAAGAATGTCATAGTCCAGGAATCCAAACCAAGATGGTAACACAGGAGGCTTCTGAATTTCCCTCCTCCCATGAGCACATCAAATATACAGCTAAGAAATGGAGCAATTCCCTGAGAGAATTCCAGAAACTAGCTGAGTGACTCCTAGACATCAGGTGACTGAGAAAATACACACATCAAAACTGATAGGAAAGGCTAAAATACACCCCACCCTTGGCACAGCACCATAATCAAGAGGGAACCCTCAACTTTCAGCATCTCTCTGAGAAGTGATGGGTTTGGACTACACATCAAGTACCCCAACTTTTAAGGCTACCATCCAAGGGATGGACCCCCAAATGAACTAGCTCTGAAAGCCAGTGGGGCTTGCATTCACAAGTCCCACAGGACTATAGCAAACAAAGAATCAGTTGTTAATGGGTGCATGAACACTTGCTGTGGCTATCCCCCCAGGGCTCTGCAAAGAAGGAGCAGGCAAAAATGCTCAACTCCCAGTCTTTCCCTGGAAGAGGTCTGACTACATACTTTACCAGCTGCTCCCTGAGGGCTTGACTTTTAATCAACCTGCATATAGATGCTGACTGTCTTTCTCCTCTTTGGGCTACTGATGGGTCTTGGCACGCCCTCTACTACTGGGAGAAACTAAGAACAAAGATGGTGGCTCAGATATCACAAAGGTTTAGAGGGAACCAGAAGCTCAGGCCAGGCTGATCTGCAAGTTTCATCTCCTACACAAGACCAGTCTGTCAAAACTGGGAAAGGTGACTTCCATCTAACATGTAAAAACCAACATGGAGAGTCAAGGACAATGAAGAAACAGGAATATATCCCAAATAAAACAACATGATAAAGCTCCAAAAACTGATCGTAATGAAAAGGAGATAAGTGATTTATTGGATAGAGAATTCAAAATAATGGTAATAAAGATGCTCACTGAGGTCAGGAGAGCAATGCATGAACAAAGTCAGAATTTAAACTACGTGAAAGAAAACACAAATGCCAAAAAGAAATCAAAGAGCTGAAGAACACAACACCTAAAGTGAGAAATTCATACAAGGATTCAACAACAAACTAGGTCTAGTGAAAAAAGGATAAGAGAACATGAAGGCTGGGCAGTGGAATTCACCCAATCAAAGGAGAAAAGGAAAAAAAGAATAAAAAAGAGTGAAGATAGGTTAAGAGACTTATGAGACATGATCAAATATACCAATACCTACATGATAGGGATCCCAGAAGAGAAAAAAAAAGCAGAAAGATTATATAAATAAGTAATTGCTGAAAACTTCCCTGAAATTAGAAAAGAAACAGACATAAAGCTCCAGGAAGCCCGGAGAATTCTAAATAAGATGATCTAAAGACATCCACAAAGACACACCATAACTAAGTTGTCAAAAGTTAAAGACAAGGAGAGGATCTTAAAAGTAGCAAGAGAAAAGCAATTTGTTACATACAAGGGAAGCCCCATAAGACTATCAGTGGATTTTTCAGCAGATACTTTGCAGGCCAGAAAGGAATAGAATGATATATCAAAGTACCAAAAGAAAAAAAAAACCCTGCCAACCAAGAACTCCCTACCCAGCAAAGTTGCCCTTCAGAAACAAAAGAGAAATAAAGAGTTTCCAAACAAATGAAAGATGAAACAGTTCATTGCCACTAGACCAGCCTTACAGGAAATGTTAAAGGAAGTTCTTTAAGAAGAAATGAAAGGATGCTAAAGTATAAAGCTCAATGGTAAAGCTAAACATATAGTTAAATCCTATATAATGAGATTTATAATGGTGGTGGGGAAATCACTTATAACTCTAGTGTAAAGGACAAAAGACAAAAGAATTAAATATAACTATAACTGTAATAATGTGTCGATAGATACACAATATAAAAAGATATAAAGTATGACACCAAAAGCATAAAATTTGGGAGGAGCAAAGGTAAAAATGTAGAGCTTTATTATTGATTTGAAGTTAAGTTGTTACCAACTTTAAATAGACTTTTATAGGATGTTTTATGTAAGTCTCTCAGTAACCACAAAGCAAAAACCCACAGTAGATACAGTAAGATACAGAGAAAGGAATCAAAGCATACCACTGAAGAAAATCATCAGAACAAAGGAAGAGAGTAAGAGAATAAGAACAAAGAAAGGAACTACAAAACAGCCATTAAAAATGAACAAAATGGCAATAGTAACTCATTACCTACCAATAATTACTTTAAATGTAAAGGAACTAAATTCTCAAGTCAAAAGACATAGAGTGGCTGAATGGATAAAAAAAACAAAACATAACTATATGTTACCTATAAGAGACTCACCTCAGCTTAAGGACACACACAGATTAAAGGTGAAGGGATGAAAAAAGATGTTCTATGAAAATGGGAACCAAAAGGAAATAGGGTAGTGGACAAGAAAGACTGTAAGCCAGAACTGTAACAAGAGACAAAGGTTATTATATAATGATAAAGGGGTCAATTCATCAAGAGGATATAACTTTTGTAAGTATTTATATATCTAACATGGGAGCACTGGAACACATAAAGCAAATAGTAACAGATCTGAAGAAAGAAATAGACAGAAATACAATAATAGTAGGAGACTTCATTACCCCATTCTCAAAAATGCATAGATTATCCAGAAAGAAAATCAATAAAGAAATATTGGATACACACTACATGTTATACCACACTGACTTAACAGATATATACGGAATGTTCCATCCAACAGCAGCATACACATTCTTATCAAGTGCACATTCTGCAGGATTGATCATATGTTAGGCCAGAAACAAGTATTAATAAATTTAGGAAGACTGAAAGCACATCAAGCATCTTTTCTGACAACAACTGCATAAACTTGAAATCAAGTATAAGAGGAAAACTAGAAAATTCACAAATATACAGAGATTAAACAACACTTTTCTGAACAACCAATTTCAAAGAAGAAATCAAAAATATCTTAAGACAAAGGATTAAAGAT
Source organism: Monodon monoceros (assembly GCF_005190385.1). Taxonomy (NCBI): domain Eukaryota; kingdom Metazoa; phylum Chordata; class Mammalia; order Artiodactyla; family Monodontidae; genus Monodon; species Monodon monoceros. The sequence goes on from NW_021703783.1 coordinate 28,949,927, forward strand.
GATACAAACAGATGGAGAGAGAAACCATGTTGTTGGATTGGGAGAATCAATAATGTGAAAATGACTATACCACCCAAAGCAATCTACAGATTCAATGCAATCCCTATCAAATTACCAATGGCATTTTTTACAGAACTAGAACAAAAAATCTTAAAATTTCTATGGAAACACAAAAGACCCAGAATAGCCAAAGCAGTCTTGAGGGAAAAAAACAGAGCTGGAGGAATCAGACTCTCTGACTTCAGACTATACTACAAAGCTACAGTAATCAAGACAATACGGCACTGGCACGAAAACAGAAATACAGATCAATGGAACAGGATAGAAAGCCCAGAGCTAAACCCACGCACCTATGGTCAACTAATCTATGACAAAAGGAGGCAAGGATATACAATGGAGAGAAGACAGTCTCTTCAATAAGTGGTGCTGGGAAAACTGGACAACTACATGTAAAAGAATGAAATTAGAGCACTCCCTAACACCATACACAAAAATAAACTCAAAATGGATTAGAGACCTAAATGTAAGATGGGACACTATAAAACTCTTAGAGGAAAAAATAGGAAGAACCTTCTATGACATAAATCACAGCAAGATCTTTTTTGATCCACCTCCTAGAGTAAAGGAGATAAAAACAAAAATAAACAAATGGGACCTAATGAAACTTCAAAGCTTTTGCAAACCAAAGGAAACTACAAACAAGACGAAAAGACAACCCTCAGAACTGGAGAAAATATTTGCAAATCAATCGATGGACAAAGGATTAATCTCCAAAACAGATAAACAGGTAATGAAGCTCAATATTAAAAAAACAAACAACCCAATCAAAATGTCTATATAGACATTTTTCCAAAGAAGACATACAAATGGCCAATAGGCACATGAAAACCTGCTCAACTTCACTAATTATTACAGAAATGCAAATCAAAACTACAATGAGGAATCACGTCACACCAGTTAGAATAGGCATCATCAGAAAATGTACAAACAACAAATGCTTAAGAGGGTGTGGAGAAAAGGGAACTCTCTTGCACTGTTGGTGGGAATGTAATTTGAGACAGCCACTACGGAGAACAGTATGGAGGTTCCTCAAAAAACTAAAAATAGAATTACCATATGACCCAGCAATCCCACTACTGGGCATACACCAAGAGAAAAAAACATAATTTAAAAAGACACATGCACCCCAGTGTTCACTGCAGCACTATTTACAATAGCCAGGACATGGAAGCAACCTAATGCCCATCGACAGATGAATGGATAAAGATGTGGTACATATACACAATGGAATATTACTCAGACATAAAAAGGAATGAAATTGGCTTATTTGTAGAGACGTGGATGAATCTAGAGACTGTCATACAGAGTGAAGTCAGAAAGAGAAAAACAAATATCGTATATTAATGCATATATGTGGAACCTAGAAAAATGGTACATATGAACTGGTTTGCAGGGCAGGAATTGAAACACAGATGTAGAGAACAAACGTATAGACACCAAAGGGGGAAAGTGGGGGTGGGGGTGGGGGGGGCGTGGTGAATTGGGAGATTGGGATTGACATATATACACTAATACATATAAAATGGATAACTAATAAGAACCTGCTGTATAAAAAAAATAAATAAAATTCGAAAATTCAAAAACAAATTAAAAAGAAACATCTCATGCATGACCTGAACATCCTAGACAAGAAGTAGATTGTTGCTGCATTTTATGTTACCCAATAGATATATTCTATCAGAATGTGATTTATGTATATAACATGTTTACAAATTGAATTAAAATTTTTTCCTGGGCTTCCCTGGTGGCGCAGTGGTTGGGAGTCCGCCTGCCGATGCAGGGGACACGGGTTCGTGCCCCGGTCCGGGAAGATCCCACATGCTGTGGAGCGGCTGGGCCCGTGAGCCATGGCCGCTGGGCCTGCGCCTCTGGAGCCTGTGCTCCACAACGGGAGAGTACACAGCAGTGAGAGGCCCGTGTACCGCAAAAAAAAAAAAAAAAAAAAATTTTTAAAAAAAAAAAAAAAGACAAAGGAAAATGGAAGCACAACATACCAAAACTTATGGAGTGTATCAAAAGCAGTTCTAAAAAGGAAGTTTATAGCAATAAGTGTTTACATTAAGGAAAAAAAATTTTCAAACAACCTAACTTTACACTTCAAGGAACTATAATTTCAAATGAAGATTAATATGAGCAGAAGGCAGAAAATAAAGATCAGAGTAGAAACAAATAGAAACTAAAAAGACAATAGAAAAGATCAATAAAACTAAGAGATGGTCCTTTGAAAAGATAAGCTGGTTGACAAATATTTACCTAGACCCACTAAGAAAATAAGGAGACAGATAAAATCAGAAACAAAACAGGAGACATTATAACTGATAACACAAACATACTAAGGATCATAATAGACTACTATAAACAGATTTACACCAACAAATTAGATAACTTGGGACACATGGACAAATTGCTACAAACATATAACCTACTAAGACTGGATCACGAAGTAACAGGAAATTTGAGCAGACCACTTACTAGTAAGGCGATTGAATCAGTAATCAAAAATCTCTCAACAAAGAAAAGTCCAGGACCAGATGGCTTGAATGGCAGATTCTACCAACATTTAAAGAAGAATCAATGCCTCTTTCCATCACTCTTCCAAAAAACAAAAAAAGGAAGAAACACTTCCAAACTCATTTTATGAGGCCAGCATTACTCTGACACCAAAGACAAACAAAGGCATTATAAGAAAAGAAAGTTACAGGTCAATATCCCAGATGAGCACAGATGCAAAACTGCTCAACAAAATATTAGCAAACCTAGTTCAGAGCACATTATAAGAATCATACAAAATTAATCAAGCATGATTTAATTCAGGAAGGCACACAAACCAATCTGAAACACCACACTGATAAAATGAAGTTTAAAAATCACATGAAAATCTCAATAGACATAGAAAAGCATTTGACAAAATTCAGTATCTTATCACAATAAAAAAATCTCGACAAATTGTGTGTAGAAGGAATGTACCTCAATAAATGCCGTATATGACCAACCTACAGCTAACATCACACAAACAGGGAAAAGCTTAAAGCTTTTACTCTAAGATAAGGAACAATACAAGAATGTCCACTCTAGCCACTCTAGCCTTTATTCAATAGCACTGGAAATCCTAGCCAAAGTATTAAGCAAGAAAAAAAATTTTTTAAAGGCATCCAAATTGGAAAGAAAGAAATAAAACTGTTTCCATTTTCAGATGACATATTATATTTAAAAAAACCTTTAAGGCTCCAGTAAAACAATGCTAGAACTAATAAAGGAATTCAGTAAAGTTGCAGGATACAAAATCAATGTGTATAAAAATCAGTTGAGTTTCCACATACTAACTCTGAACTACTGGAAAGAGAAATTAAGAAAATAATTACATTTAAAATAGTAGCTTGCACTTGTCTTCGCCTGAGATGAGAGCAGTGAGTGTACATACACATAGCCACGGGAAGAGCTCCTCGTTCACCAGGAATGCGCTGCTCTGGCAGAACAGATGAACACAAAAAGCAAAGATCAGATGGGGAATTTCTGTGTACCACAGAAGGATTCACTAGAGAAACTGAGTATCTTAAATCTCAGAAGACTGTCAATTTTATGTATCCATTAAAGAACTAATGTTTCACAGTAAGTTAAGCAAAATGGGAAGACAGAGAAATATGCAGCAGATAGAGCAAGGTAAAAACCCACCAGACGAAACAAATGAAGAGGAAACAGGCAGTCTACTTGAAAAAGAATTCAGAATAATGAAGGTAAAGATGAGCTGAAACCTTGGAAATAGAATGGAGAAAATACAAGAAACATTTAACAAGAACTAGAAGAACTAAAGAGAAAATAATGATGAACAACATAATGAATGAAATTAAAAATTCCCTAGAAGGAATCAATAGCAGAATAACTAAGGCCGAAGAACGGATAAGTGACCTGGAAGATAAAATAGTGGAAATAACTACCGCAGAGAAGATTAAAGAAAAAGGAATGAAAAGAATTGAGGACAGTCTAAGAAACCTCTGGGACAACATGAAATGCACCAACATTTGAATTATAGGGGTCTCAGAAGAAAAGAAAAAGAAAGGGTCTGAGAAAATATGTGAAGAGATTATAATTAAAATCTTCACTAACATAGGAAAGGAAATAGTCAATCAAGGCCAGGAAGTGCAGAGAGTCCCATACAGGAAAACTCCATGGAGAAACACACCAAGATATATTTTATCAAACTATCAAAAATTAAATACAAAGAAAAAATATTAAAAGCAGCAAGGGAAAAACAACAAATAACATACAAGGGAATCCCCATAAGGTTAACAGCTGATCTTTCAGCAGAAACTCTGCAAGCCAGAAGGGAGTGGCAGGACATAATTAAAGTGATGAAAGGGAAAGAACTACAGTCAAAATTACTCTACCCAGCAAGGATCTCATTCAGATTCGATGGAGAAATTAAAAACTTTACAGAGAAGCAAAAGCTAAGACAATTCAGCAACACCGAACCAGCTTTACAACAAATGCTAAAGGAATTTCTCTAAGTGGGAAATATTCCTCTAAGTGAGAAACACAATGCTAAAGGAAAAGACCTACAAAAACAAACTCAAAACAATTAAGAAAATGGTAACAGGAACATACATATCGATAATTACCTTAAATGTAAATGGATTAAATGCTCCAACCAAGACACAGACTGGTTGAAGGGATACAAAAACAAGACCCATAAATATGCTGTTGAAAAAGACCCACTTCAGACCTAGGGACACATACAGACTGAAAGTGAGGGGATGGAAAAAGATAGTCTATGCAAATGGAAATCAAAAGAAAGTTGGAGTAGCAATTCTCGTATCAGACAAAATAGACTTTAAAATAAAGACTATTATTACAAGAGACAAAGAAGAACACTACATAATGATCAAGGGATCAATCCAAGAAGAAGATATAACAATTGTAAATATTTCTGCACCCAACATAGGAGCACCTCAATACATAAGGCAAATGCTAAGAGCCATAAAAGGGGAAATCGACAGTAACACAATCATAGTAGGGGACTTTAACACCTCACTTTCACCAAAGGACAGATCATCCAAAATGAAAATAAATAAGGAAACACAAGCTTTAAATGACACATTAAAAGAGATGGACTTAATTGATATTTATAGTATATTCCATCCAAAAACAACAGAATACACTTTCTTCTCAAGTGCTCATGGAACATTCTCCAGGATACATCATATCTTGGGTCACAAATCAAGCCTTGGTATATTTAAGAAAACTGAAATCATAGCAAGTATCTTTTCTGACCACAACGCTATGAGACTAGAATCAATTACAGTAAAAACTCTGTAAAAAATACAAACACATGGAGGCTAAACAATACATTACTAAATAACCAAGAGATGACAGAAGAAATCAATGAAAAAATCAAAAATACCTAGAAAGAAATGACAATGAAAACATGACAACCCAAAACCTATGGGATGCAGAAAAAACAGTTCTAAGAGGGAAGTTTATAGCAATATAATCCTACCTCAAGGAACAAGAAACATCTCAAATAAACAAGCTAACCATATACCTAAAGCAATCAGAGAAAGAAGAACAAAAAAACCCCAAAGGTAGCAGAAGGAAAGAAATCATAAAGATCAGATAAGAAATAAATGAAAAAGAAATGAATGAAACAATAGCAAAGATCAATAAAACTAAATGTTGGTTCTTTGAGAAGATAAACAAAATTGATAAACCACTAGCCAGATTCAACAAGAAAAAAAGGGAGGACTCAAATCAACAGAATTAGAAAGGAAAAAGGAGAAGGAACAACTGACCCTGCAGGAATACAAAGAATCATGAGGGAGTACTACAAGCAACTATATGCCCGTAAAATGGACAAACTGGAAGAAATGGACAAATTCTTAGCACAACCTCCCGAGACTGAATCAGGGAGAAAGAGAAAATATAAACAGACCAATCACAAGCACTGAAATTGAAACTGTGATTAAAAATCTTCCAACAAACAAAAGCCCAGGACCAGACGGCTTCACAGGCGAAGTCTATCAAACATTTAGAGAAGAGCTAACACCTATCCTTCTCAAACTCTTCCAAAATATACCAGGGGAGGAACACTTCCAATGTCATTCTATGAGGCCATCATCACCCTGATACCAAAACCAGATAAAGATGTCACAAAGAAAGAAAACCACAGACCAATATCACTGATGAACACAGATGCAAAATTCCTCAACAAAATACTAGCAAACAGAGTCCGACAGCAAATTAAAAGGATCATAAACGATGATCAAGTGGGGTTTATCCAAGGAATGCAAGGATTCTTCAATATGCAAATCAAGCAAAGTGATATACCATATTAAAAAACTGAAGGATAAAAACCATGATAATTTCAATAGATGCAGGAAAAACTTTTGAGAAAATTCAACACCTATTTATGATAAAAACTCTCCAGAAAGTAGGCATAGAGGGAGCTTACTTCAACATAATATAGGCCATATATGACAAACCCACAGCCAACATTGTTCTCAATGGTGAAAAACTGAAACCATTTCCTCTAAGATCAAGAACAAGACAAGGTTGTCCACTCTCACCACTATTACTCAACATCGTTTTGGAAGTTTTAGCCACAGCAATCAGAGAAGTAAAAGAAATAAAAGGAATCCAAATTGGAAAAGAAGAAGTAAAGCTGTCAATGTTTGAAGATGACATGACACTATACATAGAGAATCCTAACGATGCTACCAGAAAACTACTAGAGCTAATCAATGAATTTGGTAAACTAGCAGAATACAAAATTAACGTACAGAAATCTCCTGCATTCCTATACACTAATGATGAAAAACCTGAAAGAGAAACTAAGGAAACACTCCCATTTACCACTGCAACAAAAGGAATAAAATACCTAGGAATACACCTACCTAAGGAGAGAAAAGACCTGTGTGCAGAAAACTGATGAAAGAAATTAAAGATGATACAAATAGATGGAGAGATATACCATGTTCTTGGATTGGAACAATCAACACTGTGAAAACGACTATACTACCCAAAGCAATATACAGATTCAATGCAATCCCTCTTAAACTACCAATGGCATTTTTCACAGAAGTAGAACAAAAAATTTGTATGGAAACACAAAAGACCCCAAATAGCCAAAGCAATCTTGAGAAAGAAATACAGAGCTGGAGGAATCAGACTCCCTGACTTCAGACTATACTATACAGCTACAGTAATCAAGACAATATGGTACAGGCATAAAAACAGAAATAAAGATCAATGGAACTGGATAGAAAGCCGAGAGATAAACCCATGCACATATGGTCACTTTATCTTTGATAAAGGAGGCAAGAATATACAATGGAAAAAAAACAGCCTCTTCAGTAAGTGGTGCTGGGAAAACTGGGCAGCTACACAGAAAAGAATGAAATTAGAACACTTCCTAACACCACACACAAAATAAACTCAAAATGGATTAAAGACCTAAATGTAAGGCCAGACGTTATAAACTCGTAGAGGAAAACATAGGAAGAACAGTGTTTGATGTAAATCACAGCAAGATCCTTTTTGATGCACCTCCTAGAGGAATGGAAATAAAAACAAAAATAAACAAATGGGACCTAATGAAACTTAAAAGCTCTTTTTGCATAGCAAAGGAAACCATAAACAAGACAAAAAGACAACCCTCAGAATGGGAGAAAATATTTGCAAACAAAGCAACTGACAAAGGATTCATCTCCAGAATACACAAGCAGCTCATGCAGCTCAATATTAAAAAGCAAACAACCTAATCCAAAAATGGACAGAAGACCTAATAGACATTTCTCCAAAGAGGATATAGATTGCCAACAAACACATGAAAGGATGCTCAACATCACTAATCATTAGAGAAATGAGAATCAAAACTACAATGAGGTATCACCTCACACCAGTCAGAATGGCCATCATCAAAAAATCTAGAAACAATAAATGCTGGAGAGGGTGTGGAGAAAAGGGAACACTCTTGCACTGTTGGTGGGAATGTAAATTGATACAGCCACTATGGAGAACAGTATGGAGGTTCCTTCAAAAACTAAAAATAGAATTACCATACAACCCAGCAATCCCACTACTGGGCATATACCCTAAGAAAATCATAATCAAAAAGAGACATGCAGCACAATGTTCATTGCAGCACTATTTACAATAGCCAGGACATGGAAGCAACCTAGTTGTCCATCGACGGATGAATGGATAAAGAAGATGTGGCACATATATACAATGGAATATTACTCAGCCATAAAAAGAAATGAAATTGAGTTATTTGTAGTGAGGTGGAAGGACCTAGAGTCTGTCATACAGAGTGAAGTTCTTCATAAAGACAAAAACAAATACTGTATGCTAACCCATATGTATGGAATCTAAAAAAAAAGAAAAAAAATGGTTCTGATGAACCTAGGGGCAGGACAGGAATAAAGTCACAGATGTAGAGAATGGACTTGAGGACACAGTGGGGGGAAAGGTAAGCTGGGCCGAAGTGAGAGAGTAGCATTAACATATATACACTACCAAATATAAAATAGTTAGTGGGAATCAACTATATAGCACAGGGAGATCAGCTTGGTGATTGTGACCACTTGGCGTTGGATAGGGAGGGTGGCCAGGAGGCACAAGAGCGAGGGGATATGGGGATACATGTATACATACAGCTGATTCACTTTGTTATACAGCAGAAACTAACACAACATTGTAAAGCAATTATACTCCAATAAAGGTGTTAAAATAAATAAGTAAATAAAATAAAATAGTAGCAAAAGAATAAAATACTTAGCAATAAATTTAACCGAGGAGGTGAAAGATCTGTACGCTTAAAACTCTAATAAATTAGGGCCTTCCCTGGTGGTGCAGTGGTTGAGAGTCTGCCTGCCGATGCAGGGGACACGGGTTCGTGCCCCGGTCCGGGAAGATCCCACATGCCGCGGAGCGGCTGGGACCGTGAGCCATGACCACTGGGCCTGCGCATCCGAAGCCTGTGCTCCGCAACGGGAGAGGCCACAACAGTGAGAGGCCCACACACCGCAAAAAAAAAAAAACAAAAAAACCCCAAAAAACCCTCTAATAAATTAGTTAAAAAATTAAAGACACATATAAATGGAAAGATATTCCACGCTCACAGACTGGAAGAATTAATATTGTTAAAATGTCCATAATACCAAAAACAATCTACAGATTAAATGCAATACCTATCAAAATTCCAATGACATTTTTCACAGAAGTAGAACATAAAAAATTCTAAAATTTGTATGGAACCACAAAAGACTCCAAATAGCCAAAGCAATCTTGAAAACGAGAAACAAAGCTGTAGGCATCATGCTCTGTGATTTCAAACTATATTACAAAGCTGCAGTAATCAAAATAATATGGTATTGGCATTAAAATCAAACACATAAGTCAATGGAACAGAACAGAGAGTCCAGAAATAAATCCATGCACATATGGTCAATTATTTTTCAACAAAGGAACCAAAATTATACAATGGGGAAAGGATAAATAGCACTGGGGAAATTAGATATCCACACAATAGACTAGGCTGCTATCTTATACATAAAATTCAACTCAAAATGGATTAAAGATTGATCATAATATTGTTAAACACTAAACTCCCAGAAGAAAACATAGGGAAAAATGTTCTTGACATTGATCTTAGCAGTGCTTTTTTGGATTTGAAACCAAAACCAAGGCAGCAAAAGCAAAAATCAACAAGTGGGACTACAACAAACTAAAAAGTTTCTGCAAGGCAAAAGAAAGAATCAACAAAATGAAAAGGCAACCTGTGGAATGGGAGGAAATCTTTCCAAACCACATATACTATTTGTAATTTCCAAAAGGTAAAAGATAAAATGCAATAGCAAAAAACAACCCAATTAAAAGCGGACATAGGTACTGAATAGACAGTTTTGCAAAGATTTACATGGCCAACAGGGACATGAAAGTTGCTCAACATCAATAATCCTCAGGGAAATGCAAATTGAAATCACAATGAGTTGTCACTTCACACCTGTTAGGATGGCTATTATCAATAAGATAAGAGATAACAAATGGTGGGAAGATGTGGAGAAAATAGAGTTGCCATACACTGTTTTAGGAAATGTAAACTGGTACAGACATTATGGAAAATAGTATACCTGTCTGAGTATTGAGGGCATTTCTGAAGAATAAAAAATAGAACTATCACGTGATACAGCAATTCTAATTCTGGATATATAACTGAAGGAAACAAAATCACTATCTCGAATAGATATCTGTACTCCCATGTTCACTGAAGCATTATTCAGAATAGCCAGGACATTCACTAGATACTCAGGTTGTTTCCATGTCTTAGAAAATAATAAATAAATATGTGAGGTGATGGATGTGTTAATTGATGGGGGTAAAAACTCTTTCACAATGTATATGTTTATCAAATCCTTATGTCATGTACTTTAAATATATTACAATTTTATTTCTCAATTATACTTATATAAAGTTGAAAAAAGATATATGGATGGCAAATAAACATATAAAGGAATATCAAATATCATTTAGTCATTAGGGAAATGCAAGTGAAAACCACAGTGAGATTCCAGTTCACCTCTACTAGAATGGCTAAAATTACCAAGATTGACCATACCAAATATTGGGAGGATATGGAAGAACTAGAACTCTCATGGAGATGCAAAATGTTACAGCCACTTTAGAAAACAATTTCTCAAAATGTTAAAATTACACCATATGACAGTTCCATTTCTTACTATTTACCCAAGAAAAGTGAAAATATATGTCTACACAATGATTTGTATATATACAATAATAGCAGCTTTATTTGTAATGGCAAAAGCTGGAATAGATTAAAATCTTCATCAACAAATGAATAATCTTAAAAAGTGTATCTATGATGGAATATTACCTAGCAATAAAAGGATAAAAATGACTGATATATACAACATAAGTGAGATTCAAAAGTCTTATACTAACTGAAAGAACCAGACACAAAAGACTCCATACTGTATGATTATTCCATTTATATGAAATTCTAGAAAAGGCAAGCCTATAGTTACAAAATCAACCGAGTAGCTGTCAGGGGTGATAGCTGGGTGATAAACTGACTCCAAAGTGTCATGAGAAAGCTTTTGGGGGTAACATAACTATTTTTTATTATGACTGTATACATTTGTCAAAACTCAAAACTTGTTTACTTAAAATGATAAATTTTATTTTATATAAACCATACCTCACTAGAGTTGAATAGCCTCCCTCTAAGTGGAATGATTAACAAAACCAAAAACTGACTCTTTGAAAAGATTTATAAGGTAGACAAACCTCTGGCAAGACGGATCAAAAGGAATAGACAGAAAATATAAATTAACCATAGAGTGAATCTATGGGCAACTACTATCATGAAGTATTACACAGATTAAGCACAAAATAGATGAATAAATATTATGAACAAGTATAAGTCAATGACTTGAATACCTGAATGGAATAGATCTATTCTGAAAAACAAAAACCAAAAAAAAAAAAAGTGAAATGGAAAATATGATGAGTTCAATAATTTTTTAAGAAGTTGAAACAGTATCTAAAACCTTATACCACCATCCTCCCCCACCTCCCAATAAAAAACTGTTTCATGTCCAAATCATTTTCAGGACTATCTTATAAATATTTATTATCAAAAAATTATAATAAAAACTCAGAAAACAAGATATCAAGGAGAACTTCGATAACTCAATAAAGAATAGCTATCATATTCTATAGGAAACACTGTACTTAGTGAAGCAACTTTAGACATTTCCTTTAAGTCTGGGGCAAGGATGCCTGTTTTTCCATTTATGTTCAGCAGTATCATAGTCCTGGCTCATCAAATCAACCTATAAGTTTTCTTAACTTTTCTCTACACCAAAAATAAACAAGTTGAACATGTGATAGAAAATGAGATAACATTTGCAATAAGAAGAAAAACATCTGGGAATTAACCTAACAAAGAATGCACTGGATCTTCATAGGAATATTTAAAAAATCCTATTAAGGGTGCAGAAGAATAAAGTTCCATGTTATAATCATGCCTATGTATATATACATACTTATGACATAGATAGCATAACAAACCAGTGGGAAATGACAGACTATATGTTAAGTGGAGAATGAAAAATTGACTCAGTATATAGAATTGAATTCCCAACCTTACATTACCAAAAAAAATCCAAAAGAATATAAGAACTAAATGTATAAGACAAAACTATAAACTAATAGAAGGAAATGTAAGAAAATATCTTTGTGACTTTATTAAAAAGCAGAATATCTTACATATCTAAAGTGCACAAATTATGAAGGAAAAAATTATTGACTACATCAAAAAAGGACAACACAGAAAGAACAGGTAGGTGATAGACTTGGAACAAAAGACTTCAAGGGATTGATATACACAATACATAAGATACACCTTCAAGTCAGACAGAAAAAGCCAGGAAGACCAATAGAGAAATGGGTAAAGGATATGGACGGTCATGCATGGAAAAGGAATTTTCAATAAATAATAATTTTAATAATCAAAGTTAAATCTAAAATATTAGGTAAAAATATATACCTGCCAGATTGACAAAATTTATAAAGTTGCATAATATAAAGTGTTAGGAGGGGTGGGAGCTGGGAATGGTGACACTTACACAAATGCTTATAATGAATATGGATGAAGTCACATGTGAGAATAATATGAAAAGACTTGGTAAAAATAAGAATAATATCCTAGGGCTTCCCTAGTGGCACAGTGGTTAAGAATCTGCCTGCCAAAGCAAGGGACATGGGTTCAAGCCCCAGTCTGGGAAGATCCCACATGCTGCAGAGCAACTAAGCCCATGTGCCACAACTACTGAGCCTGTGCTTTAGAGCCTGCGAGCCACAACTACTGAAGCCTGTGAGCCTAGAGCCTGTGCTCCACAACAAGAGAAGCCACTGCAATGAGAAGCCAGCGCACCGCAACAAAGAGTAGCCTCTGCTCGCTGCCACTAGAGAAAGCCCGTGCTCAGCAATGAAGACCCAAATGCAGCCAAAAATAAATAAATAAATAAGTAAATAAATTTATTTTTTTAAAAAAAAGCCTTAGAATGATTGACCTGAGGGCTTCCCTGGTGGCGCAGTGCTTGAGAGTCTGCCTGCCGATGCAGGGGACACGGGTTCGTGCTCCGGTCCGGGAAGATCCCACATGCTGCGGAGCGGCTGGGCCCATGAGCCATGGCCGCTGAGCCTGCGCGTCCGGAGCCTGTGCTCCGCAACGGGAGAGGCCACAACAGTGAGAGGCCCGCGTACCGAAAAAAAAAAAAAATGATTGACCTGAAGTTGAGGTAAAAATTATTAAAAAAAAAAAAAAGAAGAATATCCTAGAACTCATATAAACTCCATTCCAGGATATATATTAATACCTCAGAGATATGCTCATAGAAATTAATATGGAGATATGTAACAGGAAGTTCATCCACGATTGTCTATAAAAGCTAAGAGTTGGAGGCACCAAGATTCTCTATCAGTAGGAAAATGGATACATTAAATGTGCTACATAAATATGCTAGGATAAAATACAGCATCAAAGTATTAAAAATGCATATAACAACCTAACATTATGGGGGAAAGTTAGAGAACAAGATTTCCAGGACAATATCACAAGACAAAATTAATCAAAATAAGAATTTAGTAGATTGAAAGAATATATATTAAATACATTGAGTATTAAATACATAGGTACACTGAGTTCCTATAGAGAAGGAAAGGTGGGGGGGGATAATAAAAAAAAGAAGAATGGTAATGATAACGTGCAAAAACCTAAGAAACTAGGACAGGGCCTTGGTTATGTTTTATATTGGCATAAAAACCAGTAAGAGCTAATATAAAATTTTCAGTAAAGGTAATCATATCGACAAATGAATTAACAGTGACATGAAAAGAATGACTGAAGCAAAGTCAAGAGCAATGCTGTCACTGGGCAGACAATAATAGTGATGCATAAGACAGTCATACAAACACCCTCATGAGGAAGTAAAATACTCATAAGGGGAAGGTCAGATACCTGATTCAGTCACAAAGACAAATCATGGCTGAAGAGTTAAAAGTATATGGATCCCTTCTGAAAGGAAAGTTGAACATAGAAATTTTGAAAAAAACTAGCCCATCAATTTTCAGTGAGTGAAAGATATAACATTTATTGTCATCTTTCACAGGGAACTTAAAAATAGCCAGCGATGAAAGGGAAATTTTGAGTATTACATATAAAGAAAGCACAAAATTCTAGGGTTAAAAATATCAAGACCAAGTTGGTTCATCAAAATGACAACCTGACAACCAAGCACACTGCTGACTTAAAAATAGCTGCAGAATCCAAAATGTCCAAACATTAATCACAGTCATCATGAAGAAATTTTGAAGCTTAAGAATATATGTGATATAAAGAGCTCAATGATTGACTCCATCATGACAAATATGATTCACAGCACATTTTCTAAGAAAATGTTAAAAAAATAATCAAGAAGGCTTGATCACATACCTTAATTCAAAAGACATAGAATGGCTTCTAAATGCCTTTTATTCCTGCCTATTTCCAACAATCTAACCATCCTCAAAGGACAAAGATCTACCACCACTGAGAATATTTAAAAGAACTTGCCTTAGGAACTGATAAGCAAATTAAAAAGGAAAAATTTTTTTGAAAACAGCAATCTTCTTCGATTCCTAAGGTGACTACTATGAAGGGACAACATTAATTTAAGAAGTATAAATTATGTATGATTTTTAAGTTCCATTATGGCACAGATACATCTCAAGTAGGGCAGTACATAATAAAGAACATAACTGAACATAATCAGCTGCCAAAATGTACTGAATTTTTCTTTTGCTCTCAGTTGCCTGGAGGAAATTTTCTGAGAAATTAAGGCCAGCAGTGCTTCCCCTTACAAAAATAAAAAACACAGATCTCCCTGTTTACCGCTAAGGAAAGTGAAAGTGAAAGTCAAAACTAATTTCTTCCTACTACCACTAAAATCTTAATGCTGAAAATGGAAATCTCAGCTGCTAGCTTAATTATACATACTATTTGTATCCCAATATCACACACAACGACATTCTAAAACTAAATGGTATTAACAACGAAGGTTAATTATTATTTTTTCATGTGAGGAGAAAAACACTTTTAAAATTAATCATGTTTTCCAGAAATGTTCCCTTGGAACACAGACCTCACCAGGCAGCTAGGTCAGCTTTGGCTCACACCATCATTATATATTAAAAACATCAAGAGCACAGCAATAACCTGACTTCTACAAGAATTTGAAGTTCATGTGTTTACGTAATTAATGAACTTAGTATCTCTTTCCTCCTAATTCTGTAGTCATGGTCCTGGGGAAGGAGTATAATTTAAATAATCAAAGTGGAAACAGAGACAGTTCTTCTCCTGGGGTATGCACAGGTACTAGCAATTTCATCTTCTTCCCTAACATATAGGACAGGGAAAACACAGCTTTATTTATTCTCCACCTTGGATGACCTCATGAGATTTCAAGAATCCTCTTTCTTAATTACACCAGTAAAATATGTCACATTTCACATACTCATCAACAAATAGTTATTGAACACCTGTTATGGGTCATCCACTATGCTGGTAGCAAAACCAAACATGGTCCCTCTGTTCCAGGAGGTTCTGGTTTAGGGTAGAATACACACATCAATCAAATACATACAAATAAGTTAGAATGTGATGATGACTCCAGAGAAGCATATGGAGCTTTGAGAATATGACCTAATCAGAGTGGTCAGAAGAGTCTTTCCTGAGGAAGGGATGATTAAAGAGAGTTCTTAAGAGTTAGCTCAGAAAAAAGGGAAAGGAAGGCTATTGATTCAGAAGACACAGCATGTACAAGGGTCTCTGGTAACACAAATGCCCATGTGGCTGAAAAGCAGAGCAGTCTTTTCTTCTTCCTTTCCCTTCTCCTCTATTATTCACTTTATCTTAATTTTATTTCTTCCCTAATCTCAGTTTCCAAAGATGAAAAAAATACCTTAAGTGCAAAAAACAAACAAAAAAAACCTTAATTGAAAAAAATCCTTGTCAATGAGGAAATGTACATAAAAATATCAATTAAACACTCGTTTAGTATCTACCATGCAATGCCCTTAGGATTAAGAAACACGGTCACTACAACATTCATATATCCAGAGTACAAGAATGTTCACACTGTCTGTAACTTTTAGTGTTCACACCCCCAGGATCACAACCTTGTCCTAGGCAGTATAAAATCCCAGGAGTTAATATGGTACATCTTCTTTGAGCTTTAACTTAAGTTTTTGAGGAAGTGGAGCAAATTAAAATAAACATGAACACGTAGCAGAATAGAATATAGGATTCCAATTTTTGCGTGTGGTGGGGGAAATATACACAAGAGTCTTCATGGAGAACTACTTCAGGCAAGATCCTCAGGGATATTCAGGAGTCTACACTGACATTATTTTCTGTGAAAAGCATGAAAAGATCTGCTTGACATGTTGAGAGAACAACAAAACATGCCACATATTGAAAAAAGAATAAATAGCATACCTGTGCTACCCAATTCACTCTATATGAGTAAAGAATCTTGGCTCCTACTTAACGGAGGCCTGCACTCTCTCCATTTTCCCGTTGTGATAAACATTCACACACTAATTCCTCCCTCCCTTTTTTCTGCATAGAAAAGCCAGACAATGAAGGCGTTGAAGGGAGAAGAAGACACAGGCAGCTTAAAAGACAGGGGAAGTAACTAGGTTCTAATTTCAAGTTCTAGGATTCTCCTTGACAAGACACATCATTTCCAGTGCTTGGATGCTATGAAAGTTTCTGTTGTATCCTTTCATTGATGTTACTCTTTTTCTTGACTTAGCTGAAGTGGCTTTTACTTCAACACAAATCAGAGACATGTCTGGAAAACAAAATCTTTATGTTCCTTATTATATTAGCTATTTCGCCTCATTCCTTAAGCATACCAAAGTCTCTCCTGTTTTACAACAAACCCAGACAAAACAACCAGTCAAATAAAACTGTGTACTAGGTTGAACAGTGTTTCCACACAACTTCAGAATGTGACCTTATTTGGAAATAGGGTCTCTGCAGATGTAGTTAGTTAAGGTTAGGCCATACTGGCATAGGGTAGGCTCTAAATCCAATGACTGGTGTCTTTATAAGAAAAATGAAAGGGGGATTTAGATACAGACAGAGAAACACACAGGAAAGAAGAGCATGTGACAATGGAGGCAGAGATTGGAGTGATGTGCCTAGAAGGCCAAGGATGGCCAGCAACCACTGGAAGTTGGAAGAGGCAAGGAAGGATTCTTCTCTAGAGCCTCCAGTGGGAACATGACCCAGCAGACATCTTGATTTCAGGCTTCTGGCCTTCAGACTTGCGAGAGAATGTTTCATTTGTTTTAAGCCACCCCATTTTTGGTACTTTGTTACGGCAGCCTTAGAAAATGAATACAACCTTCTTAATCCAACATCTAGGGTGACCACACATATTGATTTGTACCTGTTGTCCAGGGCAAATTATCATTGACATCACTTTCCATTCTCAAAAGCATCCCCCTTTGGATGACAAATTATGGACACTCCTATCATCCTGTATGTAACTACTGCTCTCTCTCCACTGAAGCCAGGTTTCTTCAAAGAGATGCATTCTCCTCAGAAGTTTATTATCCTTTCATTCTAGCAGTGAAGATTAATTAACAAATTTGAAACTGTTCTTTGGTTTTACTTTTATTCTCAAGATTAATCACTTTCTTCCACCTTTTTATTGTGAGAATTTTCAGAATTCTACAGAAAAATTTAAAATGTAGGACAATAAACATCTATTTGTTCTTTACCTAGGTCGAGATGACAAATGGCCCAGGGGCCAAATTTGGCCTGCCGCTTGTTTTTGTATAGCCCACCAAATAAGAATAAAAACAATTTAAAAATTAAGAGTCAATTGTTATTCTTTATTGTAAACATTCTTTATCTATGACTAATTAATCATTTATTAATTACCAGGGTGGAAAACTCGGCCCCTCAGTATTTTCACCATTTTCTCATTGTTCAGACTTGCAATGCCTTTCTACTTTGTCTCCTTATATATAGTCTCTCCACTACCTATTTATCCTGTCCACTTATGCCAGGTCATTTGTCTCAAATGAGGATTTTGTCAGTCTCTTACTCAGAACCCTGTAACAGCATCCCACTACCTACAAAATAAAGTTCAGTTCTCCTTTGTCTCATATTCAAAGCACTCTATAGCCTATTTCCACTACTAGATTCTCACATGAACTTTGAAGTCCTCACACTCTTGGACAAAATGTGTTTACCTCTAAAACTTGAACTCTTCTGCTCAAATGAAAACACTTTACCTACTCAAGAGCATCACTCAGCAATCTTCCTTCTTTCTCCTGCATCATTTGTTTTCTCTCTACTGGAACATTCCCATCAACCAAAAAACATGCAACTTGCTTGACTCCACTTCCCCCTTTAAAAAAAAAAAGGCAACTCAAAAGACTTGGCTGTACTCATTGTTATTCTTTTGCACTTATTCTTCTAATTAGGTTTTTGATTGCCCCACCCTATCTCAAGGTCACCAATGTCCTCCATGTTTTAAGTGTAATAGCCAATTCTTAGTCCTTCCATTAACTGGCTTATCAGCAACATCTGACACAGCTGATTACTCCCTCCTCCCTTAAATCAGCTTTTTCCCCTACTAGGTTTGCATGAGACAGCACTTTCTAAGCTGCTCCTTCTCCTTGGTTGGATCCATCTCATGCAAAGTGCCACAGGAACATCCTTGGATCTATTCTTGTCTTTTAGCTTCTTTGTTGATTCCACCCAGTTTCGGGACTTAAAATACCATCTACCCACTGCTGACTTCTAGGTTCATATCCCCAGCCTGGACAGCTTCCCTGAACTCCTTTCCCCATTTATACATGAATATATAGGCTACTGAAACTTCATGTGAGCTCCTCATCCTTCCCCAGATTGACTCAATGCAGAGTCCTCTGCATTTCAGCTCCTATAACTAATCCCTTTTACTTCTCTGATCTCATTTCCCTCATCCACTCACTGCCAGCCTTACTGGCCTCCTTGGTCCTCTTCTAACATGCCAGGTACTTCTTAGAGTCTTGGCATGTTTTCTCTCCTCCATTTGGAATGCCCTTCCCCCAGACATACTCATGGCCTATTCCTTCAATTCTTTTATGACTTATTTTCAATTGTTACCTTCACAGTGAGGCCTCTCCTTAAAAGAATTTAAAATTCAGCCTCCTCTCCACCCCAGCCCCCATATAATCCCTGCCATTTTATTTTTCTCTACAGTATTTGCTTTCTAAAATATTACATAATTGCTTTATGTTGCTTATTATCTATCTTCCATTCGAATTTAAACTCCATGAAGGCAGCCAAGTTTGTGTGTTTTGCTCCCAAGGAATCCCCAGTGCCTAGAATACTACCTGATGTATAGTAGGTGCTCAAAAAGATGTTACATTCTTCTTCTTTTTTTTTTGGGGGGGCGGGGAGTACGTGGGCCTCTCACTGTTGTGGCCTCTCCCGTTGCGGAGCACAGGCTCCGGACGCGCAGGCTCAGCAGCCATGGCTCACAGGCCCGGCCGCTCCGCAGTATGTGGGATCTTCCCGGACCGGGACACGAACCTGAGTCCCCTGCATCGGCAGGCGGACTCTCGACCGCTGTGCCACCAGGGAAGCCCAGATGTTATATTCTTTAATTGAAAGGATCTTATCTACTTTATTTTGCTGTACTCCAGTGTTACTATATATATATATATATATATATATATACCCTGTGCACTAATTATATTTGAGTAGAATTAAATTACTCACTAAAGTGAAAGATGAGAATTATTATTTTAATATTTAACTCACATAGCTTACATCATCAGATGCTATGCTCTGAGACACTTCACTATACTGGCTTTTTATTCTTTCTTTTTAAAACAAAACAAAAACAAAAAACAGCTTTATTGAGGTAAAATAACAAAAAATTTTTGTATATATTTAAGGAGTATAACTTGATATCTTGATATACATATACATTGTGAAATGATCACCACAGTCAAGCTAACTAATATATCTGTCACTTTACATAGTTACCATTGTCTTTCCCCTGGCTTTTCTACATAAAAATTACTTGACTAATTAGAACCCTTTCCTGATTAACAAGAACTTTTTTCACATCTTAACTTCTAAAATAAAGAATTTAATTCAAATAAAATAATTTTATATCAGACATTAATCCCCCCATGCAAATTTTACAGTTAGTTCTTAATAAGGTCAAGGAAGCTTCTATTCAACTTTGACAGGGAAGAGCTAAATCTTGACTGCATGTTGGATCTGTTTCTTTTACTTTAACATTTGCTTTCTGATGCTTTTGTTCACTAAAAGGATACTGTCTATACACAATATCTGACTCGGGGAACCCTGCCCCTCTGCCTGAATGTTAAACCAAAATGCCTTTGTTCGGGCAGACATCCAGACCCTGTCCACCTGTGGATGGCTACAAGAAAGAAGAAATTAACACATCCCCTCCCAGAGGCTGGCCACTCCAGGTGATGTCTGCAAAACTTATGGCCTTTTTACTTTACTTCCTTATCTCCTCTCCCTCTCTATGCTATAAAAGAATCTGGGATCCAAACCCTGATAAGATGGTTATTTTGAGACTTTAGTCTGCCATCTTCTCAGTCTGCTGGCTTTCCGAATAAAGCTGTATTCTTTGCCTCAACACCTTGTCTCCGATTCGTTGGCCTGTTGTGCAGCGAGCAGAGTGAGCTTGGACTCGGTAACATGTATACTGAGCAATGACTATGAATATCAGAAAGCTGACTTCATGGTACAGTAAATCATCATTCATGAGAAACAAATATACAATTATTTTTACCATATTTTATATGTATCTACAAAATAGGATGGATGGTGAGTGCACATGTGCATAGGATTTTAGAAAGAGTTAAAGAAAATCTTTTTAGTTATAACCAGACCTGAAGTTTCTAGATGCTTGCAGATTATGAATATTTTAATGTGGAAGAATATAAACTGTATATGTGATAAATATTCTTCTTGGCTAATGCTGAAGTAAAATGCTACAATGCAAAAAATCCCTTAGTATTTCAATATTAAAAAAGATATAACTGTGATTATGGATAACTACATTACAGATAACCTTATTGACATCTTTGTATCTTGTTTCATGCTAAGGTAAATAAAGGTACCTTATGAAAGAAAAATAATTAAGATGAACTGATACTTTTAACAATATATTACATTACTCCTTTTTTTGTTTTTCAAGAATGTTTACTCATATGTCTAAAATTTCTCTATGATACTGTCAACAAGAAATTGGCACTTGCCAGCTACCTCTACAAGGATTAAATCATGAGCTGCTACAGCTGCTGATTTTCAACACCACCTAAAAGGAGCTCATGGTGGAGAGCAGAAATGAGGCCCTCTGTGCTCTGGGAAAACCGGCAGAACAGGTCTTCAGATAGATATTTTCAGGAGCCGCTTTTATGAGCCCAATTCTTGTATCTCCTCATATCTAGAAAAGCACTAAAATCCTTCCTGGTGATGACTGCTCCTAGTGACTAGCAGAAACCTTCCGCAAAAAAGTATGTGCTTGATTGTATGTACTCCCCCTTCACCAAAATAACATATATGCTGACTTTCCCCCTTTATCTCTTTGGAGCAGTTTCTCAGAACTACCTGAAATGCTGTCTCCCGGCTATAGTCCTCACTTTGCCCCAAATAAAACTTGACTCACAACTCTCACGTGGTGCATTTTTTTAAGTCAGCAGTACATAATTAATACAGTAATTAAAAAAAAATCTACCAACCCATAGGTTTCAAAGTATAGTTATCCTAACATGTTCCAGGAAAACTGTATAAATAATGTTTTAGACCATAATATAAAAACTTAAAAGTATAAACATACACGAACATAACAAAGAAAATCTACAAGTGCCTAATATTTTATAAACTTCATTAAAAAACAGCAATTTTTACCTTACCTGGTGGTCATATATTAATGTAAATCACCATTGCTTTAATTAGATTTTATTTATCTAAAGAGAATTCTTCCCACATGTTCCCATATTTTGTGATGATGATTAGATGTGAAAAGCTCTACAGTGCATTCTTTCTCATTCCCCAAAACTACTATATTAAATTTCAAATGATTTTACCTAAACCAGACTTGGCACCTTGATACACTTATTATCTCTGAATAACATTATTTTAATTAGCTTTGTTACTTAAGAGTTCAGCTGTGAAATATTAGCAAACTGATCCCTGGTAAAAGGAGTCCCAGCTGGCCTGTGCTCATCAAGGAAAATGCACCTTCTTACATTCCTCATCATCCAAGGCACATTCGAAGATGCTCGCACTACACCATATTTAAAAGTGAACCCTTCCAATACTCATAGAGTGTATGGAGATATATATATATTATATATATATATATATATAGTTTTTTTAACCTTTTTTTCTGTATGTAACTAGAATCAGCCATATCCTACATGTATGTATGTATAATATATAACAAGAGGCTATGAATTTCTACATATTAATTACCTCCCAGGAAACCTAGCACATTAGTTAAGCGCATGCTTAACCAATTCCTCTGACTGGTTAATGGCTTATACTATGGAAAGTGGCAAGTGGTAGAGAGAACTGTACCAGAGTTCTTCTTAACCTCTGTACTTCTTCAAAACCTCTATACTGCTGAGAACTGGGGTATAAACCTAAAAACTGAACAGAGCACAACAGCAGAATACATCCTGGCTTCTTCCTTCATTTAACAAAGCACTCTGGTCAACAATCATTTATAAACACAGTATAGTTGAGTAGTTAAGAGCTCTGGGGTGAAGTTCAGGCTCTGAATCCCAGCTATACTGATCACTGCTCTAAGACCTCAGGCAAAACAGGTCACTGAGCTCCAGCTTCCTTACCTGTAAAATCAGCATAGTAATCAAACCAACCATACAAAGGTATTGTGAGGATTAAAGAAAGTCACCTGTGCAAAGCATTCTGGCACACAAACACAACTGAATAGACCTTAGCTATCATTAGAATGCCTAGTAAATGCCAAGTACTATGCCAAAAGCTAGGGACAGATAATTAAAAGAAAGCCGGTTCCTGCCCTCATTAGCTGGTGTAAATAATAAGCAGGGCTAAATAACATTGGAACTAAGCATTTCAGTACTTTGTATAAAATTTTTTGTAAAGAGTATTTCAAATACAGAAAACCACAAGCCTGATAGGATTAAGGGTGATACTGAAATGTAAAAAAAAAAAAAACTGACTGATTTTGGCTTTATGTATAGGATTTCTAACTGGGATATTTAGCACTGGGATTGAAATGGAGCAGGACCCTCTTGGGGCCCTCTCCAGTACAAATCCTTTCCTTGTCCCCTGCTTCTTGTTTGTAGGAAATAGGCTTCATTCAGCCTTCCTGACCTCCCCTGAGTTCCAAAGGGCAGATTCAAACAGTTGCTAGTCAGGGAAGGGAGGGAATGCAGAAAATAAGGAGGGGTGGTCAAGAAACAATACTACAGCCTTGGGGCAGCGTCCTGGTTCTTCCTGAAGGAAGAATATACTTAACAGTACCTTTGAGTTCTTCTGCAGGAACTAAGGCCCCCACCCAGGAGGAGGATGGTAACTACAGGCTGAGCACAAGAGTCCTGGAACACTGCCCTGTTACCTCACAACAATCAATCAGAAGAAAGTCACAGACCCTGTAGCTCTCATCCCAAATTTTGCCTATAAAAACTTGTCCCTGAAAACCATTGGGGAGTTCAGGGTTTTGGGGGGCACAAGCCACTAGACTCCTTGCATGGCTCTACAACCTTTCTCTGCTCCGAACTCCGAAGTTTCAGTTTGTTTGGCCTCACTGTGCATCAGGCACATGATCTTGTGTTTGGTAACAGGATTGCCTATATAAGAGCTGCAAAAGGGGTAATTGTCAAGTGTTAGAACTGAGTTTTGTGCACAATCTCTGGTGTTCGCCTTGGAAGATTAGCTTGTTTTCAGTGCATGAATTTCCCTCTTTCTGTTCCTGGAAAATGATAATCTTCAGTTATTAATAACATCTTGGAGAGTCTTTCTGAAGCAGGAGGTTCCTCTTAGTTCAAAGAAGCCACTGACAAAGAAAGGGAGCTCTCTCCTGCCCTGCTGTCACATTTCCCCCATTTCAGAAGCCTTCAGTGTGTTTAAGTATGCAGGAATTTATCCCAGCCGTCCTTGCAAAGGAAAGTCACTGGGAGCTTCTAGCACCTCTAGTTGCTTATACTGAGTACACTGTTCTCAAGTGATACACATTACTGCTTATGAGTCCATGATTGATGACCAACAAATATTCTACAAAGGATATCAGTGCAGGGCATAAGTATTACCATATTTTTGTATTCTATTTTAGTTTGGCAATTCACAATTCTGATTTGGCCATGAGGCACCATCTAAGAGTAACATACCTGCATTGAAGTAACCCCAACTGATTATACTGGATATGATAGTAATCCTTGTATGTGTGTCTTAAACATTCTAGCTAAGGGAAAAGGAAAGTTAATTTAAAGTTAAATTACTACATCATAATTAGAATGCATTACATGTGCCAATAGACTAATTCAAATAACAGGTAAAGTAATATTGAAATCAACCTTTCAATAAGGTAAAGCCACTTAACCTAAATATAACAATAAATATTATTTATAACATCACATTATTTATAAATATATTTTGTTTATATTTTATTTTTATTAAAAATAAATGAATAAATAGACATTATCAGAGGCTGAGGGAAAGCAGAAATGGGGAATTATTGCTTAATGGGTATACATTTTCTGTTTGGGGTGATGAAAAGTTCTATCAGTAGATAGTGGTGATGGCTGTACAACATGTGAATGTAATTAACGCCACTGAACTGTACATTTAAAAATGGTAAAAATGGCAACTTTTGTTAGAAATATTTTACCACAATAAAAATACACTAAAAAAGAAGCAAAAATGGAAAAACTACAGAAAACAAAAATACTTTACAAATCTCTTAGCACCTCAGTATCTGTTCTGTCTCCCTCAAAGCACATTTTACCTGTTTATGAGGTAAAATTAGCATAAGCACATCCTTTTTTATAAACACATAAGACATGTAAATAATACAAATGTGGGAAAAGAATTAAAACCAAAAACATGCTATTATTTTCATTTCTCCACTAAAGCTATAATAATTCTATTTTTTTGTGAAGGCTTTTATACTTAAAGCTGCAAAATTACTTGTATTGAATATAGCTTATCAAGGTAAATAACAAAAACAAAATAGAATGAAGAAGTGTTATTTTAAAATGACTTTCTTTCATTTCTCTTCTGAATACATTAATAATGTAAACTCTTAAACAAATATAATTAATGTTTGCACAAAATATCCTACAGTCTTTAACTGTCAGAAAACTCAAAACATTCTTGAAAACAAAATGTTTAAACTTGTTAAAATGAAGACTTTTACCAAATATTCAAGCATAAGAGATATCCAGATTTTTATTTTGATGTCAGTAAGTTATGTGGGAAGCTGAATTAGTCATTTAGCAAGTTGAAAGGCCTTCACCTTTCTCTGACTCCACAGAGATACTAATTACGAAGAACAAGTTTCTTTGTCTGTCTATGTTAATACACTGCAGAAAATCTGCCAAGGACTGTTCCTTTAAAAACATGCTTCAACATTTATTAATATCACCATACATATTACAGAATATGATATGTAATATAGCACATGAATGAAAAGGTCAGCTTTCATATATAGATATAGATATAGATAGATATATTATTTGCATTTGTAATATCAACCTAAAACAAGTCAGAAAGTAATAAGATGAGCTGAATGAGTGTATTTTACTTCAATCTTTCAACTTCTGTCATTTATCTTTTACCACTGAATGTCAATCTTTAAAAAAAGAAAGTAGCCATAGTAATACATGTCAATGACCAAATTTACTTATACCAGTTGAGCATGTACAATGACAGCACATTAGTACTTTTTGTTCATATATTTAAAAAAATTAAACAAGAGAAGTATTTTTGAGATAAGGGTAAAGAAATATTCAAAAGTCTACAAGCTATGGTTTGGAAATTTTATAATTTTTCGTGGCTTAATTTCTTTTAGATAAATTATTTTGGTTTTTATTATTAAAAAACTCACACAAATATCTAATAACACTAGTTCCCTATATCACTTCTAACTCATTTCTGAGGTCATTGCCACTTTACTTTCAGTTGTTATTTACTTCTGTTCTGTCTGTATGTTGATGTTTTTTGATAAAAAGTTTTTAGCAATTCCTATCCATTATTCCCTTAATCATAGGGATTTAGCACCCTGTTACTATTCCTACTACCACCCACACAAACACCTTGCTCATATTCCTATCCTCCCAATACTGTTACAATAGTCCCCCCTTATCCATGGGGGATACGTTCCAAGACCCCCATTGGATGCCTGAAACCACAGATAGTGCCAAATCCTACATATACTACATTTTTTTCCAAACATACCTATGATAAAGTTTAATTTATAAATCAGTCACAGTAAGAGATTAACAATAATAAAATAGAACAATTATAACAATATACTATAATAAAAGTTATGTGAATGTGGTCTCCCTCCTTCTCTCAAAATACCTCATTGTATAAATTCAATGCCTTTTCATCTTAACTAAGCACTCATCACACATTCAGGCCATAACTTCTGCAGTTTAAGGTGTGAAAGCAAAACTAGCATAAATTTCTTTCTCTCTTCACAATTTCATGGATAGAAGATTCATTCTTACCATAGATCTTAGCAACCTTAGCAAAGGACTTTTTTCTTTCCTTATTAAGTCAAGAACTGTCACCTTTCCACTTAAAGGAAGCAGTTTATGACCATTCTTTGGTATATCCAAATTGCCACCATTATTACTCCTGTGCTTTGGAGCTTTTATCAAGTAAAATAAGTGTTGCTTGAATACAAGTACTGTGATACTTCAACAATCGCTATGATTATTGATTTTCATCTTCCTCAAGAAGAACCTTCAGAAACCTTGTTACACTCTGATCAGGAGACTTCAATAGCTTCCTCTTAATAATGGAACAGCCAGACAGAAGATAAGTAAGGAAACAGAACTTAACACAACTAGACCTAACAGACATATACAAAGTAGTCTCCTTAAGTGCACACAGAACATTTTCCAAAATAGACCATGTGTTTTTAGGCCATTAATTAAAGTCTCAATAGATTTAAAAATACATATCATATAAAGTATCTTCTCTGACCACAACGGGATGAAGTTAGAAATCAATAACAGAAGTAAAACTGGAAAATTCACAAATTTGTGGAAATTAAACAACATAATCTTAAACAATCAATAGATCAAAAAAGAAAAATCACAATGGAAATTGGAAAATATGTAAAGACTAATAAAAACAAAAACACAATATAACAGAACTTATGGGATGCAGCAAAAGCAGTGTTAAGGGGAAAATTTATAGCCATAAGCCCTTACATTAAAAAATAAGAGAGATCTCAAATCAACAACCTAACTTTACAATTTAAGGAACTAGAAAAAGAGGAATAAACTAAACCCAAAGCTAGCAGCAGGAAGGAAATAACTGAGATTAGAGGTAAACAAAGTAAAGAAAAGAAAAATAATGCAGTCAAAAGTTGGTTTTGGACTTCCCTGGTGGTGCAGAGGTTAAGAATCTGCCTGCCAATGCAGGGGATATGGGTTCAAGCCCTGGTCCAGGAAGATCCCACATGCCATGGAGCAACTAAGCCCGTGTGCCACAACTACTGAGCCTGCACTCTAGAGCCTGCGAGCCACAACTACTGAGCCCACATGCCACAATTGCTGAAGCCTGTGTGCCTAGAGCCCATGCTCTGCAACAAGAGAAGCCACCGTAATGAGAAGCCCGTGCACTGCAATGAAGAGTAGCCTCCACTCGCCACAACTAGAGAAAAGCCTGCGCACAGCAACGAAGACCCAATGCAGCCAAAAATAAATTAATTAAAAAACAAAAAAGCACTAGAATTAAGAAAAAGAAGTTGGTTCTTTGAAAGGATCAATAAATTTGACAAGTCTTTAGCTAGATGGACTAAATAAAAAAGAGAAGACTCAAGTACTAACATCAGAAATGAAAGTGGGGACATTACTACAGATACTACAGAAATAAAAAGGATTATAAGAGAGTAGAGTACTATGAACAATTATATCCAATAAATTGGATAACCTACATGTAATGGACTACATGTAATTCCAAGAAACACAAAACTTACTAAGACTAAATAATGAAGAAACAGAACATCTGAATAATCCTACAACTATTAAGGTGTTTGAATCAGTAGTCAAAAATCTTCCAGCAAAGAAAAGCCCTGGATTAGATGGCTTCACTGGTGAATTCTCAAACATTTAAACAACTATTATCAATCCTTTCCAAAATTTTCCAAAAAACTGAAGAGGAAGGGACACTTTCTAACTCATTCAATGAGGCCAGCATTACCGAGACACCAAAGCCAGACAGATATTATAAAATTAAAGACCAACATTCTTTATGAACAAACTAGCAAACTGAATTTGCAGTATATTAAAAGGATTATACATCATGAACAAGTGGGATTTATTATGGGAATGTAAGGATGGTTCAACATATGAAAATCAATCAATGCAATATGTCATATCAACAAAAGGAAAAAATCACATGATCACATCTTAATTGATGCAGAAAAAGCATTTGATAAACCTTTTGTGATAAACACAGTCAACAAACCAGGAATAGAAGAAACCTATCTCAACATAGTAAAAGCAATATAAGAAAAACCCATATGGGCTTCCCTGGTGGCGCAGTGGTTGAGAGTCCGCCTGCTGATGCGGGGGACATGGGTTTGTGCCCCAGTCCGGGAAGATCCCACATGCCGCACAGCGGCTGGGCCCGTGAGCCATGGCCGCTGAGCCTGCGCATCCGGAGCCTGTGCTCCGCAATGGGAGAGGCCACAACAGTGAGAGGCCTGCATACTGCAAAAAAAAAAAAAAAAAAAAAAGAAAAACCCATAGTAAACATCATACTCAATGGTGAAAGACTAAAAGCTTTTCCTCCAAGATCAGGAACAAGACAAGGATGCCCACTTTGCACTTCAATTCATCATAGTATTAGAAGTTCTAGCCAGAGCAATTAGGCAAGACAAATAAAGGAGAACTAAAATGATCTCTGTTAGCAGGTAAGTTGGTCTTCTACACCAAAACCCCTAAAGTTTCTATAAAAATTCTGCCAGAAGTAATAAAGAAATTCAGCAAAGTAGCAGGATATAAAGCCAACAGACAAAAATCAGTTGCATTTCTATACAGTGACAATGAACAATCTCAAAGGAAATAAAGAAAATAATTCCATGTACAACAGCATCAAAAAGAATAAAATACTTAGAAATTAACTTAAGCAAGGAGGTGAAAGACTCGTACAATGAAAACTACAATTTTTTCTAAAAGAAATTAAGGAAGACATAAATACATGGAAACACATCCCATGTTCATGGATTGGAGGACTTAATATTGCTAAGATGTCAATACTATCCAAAGTGTTCCACAGATTCAGTGCAATTCCTACAAAAGTCTCAGGGATGTTTTTTACAGAAATAGAGATAGAAAATTCATATGGAATTTTAAGTCTTTTCAACAAATGGTTCTGGGAAAACTGGATATCTAAATGCAAAAGAAAGGAACTGGATCCTTACCTAACACCACATTCAAAAATTAACTCAATATGGATCAAAAATCTAAATGTAAGGCCTAAAATTATAAAACTCTTAGAAGAAAACACAGGACAAAAACTTCATGAAATGATTTCTTATATATAACACCAGAGGCACAGGCAAAAAAAGAAAAAAATACACAAATTAGACTTCTTAAAAATTAAAAAAAATTTTGTACATCAAAAGACACTATCAGGGCTTCCCTGGTGGCACAGTGGTTGAGAGTCCACCTGCTAATGCAGGGTACACGGGTTCGTGCCCTGGTCCGGGAGGATCCCACATACCGCGGAGCGGCTGGGCCCGTGGGCCATGGCTGCTGGGCCTGTGCATCCGGAGCCTGTGCTCCGCAATGGGAGAGGCCACAGCGGTGAGAGGCCCGCGTACCGCAAAAAAAAAAAAAAAAAAATACAATATCAACAGAGTAACAAAGTAGCCCACAGAATGGGAGAAAATTTTGCAAATCATATATCCTATAAGAAATTAATAGCCACAATACATAGAATACTCTTAAAACCAAATAACAAAAAACAGATTGTTGAGTCCATAAATCTGTAAATTGGTATCTCCTAACAAATTTCAGAGGCTTTTCTGCCAGTACTTTTTCTATTTCTTTTTCCTGCTCCATTATCTCACTCTCTCCATCTGGGACTCCATTTTTCTTCTGAAATTGTTTCACATAATCTGAGGCTATCTTTACTCAAAAAAAACTTTTTTCTTTCTCTTCTTCAGATTTTTATTGTCTTCATTCTGATATTTAAGCCATCTAGTAAACACTTTACTTCTGGTACTTTATTTTTCAATTGTAAAATTTGCATTTGGTTATTCTTCATAGTTTCTTGAGATTCCCTATCTTTTCATTCATTACAAACATATCATCTTACATCTCTTGAAGCATAGTTATAACCGATGCTTTAAAATTGTTATCTAATGACTCCCAACATCTGGGTCATTCTGGGGTTGCCTATGAAATAATTAATGAAAACAAAACCAAAACAACCATTACTTTAGAAAAGCTGCATTTTAATTAGATTCTTAACATGGAGGACTCAATGATTTAATAAAATAAAATAAAATGCATATTTCTTTCCCTCTAAGATGCTTCAGTTTTATTACATGCAAAGATGAATGATAAATTAATTGAATATGAAAAAAACTGTCTAAAGCATTTAAAACCAAATCAACCAATAGCACATTTAAGTTACATCAATATTTACCAATCTTTCATAGCAGTACAGAGTTTAATAAAAAATAAATAATTTTCCTATTTTATTTAAGTTAACCACATTAATTTCTTTAGTGACTCTCACCTAGTTGTTAGGATATCCTATGCAGTCCTTTATGAAAGGGATAAATTCCAAAATACAAAAGGAGCCTATTGCTTCAACTGGGCATGGATTTGATGCACTTCTTTATTTGGTTGGTTAAATATTTATAAATTTAAATATTTATAATACTGAAACAAAGGTTGTTTGGAATTTATTGGAAAAATTCAAATAATGTGCAGAACATTAAAGCAGTGAGAAATAAAATGTCCCTCAAAACACAATAAATTCATCCTCAGTCATTAAAATATGTGAATAACAGTAATCCTTTTTATTTAAGCAATTCTTTCCACTCAAAGACAAGGGAGATAGTGACTGATAACTATTTTGAGGAAGTGAATAATACCCCTTTAGTCAGTTTTTAAGAATATCCTACATGTACATTTCAGGTTTAGAGGCTTGGGAAGTTTCAAAGACATATGTTATAACGAGTGCTCTCAGGAAACATTATAGATACTCTTCTGATGAGGAATTTCAAAAATTCAAACATATTTATATGGTTCTGACATTTATAAAAGTGGAAGCCGAAAGATGAATTGCATGGTCAGCATTCTATAATAAATGAGACATGTAATATTGTTTTGTAAACTGCTCTTAAGTATTTTGACATATCTTTCCCTGGTATTTTAACAGCCATATCATCATTTCAATAGATAATAAATCTTTACAATTTTATAAACTGTATATAGTTCTAACTTTAAATGTGAAGAATTTTTATAGGTTTCATTTATAGAGAAAATTCTCTTCCTGATGCTATTTGATTGAGAAAGGCTGCTCAGCTGATGGAGCAATCCATCAAGGTGTCGGTTCATGATTAATAGTATCTTTAGAACCAACGCATTTAGTTTGTTCACATACAAATTAAACAGTAATAGATTGTGCACTAAGCATTTTAAAGAGATAAGATTTCTGTCAGCCAAATATCTATAGTTCTTGTATTAAAATCAAATGGTGTGGTGCTTCTGAGTCTAGAAATAATGTTTCTCTCATTCTCTTTATGAAATGCTCCATTACATTTTGTGCATTTTATAGAATTTTTTAAAATCTTGAATTTCACAAGTTTACTTCTACCTTTGATCCATGATACCAAAATACTTATAGAGTTTAATATTTTCTTCTAGGTATATACAAAATAATGATCAATGTACAGAGTAAACTAATTGAAAACTGGTGAGGCATATGAATTAAAAAGTTTCGTGGAAAAAGTATAAACATATTAATCAAAGCATATCCTTGCCTTTTTCTCCCCCAAATGTCATTTAAAATATAAAATCTTTAATATACAATAAGTTAGTTCAGGATGTCATGGGCTATTAAAGTTAATAAATGTTTTATATTTCAAAGAAGCATATTCATTATATCTGGCCTACATCTAATTAGAATGTATCTTTTCTAAAAGAATAACACCAAACAAGAAAAGAATTTGCTATTGTTACCCTCAAAGCTGTTTTTCAAAATCAATATGCAATGCTATAGAAACTTGGCTAAATTTTGTTTCATATTCAAAATTTTTATTTTAAGGGACATTCAGAAAAGCTAAAGGATATGCTTTAATTTGATGAATTTATTAAGCTTCAGTATGTTCAAAGCACTGTGCTCATATACAAAACATGACTGTCTTATTTCAACATTTATTGAGCTCCTATGGAAGTGTGGAATACAAAAATAAACAGTACATACACTTGAAGTCCCTGAAATAAGTAATTAAATAAACTTCAAGTTAATTGGACACAAACATTAAAGTATAAATTAAAACATATGTGTAATTGTAAGCTTAGTATCAAATGCATATATTGTTGAAAAATGAATTAAATTTCCAGTAACAAGAGCCTGGTATATGTTTAAGAATTTATTACTTACATTACTTCATTTTGATTCTCTCCTATAGCAACATTATTTCTAAAAGGGAAACAATGTTTTAACACAACATCTATTTCAAAGATCAAACAATGATATTTCACACATCAGAAAAAAAACTTAGGGCTTCCCTGGTGGCACAGTGGTTGAGAGTCCGCCTGCCGATGCAGGGGACACGGGTTCGTGTCCCGGTTGGGGAAGATCCCACATGCCGCGGAGCGCCTAGGCCCGTGAGCCATGGCTGCTGAGCCTGCGCGTCCGGAACCTGTGCTCCGCAATGGGAGAGGCCACAACAGTGAGAGGCCCACGTACCGCAAAAAAAAAAAAAAAAAAAAATTTCATGTCACAGAGCACTAAGTGTCACTAAGCACTAAGTTTTGATATGCTTTTGCCCAGTTTCTGCTTACTAATTCGAGTAAAAAATCTTAGACTAAAAAAGTCTATAAAGTAAATCCATGCTATTTCCTTCTCTCTTTTTTAACTGAAGTATAGTTGATTTACAATGCTATTTCTAATATGTAAATTTACTGATTTAATTTGAGAGCCTGCCAATCCTTCATTCAGGCTCTGACTGCACTTTCTGTGTGAGTGGTGGTACCAAGAGTGCTTCCTCTAATAAATGAGCAATACATAAAATAGAACTAAAATGCTAGATTCTCTACTATACAGATGATGAGAGTTAAGATTTTTAAATCTTAAAATTTTTGAAGATATACTAAGTACAGAACTAATTTTTATAGTGAAATAGTTGTTTATTTTTGTTAATCAACTACTAACTACTGTTAGTCAACTACTGCACTGTAAGGCTAAAGAGAGGAAATGAGATCCAGGAAACAGGGAAGCTAATGAGAAGAGAAGTAAAGAGAATTCCTACAGCTGTGCCTGGACAGCATCCTGATAGGGGGACGGGGCAGGCAGGATAATGGAGGCTCCAGGAGGAGGGTCAGCAAGGAAGGCAAGGCGTGGGGAAGCAGAAGTACAAGGATGGATTTCTTGATGTTTCTTATTAGGTTTAACCAACGAGAGAGGGGTTTTGCAGTTCCACTGAGGAGTGTGCAGAAAGGATTAATGAGGGGTACACAGAACACTGAGCAAATTAAAGGAGGAGGCAATTATTTACAATAGGGGAGGAAAAAATGTTGGTACGCATGTATCAATCAGTTCACCAGGCCAGGCTCAGGCAGAGTAAGATGGAGGTGTCACCTGAGTAGCAAACAGAAGATGTGCAGCACAACAGAAGTACACATACTCACAGCGCACTGAGTTGCTCAGTTGGAAACGTTTCTGTAGTCACAATGTTGAAAACAGTGAACATTAGTTAATCCCAAAACTTGAGATATAATTATAAAGGTGGGCGGAATTGTGTGAATGTGAATGTGAATGGAGGTGGTTGGAAGAAGTATCTTCTGTAATGGAAAGTCAATACAGAATTGCAAACATTGAAATCATTAAAAATTATATAAATATTATTTACTTAGAAATACAGATAGTGTTAATATGTAGAGAAGTATCTAAAAGAAGTGAAAGTAACTGTCCTTGGAGAGTAGAACTTGAAGTAGAGGATGAGGGACAGGGACAACTGCTTTTCATGGTAAACCTTATACTACCTTGACTCTTGTATATGTAATACCACAATAAAAATTAAACTCAAAATATAAAATATGAATAACGTTAAAATGAGCCTGTGACTTTTTTAACCCACCACATAAATGACCCAGATTCAAGAGCATAGTTTATTGTTTATTGAAAAAACTTTAAAATCAGGAAAATAGGAAAACTTGTTTTACTGTGCTTTAATAGATCAATCTTCAAATTAGTCAAGCCATTTGATTCATATTCTACTATCAAAATAACCAGCTAACCAATATTTTTCACCTGGTTGTTGAAACATTGTGTACATGGAACCTAAGTTACCAGTATAATTTTAATAACCAAATTAATTCATAAATTGGCTTTCTAATGAACATGTGGGAACAAACGATTACTATATGATCCATGCTGAGAGGCCCTAATCGTTTCAGAGTTTTTGGTTTTAGAAATCATTTGAATTATCAACTAATATATCCATATTAGAGATAACCATTTATATACAAACATACTAACAATTGATACATGGGAATGATCTTGTGCCCCTTTCACCTCTAACACTGTCAGAACAATTGTAAGCATCATCTACTTCCTTCCTCCCCTACCAGGGGCAAGACAAACACCCTACAATAACCAGAGTTCTCATCACTACAACCAGCTGCCCCTGCCCTTGCCAATGCCTTTGCTGTTGCCACTCCCTCTCCTGTGCACCCATTCTCCTGCTGACAGGGTCTGGTACCTACCTACACCCACACCTGGACCTGGGCCTCCTGACCATCTGCGTTCTCTCATTCTACTCCCATCTGGAACTGGTGCTACAGGAATTCTGGGGCTGAGGGAAAATACACTTGGAATCTTGAGTTGTAACTTGGAAGTTCTCCTACAACAGCAATGATATGATTGTTTCAGCACTTCAGATATGGTAAGGCATAAGGGGATTTTGTATAACAGTTTAACATAGCCACATAGTTAACCACCTGGAAATTTCCAACTGAATTTTAAATCCTTAGAAGATAACCAATTAGTAAGTTTGAGGTACACTCTGTAAAGATTAGTGAAAGAAAGAAAGACTCTCCCACAAAACAAACAGCCAGAACATAAATACCTACAATTTTAAATACTTATCTGAATTTACTTGTTTGCATTTTACCCTAATTATAAAAATGTTATTATACATTTAATTTATTGTATGTTATTCTGTATTATTATATTATAGTTTTATTGAGGTCCAATCATGGAGTCCTCATTTTGTTACTCATGAAGCTATTCTTCTCTTTACTGATTGTTGCAAAGATTCATCTCACTGAACTGCAAACTGACCCTGTGCAATACAATTTGGCAATCCAGTTCGTTCATTTGGGATAAACCCAAATGCTATATAAATACCTTTCTTCCATGCTGTTTTCAGTTCTGTGTTTTAATGGAATGAGGGATATACAGGAGTGATTTTGATTTTACTATATATTACTCCAATACTTCTCCAACTACGAGGTTTGCCAATTCAGAGATTCGGGTAAAGAGGAAAATAGAAAAGGAATTTTTTCTCAGTTGTTTAATAAATTTACTAAGGATTTAGAAAAGTCAGGCACTTCAAATAAAGGTAGAGTGCAGTATGACTACATTTCTTGACTATTAAAGCAAAATAAATAAATGCTCCAACATGTGACCCCCCCAAGACACTTAGGTTCCCCATCTTTCAAAACTTCAGCAAGACTTTACTATAAAGAAACAGCAAAGGGCACATGATCATCAGTGACATCATTTGGTTCTAAAGAAGGGAAACAGAACAAGCATTTGTCCACATTTCCAATGCTACCAATATTTTCTCAGTGTCTACTGTATGCTGAGCAAAATTTAAAGGTGAATAAGACAGATGAGGGCTCTACTCTCATGAGCTTATTAACAAACAAGTTAACAAAGAGGATAATTTTAGGCAGTGATAAATACTATGAAGAAAGTAAATGGAGAGAGATATCAGTGAAGGGAGGAGGTCAAATAGGGTCAAGGCCTATAAGAGGAGTTGACATTTAAATTCAGACACAAGTGACAAGGAACCAGCCACTGGGAAGATCTAGAGAAAGATCTTTCCAGGCAGAAGGAAAAGCAACTGCAAAGTATCTAAGGTGGGAACAAACATAGAGAGTTTGAGAAACAAATGAAAGGAAAAAAGCCATTGTGCTTGAAACCTGGTGAGTACTGGGGTGAGTAACAGGAGATGAGGATGGTAAACAAGATGTGAGCCCAAAGAGCAGAGTCACAGGAACATGGTGAAAAGCTGGGCTGACTTTAAGTGTGATGGAAAGCTACCAGAAGTTTCTGAGTAATGGAGAGTTAAGATCTTAATTCTGGCTGCTCTGTGGAGAATGGTTTATGGAGGGTAAACATGGAAACAGAAAGACCAGTTAGGAGACTGACAATTGCAATAAATGAGACAATAGTGGCTAGTGTGGCTGGTAGTAGTGGAGATGCAGATAAGGGGAAGGATATACACTACACCATAGAGCTGAAGTTCCCAAACTTGTTTGCTTCATGGAGCCCTTCGAGTCTGAGTAATTTTTTTCAGCACCGCTAAGCCAAAAGAAATACCTAATGGTTCTGTTTATTAAAGTAAAACTACTTAATACTAGTAGTCTGAGCATGTAGTGTTTCCCTCACACATTTAATTTAAAATATCCCTCGGCTCCCCTGTAAGGAGTGTCTCATGCCTCTGCACAGTTTGAAAATCATGGTTTTGGGGCTAAGACTTACTGGAGAACTGGATTGGGAAGTAAACAGAGAAGAAAATCAACAATGATTCCTGGGTTTTGGGCCTGAGCAACTGGATAGATGGGAGCACTACTCACTGAGATGGGTAAGAATGAAGGAAAACACAACCACCTTGGAAGATAGATTATATCCCATTTGTAAATAAGAAAGCTGAGACTCTGAGTGGCTGTGTAAGTCATTCAAGGTAGCACAACTGGTCAGGAAACATGGTAAAATTTGACTCCAGATCTGTCTGATACCAAATAAAATAATAATGTAATAAATAATGAGCTGCTATAAGTTAGTCACCTTAGAGTACATTAAATATGGTATCTCATTTAATTCTAACAACACTGTTAGATAGATCTGATTCCGACGTCACCTACAGCAATTCCCTCTTAGTTGATAAAAATGATTGTAAAGTGTTGGCAAATGGTAGTCTCATCCACTTAGTCTCAAAAAAAATTTTTTAATGTAGAATGAAGGTCTTGAGGGTAGAAGATGAAACTGAATATTTCACAAATATCCACAGCTTTGCTGTAATGATTAGACTATATTGCTATTCCTTAAATCAGAGCAATCTAAATCATCTGCCCTCATTTTTATCCAGCCTTGAACAGGACATACATGCGAAAGTTCTAAGTAGACTATTAATTGAATGTTGATTTCTTAGGGCAGGTGGCACAACCTTAACCATCTTGATGGTGCCCAGCCATGGAGAGTAGCAGGGAATGTGGGGAACTGGAGAGGACACATAGGCTCCAAGAGGCAATGCAGTCCCCTTGAAATCTGGACTTTAGTGTGAAATTTAACAAGTGCAAAAATTCTGTCCTTTCCAAAGAAAACATGTCTCGGGGCTAAATTTAGTCCTTGCAAATAGTCTTAGATACAGAATTAAACTTCTCCAACAAAGTTATGACAAGTGACTGAGGGGAGAGCCTTAAGGAAGTTGAAGAAGATCATCAGAAGAATCCAGGAGGAGACTGTTAATTCTATGCAGGAAATTGTAGTTAAAATCACATAGTTAGGGCTTCCCTGGTGGTGCAGTGGTTGAGAGTCTGCCTGCCGATGCAGGGGACACGGGTTCGTGCCCCAGTCCGGGAAGATCCCACATGCCGCAGAGCGGATGGGCCCGTGAGCCATGGCCGCGGAGCCTGTGCGTCTGGAGGCTGTGCTCCGCAACGGGACAGGCCACAACAGTGAGAGGTCCGTGTACCAAAGAAAAAAAAAATCACATAGTTAAATATACTCTATACGTTTTCTATTTTCTGGTACTGTGTGTTTTTACCGAAATGGAAACAGGAGCACCTTATATTTCGTTCTGTATATTTTAATCTGCCCAGTAAAAAATAATCCTATCAAAATAAATGAAGATGTTCCAGCAGGGAACACTGTTCATTTTTCTCCCTGCCATGAATGACATGTCATTAGACTATTTGTCTCTGCATCTAGCAGCTTAATAGCATTTGAAATCCTGCAATTCTATCAGCCACAGAAAGTACTATCACAAATGTGGATAGAAGTCACTACCTTAGCTCTTCAGTTGCCCTAAGAAGGAACCAAGAGCTCTGTCTTCAGAATTTTTGTCATGGGACCTTCAGTGTTGAAACCCAAGCTAAACTTAAAGAGTATCTAACCAATATTATTTTA
Source organism: Monodon monoceros (assembly GCF_005190385.1). NCBI lineage: Eukaryota > Metazoa > Chordata > Mammalia > Artiodactyla > Monodontidae > Monodon > Monodon monoceros. The sequence continues at coordinate 28,988,925 of NW_021703783.1, forward strand.
GTAGAAATGTCATTATAGCTTGTCACTAATTCTAAAGATAAGAACTCATTTGGCAGTGGTTTTGAAAAATTCTGTCCTCAAATCTTGAATGTCATTGCTTTTGTTTTCCTGAGGTCATAACTGCAAACTAGTTAAGGAAGACACTCACATAGTCAGACAGAGACAGATCCAGCATAACACCATACTATGACCATGGTGATGAACAGAATAAAAACAAAAGAGTCAGTAGGAACAAAAATCTAGCTGGCTCTCCCTGGGGAGTACTTTGAGAGGGGGCAATTTCATTATTTGTTTAGTCTTTCTGGGGAAATAAAAAAATAAATCTGCAGTTTTATAAAGCATAAATGTTAAATAAAGCACAAACAAATAAAGCACAATAACTGTTATGACAGATATCTACTCAGAGTGCTATAGGAGGCTAAAGGAGGATCATCTGAATCAGCTCCTGAGTGTAGGGAGATGGCATGTGACCTGAGTTGGGAGAACGGGATGTATGAAGGCCCTGAGGCCTCAATTAATCATCACCTAAGGCAGAGGGCGCTCCATATAGCAGGAGGCAAAAGCATGTAAGAAGTGGTCGGACACAGGATGGTGCAGAGATGGACAAAAGTCAGACCATGAAGGGCTCTAGACTTTGAGCTCTGCTGAACGCTATGGCTACCATTAAATGATTTTAAGTCAAGATAGGATAAGACTTGACTTTGTTTTGGAAAGTTCACATGCAGAGATAAGAAGGATAAAATGAGGGACATGAGATTTATTGCAGAAAAATTCTCTGTGCACCTCCTCCTATGGTATTGCCCAGCTGTCTGGCCTCACATCCTCCCTCACAAAGGGAGGTTCACTTTGATTTTCCTCTCTTAGGAATTAGCAACTGAGATAATTCCAGTCAATCTTTTGTGATGTTTGAACTTAGAAGTATATCCAAGGTTATGGTGGCAGAGTGTGATCACATATGAGCAAAACCAGAGAAAGATTTCAAAGAGAAAGAAGGAAGAGAATGCATATAGCCGGAGAGAAACAAGAAAACAATACCACATGGACACAGAGGCTGTGTTTCTGGTTTCAGCCCTGATGAAATAAAAATTCGTATTTTAGGCAAGACAAGAAAAAATTTAAATGTAAAAATTTTCTCTGCCCATTTTGGCCTCTACCCTTCCTTCTAGTGTACATCTACCTTATACCTTAACCAGACTTCCCCAATAGGAGAAATACCGGCTGAACCACATAGATCAATTTTTCCCCTTCTGGCACCAGCGATGTAGCTCCTTAGAAGGTAATACTGCTTTCCCAATCCTGTAAGGGGTCACAATGACCCACTATTTTCCTTGTAGGTGCAGACATCTTTGGTGAACTTTATGCATGTCCAATGCCAATTTATCGTTTCCCTTAAAGATAACAATTGGTGCAGAACAGACTAGTCAGGCAACCTGAGGAGATACTGGGCCAAACCTACTGGAAGTTCTTAGCTTAAATACTTACTTATGACCTACTAGCTATGTTACTTCTAGTCTGCCTATTTTATAAGATTATTGTTTCTTGCATTACCAAATGTATGACTGAGTGTCAGATAAAATTAATGATGATTAGGTAACTTGAAACGATTGAGCAAATAATATAGTTCTATAAGATCAATGATTGTAATAATACTGTAACTCTAGATATGGGAAGAAGCAACGAGAGGGAACCATTTCCTGGATCATAACAGACTAGTAAAGCAGTGGTCCAGAGGCTTTGGCTACTGGTAACAGGGCCTAGTCCAGTAGTAGCACATTGAGTGGCCTATCAATGAAGTCCTTGCCTCATCTGGGAATGAGCATTCCTAGCACTGTGGGACAAACTGGTCACGAAATGCCTCCCAAACCTTGGTCAAAATTAAGACTGAAAGGGAAGGGATTGTAAAATAAAGAATGTTGCCCACCACTTCTACAAGAATCAAGTCATTAATCACTGCGGTCGCTGACCTACAATATACCCAGAAAGGAATTCCAGGCAAAGATCAGGATGAGGTAAAAGTGACAGAACTACCCCTCAGATAGTTAGATATTTTCAGGAGAAATTTTTATGAACCTGATTCTTGTGTCTTCCCATACCTATAAAAGCACTAAAACCATTAACTAAGATGTCTATTCCTAGTGACTAGCAGTGACCTTCTACCGAGATGTGTGCTTGGTTGCATGTACTCCCTTCACCAAAATCACACATATACTGGCCTCCCCCTTTACCTCTTCAGAAGGTTCTCAGAGCTCTCTGAGAGACTGTCTCCCAGGTTATAATCCTCAGGTTGGCCCAAGTAAAGAAATTTTCCATTTCTTTCTTAGATTGATTACTGATTAATGTTTTTGTTGACAGCCTTTTGGTAGGTGCAGCTGTATTTCTTGACTTCAGTCCCTGTGCCCTTACTGTAAACTGCCCTGATTTTTCTTAAGTTAGGTTGGAGTAAGATTCAAATACTTGCAAATACAATGAACCCTAACTAAAGCAGGGCCTAAACTCGGACAGATAATGAAGAGAATAGGAAGGATATAAAAGGTGTTAAGGGAGTAAAATTAAGGAAATTGCGACTGGTTGGATTTGGATGTCTTGGCTCCCCAGCCATAGTCTTGGGCACCCACTAGTCATACCCTTCACTGAGATGGGGATAATAGGAGGAGGGGCAGAATTGGTGAGAAACAATAGGGATTCAGTCTTGAGATTGACGAGTTTAATATGACTGTGCATCTCAGAGGAGTTCTGATCTGGAAATGGAGGCTAAGCCATCTCTTCCATGTAGCTGGTCATTGAAACTATGGAAGTGAACAAAATCTCCCAGCAGAGTTGTAAGCCAAGGCCTGCGGAGCACCAGCCTTAAAGTATAAATTGAGAAGAAAAAGTCATGAAGGAGACTCAAGATGAAATGCTATGATGTGCCAATAAGGGAAAATTTCTAAAGAGAACGCTGGCCAAGTGAGGACATCCCAGATACCTGACTAACTGAGAGGATAACAAATGTGAGTGTGAGAAGAGTAGAACCAAACTCCCCAACATCCTCTAAGTACCTCCTGTGTGGCAGACATTTCATGCCTCACTGCATCTTCAAAGCAACCTTTCAAGACAGGTGACAGTATATCCTTTTAAAGGTAAGGGAAAAGACCAAAGTTCCCTGGGGATGGGCTATGTCATATTGTGTTTATCTAGTCCCTGGAGGACTGCCTTCCACCGATTTGTTTAAAGAATGAACATTTTTACAATTTTGTAATAGTCTACCTGGAACTAACTGGACTGGTTACTCTCAAACTCACATATGATTTGGGGGGCAAGGTTCTGCTTCAGGGACACAGCAGGCCTATTTCCTGGGGCACATCCCTGGATTTCATGCTGTTATTTCAACTCATTAACAGCATCTTCTCAACTCATCTAACAGCATTTCTTCTGCTTACCTTTCAGCAAAACATATCAGTCAGAGAAAGGGCAGTCAAGGAAACCATATTTTCATATCACCAAAGATGTCCTGAAGAACCCAAATCTTAGTTGCTGATACTTTACAAACCAGTGGAGATAAATTTCGATTAATTATCACAGAACCTTAAATTCACATCTGACTTGGAAAACATGCCAAAAGGATTTGACTATCTTTTGATGTAAACCACAAGTCATGCCACCCAGGGTATACTTAGTCACAGATCCCCCACTTCCTAAGGAGGCATTATTAGCTCCTATTGTTCAAAAGTCATTGAGGTCTTTTCTGGTTCGCTTATATGCGGAATCTAGAAAAATGGTACAGATGAACTTATTTGCAAAGCAGAAATAGAGTCACAGATGTAGAGAACAAACTTATGGTTACCAAGGAGGGAAGAGGGGATGCAATGCGTTGGGAGATTGGGACTGACATACATACACTACTATGTATAAAATAGATAACTAATGAGAACCTACTGTATAGCACAGGGAACTCTACTCAGTGTTCTGTGGTGACCTAAATGGGAAGGAAATCTACTAAAGAGTGGATATATGTATACGTATGACTGACTCACTTTGCTGTACAGCAAGAAACTAACACAACACTGTAAAACAACTATACTCCAATAAAAATTAATTAAAAATAAAAGTCATTGAAGTCTTTTCTCCCTGATTTAAGAGGTAACGAATGGATCTAATACTGAAGCAGACAACACTCCTACCACATTTATAAGTTAGAAGAAAAACACTATTTTGACTTCTTTCTATATATTGAAAATTAGAGACAAGTATGAAAAAAAGGGTATTACAACAATTTATCTTCTACAAAGGATGCTTCAAATGCTGGACTGATGGATAGGTTTGGGCCAAAGAGAATGAATCAACTATGGAATGGCCCTGCTTTCCACAAATGCTCTGGAATTTCTAAGCTGCAACACACAGTGAGCAGAAGGGAAGTTATTTACATAGTCTCAGTTCCCCTCTTGGGCCTGAACCATATAGGATATTTCATTTAATCACAAGAACCACAGGAGATATTCTTCCTGATTTTCAGGTCACTGAGGCTCTGAGAAGTTAAGAAGCTTGTGGAGTTTACACAGCTAGCAAGCGTGATGGGTTTTGATTTAAATTCAGATCTAACACCATAGGTTGTGTTAATATCTGATGTACCGCGTTTCTACCCCCAAAATGACTCCATATAAAGAAAAATTTTAAAATAACAAAAAATCGTTTATATGTGCCCTCTTTATTTTCGAGGTAGAATCAGTCACTCATTTTTTCTGTGTTCATATAGCATATTAATTTGTTTTTTTATAATACTGCATTATAATTATTTGGTCTGTCTGTTTAGGTAGAATACAGACTTCTCAAAGACAAGAATTTTAGTTTCCAAATATCTGAAGCTCTATCAACAATATAGTAAATGCTGGTTGAAGAATAAATAAATGAATACTTTAGCAGATGTAGTTTTAAGATTCCTATTACAGGACACAATTATTTGTTAATTATAAAAAGAAAACAAAAGATTATAATATTCAAGAAAATATACTCTCACCACCTCTTATGAAACTCCCATTTTATTGCTTACATTTTTCTTTTTAGATTAAAATCAATCTCCTGATAACTTTTCACTCAAGAAAGGTTTAAAGTAGTTCAAACGCAAATGTTTGAGTTTTCACTTGAAACTCCATTTTTCCTCGTTCAAATGTACATTAAAGTCCATCTATTTCACTTTATAGGTAATTAGAATGAAGGTAGTTATCTGGCATGCCCAAAGTTCCATGGTGGAGACAGATCTTGAAAGTAATTATCCTGATTCCTGGGTCAATATTCTTCCCAGCACTCTAACCTCATCTTTCAAAAGAGTGAACCATGAAACTGAACATTTTCTCATTCATTCAATGACTTTCACCCAATTAACACAAATGACTAAAATACACTCATCTTGAAACATTCCAATGAGATAAGCATATTATCTTTCAATAGCTTTTTGGATTATGTTCTGAGCCCTACTGAGGATGCAGAGAGAGGAGAAGGCTCACATTAGTGAGTTAGTATTTTGGTCCACTCATGCTGCCTGCTGAGGACCTCAGAGAGAGTAAAGCATCACCTCTGGTTCAGACTTACAACATAAGAGAGCATAAATCCTTATCCTTTTCTTCTTATTTCCTGTCACCTTTATTTTTCTCTGCATTTACCACCATCTGGCCTGATTGTTGTGCCATGTTTCCTGATTGCATGGTAATTTTTTACACTAGGAGAGCTTGTTGGGATAAAATATGAGAATGGAACAGATTCAGAAATATTGCACTTATGAAATTAAATTAATTAAATATGATTAACAAATATCATACCATCAGCCTGGCCTGCCCAAGAACTCTAGATCAGAGTATAAAGCAAAGGCCTGAACTGGGTACCAGTAGATTAAATAGTCTGATGAGTTTTATGATTCTTGAGATGGACGCAATTTTTTTAGCACAGAGTTGTTTTGGACTTTTATCCTTGGGTGGTAGTGAATTTCACTAGCTTTGATTTGTTGACTTATATTACCCCCAAACAAGCTTTAAAGAGTCAGCCCTGGGCATTTCAGGTGTTTTACAACTGAAGGGTAGCCCAGGTGACCTAGAGTCAGAAAATCAGGGTTCTACCCTCAGCTCTAAAAGTTATTGTGTGAGTGGACAAGTCACTTTAACTCATTAAGCCTTTGCTGCCTTGGCTTGAGAATAAACAGAACTGCCCTGCCTACTTGACAGGATTTTTATAAAGAACAAGGGAGATCATGTCTATGAAAATATTTTATAGTGTTAGATATATATATATAAAACAGTAAACATTTTTGTTTTTATCATGACAATAATAAATAATTACACCATTAGACAGGCTAAAAGTTTTGTCCTATTTTTCCTTTTCTGTTAATATTTACTGAGCTAATACATGCTAGAGTAGTACTGGTATTAATGCTCAATAATGATACCTATTAAGATTATTATTGCAAGGGCATATTTTCCAAAATATTTTCTATTATCTCTTATAAATACAATAGAAGAAGTGACCCACTGGGGATTAAGGTAAAGCAGTTACAGAGGTAAGAATGATCTGCCCAGCCAATATAATTGCCTATTTCCCACCCCTACCTTAAGTTAGTAGAAAAGGGAAGAGTAAGAAGAGATGAAGCTGGGAGCATTAACCTAAAAGAAGAGTAGCTTAAAAATAAAGGACTGGTATGGAGTGTCCAAAAGAAGTTCACACACCCACAGTTCCTTTTACCTGAAGATGACATAAAAAGCTTAAAATTCTGGATTTCCTTCTCTTTACTGAGGATTTTCTGTGTAACCTTAAAATAAGCCATTGAACCTCTTGGTCTTCCCAGGTAAAAATCTGATACCTTCCACCTGTCCAAGATGGGCTGATTTTATGTTTATCAAGACATATCAAAATATAGCTTATTTTAAGTTCTTCAAAAGAAGCAAGATGCTATCAAACCCAGACAAACCAGCTGTCTTCTTTCTTTCTCTTTTTTTCCTCTCTCTCTCCCTCCCTACCTACCTGCTTACCTACCTAATTACTCACCCATACACACTTTGGTTGTGGTAATAATAATGTGGGAAGGATCCATTTATTAATAAAATTAAAATTCTTAGTCACAAAATGGAAAATTATTGACATTATAACTAGGGTTTAGAATAGATCACATGAGAATTTCTTAAGAGAGCTGTCTTCACATTAATCATCTTCATCTATCATTACTCTCCCTTTTATTTTGACAGATGTGGAAATATTTTATTGGTCTGTGAGGCAGTGCAATAATATTCCAGGAATTTATCAGGAAAACAGAACTCCATTTGCTCTGTTCTTTCTCTCTTGTGAATAGAGAATAATCTATTCAGCTGCATGCTTGAAATTAAGTGATCAGAGTCATAACAGAAAATTGCCTCTTCTAAAAGTTAAATGTAGTGTCTGAAGTATGTAATGGTTTTAAGGTCTTAGAAGTCCTATGCACGATAGGATAGAAGAGGATGATAAGGTATGGGTTAGGATATAAACATAAGTTATACAAATAAAAGATACTTAAATACACTCACACCACATGTATTTTTTTTTCACGGTAGAGAATGAAAAAACTAAATATTCCAAGAAGTAAATCTATTTCCTTAACTGAGAAAGAACATTAAATAATTCATGGAGATAGAAATAAAGATCCCATGAGGGAGAAAAAAGAAAACTAAACATGGTAAGATTACATAATACAATTGTAAGGATGATTTCTCTTTCAGTATTTTCCCATATGATCTTTCTATGAACTTTTCTTGGCAAAAAATAGAATTCAAAATACCTCATATTTCAGGTTGACACAAACTTGGGGTGAAAGATGGATTTCATAAAAACATTTCAACTTCTACAGTTTATTAAGTAGAACAAACAAAAAATATTTTCAGAAATAGGGCATATTTTAATTTAGGTTGATAAATTAGATTTTCACATAGGGTTATTACTACATTGCATTATTTGAAAGCTTGGTGCTAGCCTTGTTACAATTCCATATCATCACCACACTGAGGACAGTGGACGTGCCTCAGAAAAGTCACGGTGTGCAACATCCAGAAACAAAAATGCTGGGCACCATATCAACAGATGGACCTAAATAGAGCTGATAAAGGTGAGGAAAAAATGAAAGTAAATGTTAGAGGGAAGGAGGAGAGAACCAATATTAAAAATGTAGTCCAGGAAACTGAAGTCCAACAAGAATTACCATCAAAGTCAAATTCACAAACAGCGTGGATGTATTCAAGATGGAGTTTCTTAGCAAATTACAATTTAATCTAATTGGTCACTGGGCCCTAGCCATTATTTTAACTAATTCACTCTTCTCAAATTACCGTGGAATAATTCATTATAACCCAAGTAATTTTAAAGGAAAATATCAAGAGTCCCAAATACAAATGGTTTACTAGGTAAGTTTTAATTTTACATAATTTGTATTTTTGTAATGAATAACTTTAACCAACAGGTAGTGGGGGAAAGCTTCTAAGATTTAGGAGCTTTTCACCCAACAACCAGATTCTCAGCAAAAATATTGGCTTTTCTCTAACCCACATTCTATCACCTAGGATCTTAAAAGTCCCCCATTGATATAGTCCTACATAGACCTTATGAAAATTTGAAATTCTGTATTAAACTGTGAGTTTATTTAATGTGTTGTTTCCTCCACCAGCCAGTATGCTCTGTAGGGCCAAGGACCATGTCTACTTTATTCACTGCTATGTATCTAGTACAAAATAGACCATCAAAAATGGGTTTAATATTGAATGAATGAAATGTGGTAGAACCCCCCACTATTCAGCCTGCTCCACCCACAACACACATATAACTTTGGGAATTAGTCTGAAAACTAGAAAACAGGGAACTTGTGTGTCTTCCCTACTTCTCTGCTCCCACTCGATCCCTGGCCCACTGTACCCTGGTTGTAAAAAACATACTTCTATTAATGTTACTATCACATTGCATTGTAACTGACTGCCCTAAAAGGAAATGAACTAGTTATCTGTGTGTCCATTAATTTCTAATAATGCCAGGTTATTTCCTTTTGTTTTACCTTTTAATGTGAATCAAGAAATAGCTTATGAAAATGATATATTCAGTAGCTCAGAATATAAGGACATATTGGATGGCATAAAAGAGAAATTTTGTGAAATCAAATAAAGTCAATAATTACAACAAACAAAATGTCACTTCCTTCTAGTTACAATTTTACAGGATTTAAAAAATTGTAAGGTTAAGTATCTTCCAAAAGGAGAATTCTACACATTTAATAAAAACAAATCACCAAGAGTCCTACTCTTTTTTTTCCATATAAAATAATTCCTTCACAATCTTTTCAGTAAAAAGCCAGAAAGAAATACATACATGATGGTGTTAATGCCTGAGAGCTGTTGGAACATTTGTAGGCCACAACCCACAATTAAAGCTCGGCGAGTTGGGGGATAACTCAGCATTCTGCAGATCACAGGTCCAGCTTTTATAAAAAGGAAAGAAAAAGAAGGACATGTCTATTATTTTTAGCTCCCAGAGTAATTATTCCCATTAGGATAAATTTCCCCAAATCTCTGTGAAATCAACATGACTGGACATTTAAAAATAGAACATATGTACTTTTATAGAAACCTGGGCACAATATATTTTTGAAAACAGTACATATTTGAGTTAAAACTATAAAATCAACAAGAGAGAATTCAAGTTAAAGCGATTTATAGAGACTAGAAAGATCTACATAACTATAACTGTCACAAATTATTCTTCCTTAAATCCCTATGAGCTGTATTAACCACTCTTTGTTCTGCTTCCTGGGCAATTAATTACTATTTAAAATCCATTCAATGTGGGACTATTTACAAAGTCACTGGAAAAATTGCTTTAATCAACTGAAAGAATGGCATTCATTAAAAACAATGAAACAAGTAACAGGATTCATTACAATTTATTTGGCTAAAGTAACAATATTCATTCCAATATATTTAATTCAAGTTAAGGAATTTGGGGGTGGTATCAGACTTGGTTATGACTGCAATGGATATTATTAATAAAAATTACCCAAAAGGTAAAAAAAGATGAAATTTAATGTCTATTTTATATAGGCGTATATGTATGATATTTCTAGACATTTTTAATAGTTCCCTAAGAGGTATTCAATGATCATTTCAAAATATAAATGGGCTTTCAAAATGGTGCAGATCCCTTGGTCCCTATATCAGAACTCTAGACCAATTCTGAAAAGCTGTAGATCTGAACCACTGAGGCCTTAAGTAAGATGACTAACCAATTGATGCCTGTTGTCTGGGCATAATTACCTAAAGTGCCCCTTCTATTCTCAGAAGTGCTTGTTACACCTTCACCTTAGCCTTAAGAGGCATTCTATATAGTGTCCTTATGAGACCAGAGTTGACTCCTAGGGCCTATGGTATAGCCTGGGATCACTGGGATGTTAACTGCTTCATTAGCAGCATTTTTCCTGGAGGCAATTTTCATTAGTGAACCCTAAACCAAGTCAAGTAAATTAAATTCTGAGGAAATTTCACCATTTCAGAATCTTTTGGAAATCTAATATTCCAGTTCACAGAAATGGGATATGGACTAGAACGTGCTATTGTCTCAGCAATAAAAGTTAATACAGGATGTTAAGCCAGGGGATTAATGAGAACTGAACATTACTGGGGTGAGGATATTCATCTCTACACAGGTATGATTACAATCACATGAAGACTTGGTTTACTGCAAACAATTTTGTCTCTAAATGCTAAGACTGGACACACCCATTTAGAAAGCAGGCTGAGAGTATTATAAATGTCAAAATGTTTTAGATTCAAGTAAAGCGGTATTAAAACCTAGTATATCAGAAAGATTATATGAAATAGGTAGACTTTGTGACAATATTGAAATATATCTGGGTCAGTTCTCTGAAAGATAAGCAGACTCATCTGCAAATTTAGATATCTATGAATGAGCCACAAAATAAGAAATGTGCACAGCATCATATAAACATCTACCTATTTCCAAAATCAAAAAATTCAAATAAAAGATGATAATTTACCTTATATACCATGGAAAAATTTAAAAATGACATCTATGATGTTGTAACAAAACAAAACAAAACAAAAAACACCCAAACCCTTTTTTAGCTTTTAAGAAACTCCACAGATGACAAACTGGCCTTCTGCAAGAAATCTAACATAATCTTTGGATAGCTGTTTCTACTTTCACTATTAAACTGTTCCATGGTTTGACAGACAGATTAGGTAATACTGATTTTGGAGGGCAGAAAAACAAAGAGAAAATTATGACAAATTTGGATTAAAGTTTAACTTGCCAAAATATCAAGAGATAAATTATCACATAAACATCACATATTTATCTGATTATCACATAAACATCACATATTTATTTCCTAGTTTTAAAAAATCTGGGCTTTGAAAAAAGGAGCTGGAGGAATCAGGCTCTCTGACTTCAGACTATACTACAAAGCTACAGTAGTCAAAACAGTATGGAACTGGCACAAAAACTGAAATACATATCAGTGGAACAGGACAGAAAGTCCAGAGAAAAATCCAAGCACCTATGGTCACCTAGTCTATGATAAAGGAGGCAAGAATATACAATGGAGAAAAGACAAGTCTTTTCAATAAGTGGTGCTGGGAAAACTGGACAGCTACCTGTAAAAGAATGAAATTAGAACACTCCCTAACACTGTACACAAAATAAAGTCAAAATGGATTAAAGACCTAAATGTAAGCCCAGATATTATAAAACTCTTAGAGGAAAACATAGGCAGGACACTCTTTGACATAAATTGCAGCAAGTTCTTTTTTAATCCACCTTCTAGAGTAATAAAAATAACAAATGGGACCTGATTAAACTTAAAAGCTTTAGCACAGCAAAGGAAACCATAAACAAAATGAAAAGGCAACCCACATAATGAGAGAAGATATTTGCAAAAGAAGCAGCTTACAAGGGATTAATCTCCAAAATATACAAATAGCTCATGCAGCTCAATATCAAAAAAACCCCAAACAACTCATCAAAAAGTGGGCGGAAGATCTAAATAGACATTTCTCCAAAGACATACAGATGGCCAAAAAGCACATGAAACGATGCTCAACATCACTAATTATTAGAGAAATGCAAACCAAAACTACAATGAGGTATCACCTCACACCGGTCAGAATGGTCAACATCAAAAAATCTACAAACAATAAATGCTGGAGAGGGTGTGGAGGAAAGGGAGCCCTCCTATGCTGTTGGTGGCAATGTAAATTGGTACAACCATTATGCAGAACAGTACGGAGGTTCCTTAAAAAACTAAAAATAGAGCTACCACATGATCCTGCAATCCCACTCCTGGGCATATATCTGGAGAAAACTATAATTTGAAAACATACATGCACCCCAATGTTAACTGCAGCACTATTTACAATAGCCAGGACATGGAAGCAACCTAAATGTTCATTGACAGAGGAATGGATAAAGAAGATGTGGTACATATATACAATGGAATATTACTCAGTCATAAAACAGAATGAAATAATGTCATTTGCAGCAACATGGATGGACCTAGAGATTGTCATACTGAGTGAAGTAAGTGAGACAGAGAAACACAAATATCTTATGATATCACTTATATGTGCAATCTAAAAGAAAATGGTACAAATGAACTAATTTACAAAACAGAAATACAGTCTCAGATGTAGAAAACAAACTTATGGTTACCAGGGGGGAAAGCAGTGGGGGAGGGGAGGGATATACTGGGAGATTGGGATTGACACATACACACTACTATATATACAATAGATAACTAAGAAGGACCTACTGAATAGTAGAGAGAACTCTTTTCAATACTCTGTAATGACCCATATGGGAAAAGAATCTAAAAAAGAGTGGATATATGTATATGTGTAACTGATTCATTTTGCTGTACAGCAGAAACTAATCTAGGATTTGGACTTTCTTTTGGATTTCCTGTAAAAAATAAACAATGGTAGTTCCTTTATAAGACTGGATTGTTTTTTTAAAGGTAAATTTTGGTCACAGCAGCTGCATATCTGATTATACATTAACAAAAGTAAAAAATTTCCTTTTATTAAAATCATAAACCTAGCTTTATTAGGCAGTAAAACTAACTTAACAAATGCAAACTATTAATCTTAATATCACAGAAGCTATGAGGCAAAGACAAATTCAAATACATGAATTGGTTGAATGTTCCTAAGTGAAAATTTAAAATGTCATGCTCTAATTACATTTCTTTTGATTTTTGTAATTAAAAACATTTTTATGTATACAACCATTTCACACCTTATTTTTAACAAAACATGTGTCTTTGAAATACAGAAATTCCCACACAATAAAAACTAAAACCTCTAGATAACAAAAGTAGAATGGAAATGCAGAGCTCAAAATATAACACATAATAAAACAATAGAGGCAAAAACCGCAAATGGGTTCATCTTTTCTGTCATTCTGGACACCTCATACTAAGTAACTTTCACAACGGTTGTCCAGGTGTGGCAGGTGCTCTGGTGGCTCTGGTGGCAGGGCTGAAAAGGACAGTGCAACAAGTGCAACCACTCCTGTGGACAGGATGTCTGTGAGGAACCTGAATCTACAAAAGTTTCTCCAGGTATGATTAAAAATGTACTAGAACACACTTTGTATAAAAGTCCAGCTCTTGACTTCCACTTCCAGCCAAGATGGAGTAACAGTTATCAGATTTACCTCCAACATGAAACAACTAAAAAGTCAGGCAAAAATGCATGAAACAGTAGTTCTCATGACAATGGGACAAAGAATAGTGACCCCTGATATTCAGGAAGCAAATGAGATGAACCCTCCAAATGCCCCAGCCTAAGCCTGGAAAAAAGTATCCAGGCTATAGCACAGGGAGGGGAAAGCAGGTAGACGCTGGTGGTCTCCTTGAGTTGAAAAGATGCAGCTCAGGATCCAGGTGGCTAGAGTTCACAGGGCAGCGTGCTGGAGAGGAGAGAGACTCACGGAGAGGACACTGGAGATCTGCAGGGCTCCTTGACTTTTCAGTTGAATACTGATCAGTGGATGTGTGTGAGGAAACTACCCAGTCAGGGGAAGGAGCCACAGGAAAGGACGAAAGAAATGAACCCCAGGAATTTACACAGGACTGAGAGTGAAAAACCTAGAGCATAAGGAAGAATATTCAGAAGGGTTTTTACCTCAGTAATGGTATAAATTTAGTCCTGGATTAAACATTGCTTGGGCACCATCTAAACAGTTTAAATGAAAGACCCAAATGCTTCCAAGTAACTGAATAGCATCCCACAACTAAGTTCAACAGTAAGATAAAATTTATAATGTCTGGCATACCATATAAAATTACGAGGCATGCAAAAAGGCAGGAAAGTACTACTTGTAATGATAAAGGGATTAATTCAGCAAGAGGATATAACAATCCTAAATGTCTCTGCACCTAATAAAAGCTTCAAAATATATGAAACAAAAAACACAACTGCAAGGGAAAATAGAAAAACCCACAATTATACTTGGATATTTCATCACCTCTTTCTGAGTAATAGTAAAAGTAGGCTGATAATCAGCAAAGATACAGAAGACATCAACAGCACTATCAACAAACTTGACCTGACATTTAGACAATACCCTACAGACCAAACATTCTTTCCAAGAGTAAAGGCATGGTAAATGTCTTGGAAAATTTACTGAGATAGATGATATTATATTCTGAGCTCTAAATCTAGCCTCAATTAATTTAAAAGGATTCAAGTCATATAAAGAATGTTCTTTGATCATAATAAAATTAATATACAAATCAAAAAACTGAAAGATAACTGGAAAATTCCCTCTAGATCAGAAACGTAATAACATATTTCCATGGATCAAAGAAAGAATGGGAAATGAGAAAGTATTCTGAACTGAAAGAATATGAAAATGCATCATATGAAAATTTGTGGAATGGAGCTAAAGTATAACAGGAAAATTTATAGCAATGACCTTGGCTTCCACCTTACAAAACCAGAAGAAGAGTGACAAAGGAAACCTCAAAAAAGCACAAGATAAAATAATAAAGATCAGAATGGAAATCCACTAAATAGATAAGGAGACAATTGAGAACAAAAATTAATGAAACCAAAATCTGGCTCTTTGAAGATATCAATAAAATTGATAAACTTTGAGCAAGACTATGGAAGGCTGAATAATGGCCCCTCAAAAGATACATACCTGCTAATCCCTGGAACTTGTTAATGTTACCTTAGATGTCAAAAAAAAAGACAGTGCAGATGTGATTAAGTTAAGGATTTTTGATGTGGGAAGATTATCCTGGATTATCTGGGTTGGCCCTAAATGCAATCACATGTATCCCTATAAGAGGAAGGCAGAGGGAGATTCAGGACAGAATGGGAGAAGGCAATGTGACCATGAATGCAGATACTGAACTGATGTAGCCATAAGCCAAGGAATAATGGAGGGAGGGAGGCAGGGAGAAAGGGAGAGAGGGAGGGAGGGAGGGAGGGAGGGAGGGAAGGAGGAAGGGAGGGAGAAAGGGAGAGAGGGAAGGAGGGAGGGAGGAGGGGGGAGGGGGGAGGGAGAGGTCTGTTTTCTTCTTCATGAGAGAGGGTTTCACTCTCATGACCTCATCTAAACCAATTATCTCCCAAAAGCTCCATCTCCAAACACCATCACTTTGGGCATTAGGGCTTCAACATATGAATTTTGGGGAGACACAAACATTCAGTCCATAACACCAAGAGTATTAGGTATCTGTTCAAATCTCAATGAATTTTCTAATATTTTGATACCTCTTCATGCCTTATGAACCATTTTTCATCATCATAAGAGTGCTACCAAGTAAGAAAGAACAGGTAATATTATTGAGGAAAGAAGTACATAGAGATCAGGTAACTTTCCAAAGGTCACAAGTATGTAGAGCTAGGACTTGATCTAACTTCTGTTCATGCCATAAATGACAAGAAATTTTATATGTATACTTAAATGAGCTGATTTTCCTTAGCATAAAAAGAAAATCAGGGCTTCCCTGGTGGCTCAGTGGTTGAGAGTCCACTTGCCGATGCAGGGGACACGGGTTCGCACCCCGGTCCAGGAAGTTCCCACATGCCGCGGAGTGGCTAGGCCCATGAGCCATGGCCACTGAGCCTGCGCGTCCGGAGCCTGTGCTCCGCAATGGGAGAGGCCACATCAGTGAGAGGCCCGCATACCGCAAAAAAAAAAAAAATCAACAATTATGAATAGTATGAGTAACAAAACTAAAGCACTTTCAAGCTACAGGAATACACATTCTCTGTGTTCATCATGACTCAATCCCTCAATCTTTTTTTTTCTCTTATCTTTCTTATGGCCTCACTTGCCACTATTGCCATTCTTTACTCTCGAGTTATCTATCTCAAATCATTCATTTCAATCTGTTCTTTTCTCCAATCCTATATCCAGGGAGTTGAACATTGTTTACAAATAATTAGGAAAATAGACCTGGTTTCATGGCAAATTAAGGGTTTCTGTGAGTCAGGCTCTCCATGCTACCTGAGAAGCACCATTCATCTTGAGTTGGCTCTCAATTACATTCTCAACAACATCCATTTCAAACACTCCCTTCTTCTTCCTTCTCCGTGGACTTCCATTGTTCTCTGCAGCCTCTCAGACCAAGTATTCCCTAGCTCACTTAGCATACTTGAAGCACCGACCATCAGCCTACTCTTTGCTAGGTACAGAAACATGAAGAGGCCCTGCCCTGCAAGAGCTCATAATATGAGTGGGGAGGGAATCACACACAGAAACAAAACGAGTTGCACCACAGAAGTCTAAGGGTTCTGACAGAGGTACATGTAAAGTATTATCAGACTGAGGAATAGGAAGAACCCAGAAAGGGTATGCCAGCTTAAGGTCATATAAAAGAGAAGTCGTCATTTCTCACCCCAAACCCTATGGTACCTAATTTCACATTAAGTCAGGATAAAAAAAATGTGGCATTTGGCTATTCATTCCCTCTTCCTAATTTCCATATCCAATGAGTTGCCAAATTCTGATGAAAATTAATGTATATATACCTGACTTCTTTCCACAAAATGTCAGAAAAACTTCTCTTGCTTTTGCATACGTGCCCTCCCCAGCTCTCTACCGCCCTGCTGGGCTCTCATCTGGGGGCTCTCATCTGTGTCCTTGGTGAGACTACATGGCAGTGGACAGTAGTTGTGCAGGCCGCCGTTGAAATTCCAGCTCCCCCACTCAGCTGTCATGAGGTTTTGTGCATGTTATTCAATCTTGCTAATATGAAGATTAGAGATAGTAAACTTCCAGGCATACACTATGCGTAATGGTTAATTTGGGTGTCAGCTTTACTGGGTTACAGGGTGCCCAGATATTTGATTAAACATTACTTCTGGATATGTCTATGAGGGTATCTGGATAAGACTAACATTTGAATAGGTAGACTGAGTGAAGCAGATTGCCCTCCCCAATGTGGATGGGCCTCATCCAATCCATGAGGACCTAAAATACAACAAAAAGAGGAAGAAGGGAAGGTCTGTTCTCTCAGCCTGCCTATTATAGAGCTGGGACATTGGTTTTCTCCTGCCCTCTCACTGGGACTTTCACCATCAACTCTCCTGGGTCTCCAGCTTTCCAAGGGCAGAGTAGACTGTCTTCTCAGCCTCCATTATCATGTGAGCCCATTCCCCATAATAAATAAATCTCATAGGATATATATATATATATATATATATAATATACATATTAGATATAAATATAGATATAGATACAGATAAAGATAAAGATATAGACATAGATGTCCTATTGGTTCTATTTCTTTGGAAAACCCTGACTAATACTAACTCACACGTTATGTATTCAATAACAATGCCTTGTTTGTGTATGGTTTCCACATCTCCCGTTTCTACTGAATCAATCCAGCCTCTCCACATTGCTTCCATCCTGTCTACTAAAGCATAACACTGATCACTTTCTTCACTGACCCGCTCAAAACTTTTGATAACAGACCCATCAGGGTCTACTTCATGAAAGGCACACTCCTGCCTTTCAAGACTTATCTCACACTACTTCTTCTCTAACACACGTGGCTTCAAACAATCTTTGGGTAGCCTGTTTTACACAAAGAAGCCTCATATTTTTACATTTCTGTCTCGTATAATGTTCCTGCCCTATGAGGTCGTCCCTGTTCCCAAAAGAAGGTATTCTCTCATCGGAATGATGGTGTCAGTTTCATACTTCTCTTATGTTCTCACTGATGGCTAATTTGTTTTACAGGTTACGTAGCTGATGTCTCTTCCATACTGGATTACGATCTTTATACTGGATTATGTGGGGTGAATGGCCCAGGTTTTATCTCTGTTTTATCATTTTGCTTCCCATTGTACTTAGCTTAGGGTCATGCAAATAGGAGAGATTCAATAAATATCTGTTTAATGAACATGAAGAAGAAAAGAGGAGGAAAGGGAAGAAGGGAGAAAGAAACACTGGAGCAAATAATGGTCATTGAGATCAAGAATGAAGCAATCTGAATACACTGCAAGTTGCTAAACAATGTTGTGATTAATTATAAACTACCATAAGATCTTGAGTACAGCCATGCTGTTCTCCTCTTCAGTATGCAGCAGATGATGTTTGTGATTACAAGCTGGCGCTTGGCACATGCTCTGTTCAGAAGAACGGACTGCTGCTACCGATAAATTCAACCCCATGTGGTTCAATCATTCCTTCACAGTCTGGCATTTATGCCAACACATTCTGAAACCCTTCTAAAGAATCAATTTGCCAAGATGTTGTGTTGGGCTGATTATCTACAGCTGCCTGTTTGTGAGCTGATCATGGTACAGTATGCACTGACTCAGTAATCTAGTCATTATTATTCCAGGTTGCTAAAGTAAAGACTGTTTTCTGTGATAGGGCTTAATGCTACTAAAATACTGTTTTTCAAAAACCCACTCCTGTTACTACCAAGAATTCTTTTTAAATTCTAAAAATAGTTCCTTCATCAAATGTATCTATATAACAAAAGCCATCATAAAATATATCCCCTAGCCAAGCAATTCTCAAACGAGAGGTCTCTGAACTTCATAACGGCCATGGGAGTGTGGTGTGTTGCTGAGGGGAAGAATGTTAAGAATTACTACTTTAGAAAACCTTTCTTGAGCAAAGTGAAGTATCTTTTTTTTTAAATAAATGAGTAATTCTTAGTAAATAAATGAGCAGTCCTTAAACAATTATATTCTTAACATTAATACTGTCTTTAGCAAAGCAATTTTTAAATGAAAGGACACATACTTTTAACCTGATGGTATACTGACAGTATTTTCATAACAAGTTGTCATTCTTAGTGATATAAAGTTTCTCACTTACCTAACTTTTCAATAGATATTAAACACTAAGATATAAGACAGTGTATGACTTGCATCTGCTAAAGGCTATACAGCCATAAGCAGTGTTGAACAGCATAAAGAGTAAGAATCTCCAAAACAGGGAAACCCATATTCAAATCCAGCTCAGCTATGTAGAAGCTGTGTGACCTTGGGTGGGTTCCTTACCCTTTCTGAGCCTGGCATGACTCATATGAGATAACATCTACTTCACAATTGTATTTTGATAATTAAAGGTGGTAATACATGTGAAGTATATTGCACCAAAACTCAAATAGTGATGCTATGATTTCATCCATCAGCTCTGTAGAATTTCTCCGTAGTTGAATACAATTTGAAAGTTTTGAATAAAAACAACTGTCAGTAAATTACATAGGGTTTCCCTCTATGTAAACAAAGAGATTTCATTCTTAAGGTCCCATAAAATAATTCAAAAAGCTTCATTAACATAAAAATAGATTAACTCTATACTTATAATTTCCATATCTTTTATAATTAACAGAACACTCCTACACAGATGACTGATAAACACAAGGTGATAAATCAATAGGAATTATACTTCAGGCTCCTGTAATGAATGGCAGTTCTATCAAATTCATTTATATATACTGCCAAACTATCATACAAATACAGATAAATCAGAATGATCTTATGCCCCTGACTTCATTTTAGGTCACATGTAGCCTTCCTAGAATCTAAGTATTTCTACATTACTATCAGTTAAACATTTTAAGATATATGAACTATGTTTCTAAACATTAATCATTTGCTTGGTTAAAAAAGTATGTATTTCTATGGATATTTGAATTCTATATGTATATTTTAACATATTCTATTAACATGATTTTTTTTTAGATTCAAGCATTCAACAAATAAGGACTATTGAGAATAAAGATGAAAATCTAACCATGATTCATGTATTTCATACTGTTCTTTCTTGCTATATTTAGCTTTACATGTGATAGTTACCATGAATAAAGATACCAAAAAGATAAAAACCAGGACGAATTAAAGGGCCCATGATCTTACAGTGGGGCAGAATATCTAAAATCACGTTTGTTCCACCAGATTCTGGAAGCATGACTGCTGCAAACATATGTGGTACCTTGAAATATAACATCTTAAAGGAAAGAGACTATGTTTTCTGTCAGCATGATTCTTGGAACACCATATTTATTTCAAAAAATCCATGAATGAGAAACAAAAAAGAACCAAAACAAACTTATAAGGCTATATGAAAAAAGATAAATAAAAGTAAAAATAATTGTCTCCTACCTGTGAAAAAAATATGTGATAGTTATTAAATATAGAGTAAGAAATAAAGATGTTCTGAGGTGTGGCCAAGAGGGCAGAGTAGGAAGACCCTGAGCTTACCTCCTCCCATGGGAACACCAAAATCACAACTATTTACAGAGCAACTATTAAAGAGAAAGACTGGAAGACTAGAAAAAAAGATGCTGTACAACTGAAGAAATGAAGAAGAAACCACAACAAGATGGGTAAGAGGGGCAGAGGCGTATAGTCAAGATCCATACCCCAGGGTGAACATCCCACAAATGGGAGGATAATTACAACTGCAGAGGTTCTCCCCAAGAAGTGAGGGGTCTGAGGTCCACATTGGGCTCCCCAGTCAGGGAGTCCTACACTCAGAAGATGAGGCCCCAGAGTGTTTCACTTTGAAGGCCAGCAGACTTTAATTTTTGGAGAGCCAGAGGCTTGTGGGAAATAAAAGACTCCACTCTTATAGGGTGCACACAAAATCTCACACACTCTGGGACCCAGGGGAGAAACAGTAATTTGACAGGTGCCTGGGTCAGACCTACCTGCTGATCTTGGAGAGCATTCCAGAGAGGCAGGAGGCAACTGGAGCTCACATTGGGGACAAAGACCCTGGCAGCAGCCATTTCTGGGAGCTTCTTCTACCACAAGCACACTACTGCAGGCAAGCACCATTTTGGAATCCTCCCTCAGCTTATTAGATCCAGCACATGGCACCATCTACCAGCCTGTTACCACCTGTACTGGGATGCCTCAGGCCAAGCATCTACCCAGGCAAGGACACAGCATCTACCCACCCACCAGCAGACCTGTTGCCTTATGACCCCCTGAGCCCTCAGCTGTCCTGGGACGTGGCCTTGTCCACCAGAGGGTCCAGGACACAGCCCTGCACACCAGGCAATACACTAGGCCCGGGACCCATAAAGCCCTGCAGCTAGAGACCCCAGGATGCAGTTCAGCCCACCAGTGTGCCTATACTAGACATAGGACCAGCTTTACCCACCAGTGAGCAGGCACCAGCCCCAGGATACCAGAGACCCAGGCCCAACCCACCAGCAGGCCACACATCAATTCTGGGACCCCCAGGGCCCTACAGCCAGAGACCCCAGAATGTGCCTTGCCCAACAATGGGCAGGCATTAGTCCCAGGTCAAGGTCTCACCTACCAATGGGTGGGCATCAGCTGTGGAATCCCCTGGGCTCTGACCCCACCCACCAGTGGTGAACATGAGCCCCAGGACAACCATGGACCCGCAGACTATCAGTACCCAGGTCACAAAACAGCAGGCGGGCACCAGAGCAGGGAACTCTTGAACCCTGGCTGCACCCACCAGCATGCCAACACCAGCTCTGGGACACTTTGGGTCCCTCAGTAAGCCACCCTAAGATTCCTCCCCTCCCCACCAGTGGGCCAACACAAGCTTCAGGACACCCTGGCCTCTGCAGACAGCTATGTAAGGAGCTAGCATAACCCATTAGCAGGCTGACACTAGATCTGGGACCCCTGGCACAACAACTACCCATCCCAGATACCAGCACTGCTTAACAGTGGGCCAGCACTAGACCTGGCCCCACTCACCAGCAGCCAACAGCCTCCACACAAGGAAGGGCCTGGCAACCAAGCAGGTCAGAAGCGAGACACACTTACCAGAACACCCACACTTCTAAGCTCGCCATGACAGGATGACCCACACAGCCCACATGGGGGGCACCCATAGAGCATATAGTTCTAATGACCAGAGCAGAGTAGGCTGCTGGGACACATAGGATGTCTCCTACAAAAGGTCACTTCTCCAAGGCTGGGAAACATAATCAACTTATTAAATACATAGAAATAAAAACAGGAGCTTAGGCAAAATGAGGTAACAGACAAATATGTTCCAAACAAAGGAACAAAATAAAGCCCCAGAAGAAATACTAAGTGAAGTGAAGATAAGAAATCTACCCAATAAAGAGTTTAAGGTCATGATTATAAAGATGTTCCAAGAACTCAAGAGAAGATTGGATGAACAGATTAAGAGGCTAGAAGCTTTTAAAAGAGTTAGAAAATACAAAGAAGAACCAAAAACTGATGATGACTACAATAACTGAAATAAAAAATACACCAGAAGGGATCAACAGTAGATTAGATGATATCAGCAACTGGAAGACAGAGTACTGGAAAGCACTGAAGCTGAACAGAAGAAGCATAAAAGAAGAAAAGAAAATGAGGACAGTTTAAGAGACCTCAGTGACAGCATCAAGTGTACTAATATTCACATTACAGGGAGAAGGAGAAAGCGAGAGAAAGGGGCAGAGAATATATTTGAAGATATAATAGCTGAAAACTTCACTAACCTGAGAAAGGAAACAGATGTCCAGGTCCAGGAAGCACATACAGTCCCAAACAGATTCAGTATAAGGAAGAACACACCAAGACACATTGTAATTAAATGGCAAAAATCCAAAATAATGAGAGAATATTAAAAACAGCAAGGGACTATCTCTATTGCTGCTGCTACTGCTGCTGCCGCCACTGCCACCACTGCTACTGCTGTCGGCAGAGCTGCTGGGAGTGGGCATCTCCCGTCTGGGATACCCACCATTGCAGCATCGCCTGCACACCCTGGCCCCAAACGGACCTGCTAGCCCCAGGGAACAAAAGTGGAGCCCCGCCCCCCCCGTCCTCTCCTGCTTCAGCCAGAGGATGACTCGAGAGGGCTGAGTGGAGAGTGTGGTCCTCGGTGGCGGGTGGGGAAGGAGACCTTCAAGATGGTGGAGGAGTAAGACGTGGAGATCACCTTCCTCCCCACAAATATATCAAAATACATCTACATGTGGAACAACTCCTACAGAACACCTACTGAACACAGCAGAAGACCTCAGACTTCCCAAAAGGCAAGAAAATCCCCACGTACCTGGGTAGGGCAAAAGAAAAAAGAAAAAACGGAGACAAAAGATCAGGGACAGGACCTGCACCAGTGGGAGGGAGCTGTGAAGGAGGAAAGGTTTCCACACACTATGAAGCCCCTTCGTGTGCGGAGACTGCGGGTGGCGGAGGGGGGGAGCTTCGGAGCCACAGAGGACCACAGCAACGGGTGCAGAGGGCAAAGCGGAGAGATTCCCACACAGACCATCGGTGCCGACCGGCACTCACCAGCCTGAGAGGATTGTCTGCTCCCCACTGGGCAGAGTGGGGGTTGGGAGCTGAGTCTCGGGCTTTGGAGGTCCGACCCCAGGGAGAGGACTGGGGTTGGCTGTGTGAACACAGCCTGAAGGGGGCTGGTGAACCACAGCTAACCGGGACAGAATCCAGGAAAAAGTCTGCACTTGCCTCAGAGGTAAGAGATGGTTGTTTTGGGGTGCACAAGAGGAGGGGATTCCTTCCCTGTCTGCCCACAGAAGGCAGAGCACGGCCTAAAGAAGGTCCAGAGATGGGTGCGAGCCACAGCTATCAGCTCAGACCCCAGAGGCAGGCATGAAACAATAACGCTGTCGCCGCTGCCACCAGGCATCCTGTGTGCAAACACAGTTCACTACCCACACCACCCACCTTGGTGAACCTGTGCAGCCCGCCACTGCCAGGGTCCCAAGATCCAGGGACAACCAACTTCCCCAGGAGAACACACAGCATGCATCAGGCTGTTGCAATGTCACGCTGGCCTCTGCCACTGCAGACTCACCTGCATTCCAATTATGACTACCGTACCCCTCCCTCTCTCTGGCCTGAGTGAGCAAGAGAGCCCTAATCAGCCACTGCTTTAACCTACCCTCCTGTCTGGGCGGGGAACAGATGCCTGAGGGTGGCCTACACGCAGAGGCAAGGTCAAAACCAAAGCTGAAACCCAGGAGCTGTGTGAACAAAGAAGAGAAAGGGAAATTTCTCCGTGCAGCCTCAGGAGCAGCGGATTAAATCCCTACAATCAACTCGATGAACCCTGCATCTGTGGGATACCTGAACAGACAACGAATGTTCTTAAAATTGAGGCGGTAGACTTTGGGAGCAACTGTAGACTCGGGGTTTGCTTTCTGCATCTGACTTGTTTCTAGTTTTTAGGTTTATCTTAGATTAGTTTTTAGTGCTTGTTCTCATTGGTGGATTTGTTTATTGGTTTAGTGGTTTTCTTCTTTTTTTTATTTATTTTTTTTAATATATATTAAAAATATTTTTTTCCTTTTTTCTCTTTTTGTGAGTGTGTATGGTATGTTTCTTTGTGTGATATTCTCTGTTTAGCTTTGCTTTTACCATTTGTCCTAGGGTTCTGACTGTTCATTTTGTTGTTGTGGTGGTTTGTTTTCTTTTTATGAGTGTGTGTGTGTATGTTTCTTTGTGTGATTCTGTCTGTTTAGCTTTACTTTTACCATTTGGTTTGGAGTTCTATCTGTTCATTTTGTTTGTTTGTTTGTTTTCCTTTTTTTCTTTCTTTTCTGCTGAGGCGTGTGGCTGGCAGCGTCTTGGTGCTCTGGTCAGGTGTCTGGCCTGAGCCTCCAAGGTGCAAGAGCCGGGTCCAGGATATTGGACCACCAGAAGCCTCCCAGCCCCACGTAATATCAATCAGCAAGAGCTCTCCCAGAGATCTCCATCTCAACACTAAGACCCAGCTCCACCCAACGGCCAGCAAGCTCCAGCGCTGGACGCCCCATGCCAAACAACTAGCAAGACAGGAACACAACCCCACCCATTAGCAGAGAGGCTGCCTAAAGTCATACTAAGTTAATAGATACCCCAAAACACACTACCAGACGCAGCCCTCCCTACCAGAAGGACAAGATTCAGCCCCACCCATTAGAACACAGGCAGCAGTTGCTTCCACTAGGAAGCCGACACAAGCCACTGAACCAACCTCAACCACTGGGGGCAGACAACAAAAACGACGGAAATTACGAACCTGCAGCCAGAGAAAATGAGACCCCAAACACAGAAAGTTAAACAGACTGAGAAGACACAGAAATATGCAGCATGTGAAGGAGCAAGGTAAAAACCTACCAGACCAAACAAATGAAGAGGAAATAGGGAGTCTACCTGAGAAAGAATTCAGAGTAATGATAGTAAA
Organism: Monodon monoceros; assembly: GCF_005190385.1. Lineage (NCBI taxonomy): Eukaryota > Metazoa > Chordata > Mammalia > Artiodactyla > Monodontidae > Monodon > Monodon monoceros. The sequence continues at coordinate 29,014,593 of NW_021703783.1, forward strand.
GATGATCCAAAATCTTGGTAATAGGATGAAGAAAATACAAGAAACGTTTAACAAGGACCTAGAAGTAAAAAACAGCAAACAAACAACGATGAGCAGCACAATAAATGAAATTTAAAATTCTCTAGAAGGAAACAAGATCAAAATAACTGAGGGAGAAGAGCGGGTAAGTGACCTGGAATATAAAATAGTGGAAATAACTGCCACAGAACAGAATAAAGAAAAAAGAATGGAAAGAATTGAGGACAGTCTCAGGGACCTCTGGGACAACATTAAATGCACCAACATTCGAATAAGAGGGGTTGCAGAATAAGAAGAGAAAAAGAAAACGTCTGAGAAAATATATGAAGAGATTACAGTTGAAAACTTCCCTAACATGGAAAGGAAAATAGTCAGTCAAGTCCAGGAAGCGCAGAGTCCCATACAGAATAAATCCAAGGAGAAACACGCCAAGACACATATTAATCAAACTATCAAAAATTAAATACAAAGAAAAAATATTAAAAGCAGAAAGGGAAAAGCAACAAATAACATACAACAGAACTCCCAAAAGGTTAACAGCTGATCTTTCATCAGAAAAACTGCAAACTAGAAGGGAGTGGCAGGACATATTTAAAATGATGAAAGGGAAAAACTTACAACCAAGTTTACTCTACCCAGCAAGGAACGAATTCAGATTCGATGGAGAAATTAAAACCTTTACAGACAAGCAAAAGTTAAGAGAATTCAGCACCACCAAACCAGCATTACAACAAATGTGAAAGGAAATTCTCTAGCCAGAAAACACAAGAGAAGGAAAACACCTACAATAAGAAACCCAAAACAATTAAGAAAATGGTAATAGGAACAAACATATGGATAATTACCTTAAATGTAAATGGATTACATGCTCCAACCAAAAGATATACACTGGCTGAAAGGATACAAACATAAGACTCCTAAATATGCTGTCTACAAGAGTCCCACTTCAGACCTAGGGACACATACAGACTGAAAGTGAGGGGATGGAAAAAGATATTCCATGCACATGGAAATCAAAAGAAAGCTGGAGTAGCATTCTCATATCAGACAAAATAGACTACAATAAAGACTATTACAAGACACAAAGAAAGACATGACAAAATGATCAAGGGATCAATCCAAGAAGAAGTTATAACAATTGTAAATATTTATGCACCCAACATAGGAGCACCTCAATACATAAGGCAAATGCTAACAGCCATGAAAGGGGAAATTGACAGTAAGACAATAACAGTAGGGAACTTTAACACCCCACTTTCACCGATGGACAGATCATCCAAAATGAAAATAAATAGAGAAACACAAGCTTTAAATGACACATTAAACCAGATGGACTTAACTGATATTTATTGGACATTCCATCCTAAAACAACAGAATACACTTCCTTCTCAAGGGCTCATGGAACATTCTCCAGGATAGATCATATCTTGGGTCACAAATCAAGCCATGATAAATTTATAATAAAATTGAAATGGTACCAAGTATCTTTTCCGACCACAATGCTATGAGACGAGATATCAATTAAAGGAAAAAGCTGTAAAAAATACAAACACATAGGGGCTAAACAATAAACTACTAAATGACCAAGAGACCACTGAAGAAATCAAAGAAGAAATCAAAAAATACCTAGAAAAAAATGAAAATGAAAACATGACAACACAAAACCTATGGGATGCAGCAAATGGAGTTCTAACAGGGAAGTTTACAGCAATACAATCCTACCTCAATAAACAACTCAAAAAAACAACCTTACCTTGCACCTAAAGCAATTAAGGGAAAATAACAAAGAAAACCCAAAGTTAGCAGAAGGAAAGAAATCATAAAGATCAGGTCAGAAATAAATGAAAAAGAAACCAAAGAAACAACAGCAAAGATCAATAAAACTAAAAGCTGGTTCTTTGACAAAATAAACAAAATTGATAAACCACTAGCCAGACTAAGAAAAAAAGGGAGAAGACTCAAATGAGCAGAATTCGAAAGGAAAAAGAAGAAGGACCAGCTGACCCTGAAGAAATATAAAGAATCACGAAGGATTACTACAAGCAACTATATGCCAATAACATGGACAACCTGGAAGAAATGGAGAAATTCTTAGGAAAGCACAAACTTCAGAGACTAAACCGGGAAGAAACAGAAAATATGAACAGCCCAATCACAAGCACTGAAATTGAAACTGAGATTAAAAATCTTCCAACAAACCAAAGGCCAGGACAAGATGCCTTCAAAGGTGAATTCTATCAAATATATAGAGAAGAGCTAACACCTATCCTTCTGAAACTCTTCCAAAATATAGTGGAGGGAGGAACACTCCCAAACTCATTCTACGAGGCCACCATCACCCTGATACCAAAACCAGAGAATGATGTCACAAAAAAAGAAAACTACAGACCAATATCACTGATGAACATAGATGCAAAAATCCTCAACAGAATACTAGCAAACAGAATCCAACAGCACATTAAAAGGATCATACACCATGATCAAGTGGGGCTTATCCTTGGAAAGCAAGGATTCTTCAGTATACACAAATCAATCAATGTGATTCACCATCTTAACATATTGAAGGAGAAAAACCATATGATAATCTCAAAAGATGCAGGAAAATTTTTTGACAAAATTCAACACCTATTTATGATAAAAACTCTCCAGAAATGGGCATAGAGGGAACCTACCTCAACATAATAAAGGCCATATATGATACACGCACAGCCAAAATCATTTTCAGTGGTGAAAAACTGAAACCATTTCTTCTAAGATGAGGAACAAGAGAAGGTTGTCCACTCTCACCACTATTACTCAACATAGTTTTGGATGTTTCAGCCACGGTAATCAGAGAAGAAAATGAAATAAAATGAAATTGGAATAGAAGCAAAACTGTCAATGTTTGCAGATGACATGATACTATACATAGAGAATCTTAAAGATGCTACCAGAAAATTCCTGGAGCTGATCAATGTATTTGGTAAAGTAGTGGGATACAAAATTAATGCACAGAAATCTCTTGCTATCCTATATACTGACAAAAAATCTGAAAGAAAGATTAAGGAAACACTCTCATTTATCACTGCAACTAAAAGAATAAAATACCTAGGAATAAACCTACCTAAGGAGACCAAAGACCTGTATGCAGAAAACTGTGAGACACTGATGAAAGAAATTAAAGACGATACAAACAGACGGAGAGATATAGCATGTTCTTGGTTGGAAGAATCAACATTGTGAAAATGACTATACTATGCAAAGCAATGTACCAATTCAAAGCAATCCCTATCAACCATCAATGGCATTTTTCACAGAACCAGAACAAAAAATTTTACAATTTGTATGGAAATACAAAAGACCGCGAATAGCCAAAGCAGTCTTTAGAATGAAAAACGGAGCTGGAGGAATGAGGCTCCCTGACTTCAGACTATACTATAAAGCTACAGTAATCAAGACGGTATGGTACTAGCACAAAAACAGAAATAAAGATCAATGGAAAAGGATAGAAAGCCCCGAGATAAACCCACACACATAGGGTCATCCTGCCTTTGATAAAGGAGGCAAGAATATACAATGGAGAAAAGACAGCCTCTTCAATAAGTGGTGCTACGAAAACTGGACAGCTACATGTAAAAGAATGAAATTAGAACACTCCCTAACACCATACACAAAAATAAACTCAAAATGGATTAAAGACCTAAATGTAAGGCCAGACACTATAAAACTCTTAGAGAAAAGCACAAGCAGAACACTCTATGACATACACCACAGCAATATCCTTTTTGACCCACCTCCTAGAGAAATGGAAATAAAAACAAAAATATACAAATGGGACCTAATGAAACTTAAAAGCTTTTGCACAGCAAAAGAAAACATAAACAAGACGAAAAGATAACCCTCAGAATGGGAGAAAATATTTGCAAACGACGCAACTGACAAAGGACTAATCTCCAAAATATACAGGCAGCTTATGAAGCTCAATATCCAAAAAAAACAAAGAAGCAACCCAATCCAAAAATGGGTGGAAGACCTAAACAGACATTTCTCCATGGAAGACATACAGATTGCCAACAAACACATGAAAGGATGCTCAACATTACTAATCATTAGAGAAATGCAAATCAGAACCACAATGAGGTATCACCTCACACCGGTCAGAATGGCCATCATCAAAAAATCTACAAACAATAAATGCTGGAGAGGGTGTGGAGAAAAGGGAACCCTCTTGCACTGTTGGTGGGAATGTAACTTGATACAGCCACTATGGAGAACAGTATGGAGGTTCCTTCAAAAACTAAAAGTAGAACTAGCACATGACCCAGCAATCCCACTACTGGGCATATACCCTGAGAAAACCATAATTCAAAAAGAGTCATGTACCACAATGTTCATTGCAGGACTATTTTACAATAGCCAGGACATGGAAGCAACCTAAGTGTCCATCGACAGATGAATGGATAAAGAAGATGTGGCACATATATACAACGGAATATTACTCAGCCATAAAATGAAACGAAATTGAGTTATTTGTCGTGAGGTGGATGGACCTAGAGTCTGTCATACAGAGTGAAGTAAGTCAGAAATAGAAAAACAAATAGCATATACTAACACATATATATGGAATCTAAAAAAAAAAAAATTGGTTCTGATGAACCTAGGGGCAGGGCAGTAATAAAGATGCAGACATAGAGAATGGACTTGAGGACACGGGAGGGGGAAGGGTCAGCTGGGACAAAGTGAGTTAGTAGCATTGACATACATATACCACCAAGTATAAAATATACAGCTAGTGGATGGCAGCTGCATAGCACAGGGAGATCAGCTCAGTGCTTTGTGACCACCTAGAGGGGTGGGATAGGGAGGATGGGAAGGAGTCACAAGAGTGAGGGGATATGGGGATATATGTATACATATAGCTGATTCACTTTGTTATAGAGCAGAAACTAACAGAACATTGCAAAGCAATTATACTCTAATAAAGATGTTAAAAAATTTATTACATGCCAAAAAATAAAATAAAATAAAAAATAAAAGCAGCATGGGAAGAGCCACAAGTTATATATAACAGAACCCCCTTAAGGCTATCAGATGGCTTTTCAGGAGAAACATTGCAGGCCAGAAGGGAGTGGCATGATATATTTAAAGTGATGAAATGGAAAACTTAAAACCAAGAATACTTCACCTGGCAAGGTTTTCATTCAGATTTTATGGAGAGATAAAAGTTTTACAGAGAAGCAACAGCTAAAAGAGTTCAGCACCACAAAACCAGTTTTACAACCGATATTAAAGGCAGTACTCTAAGTGAAAAAGGCCACAACCTGAAACTGCAATATTACAAAAAGAAAAATCCCTCTGGTAAAGGCAATACACAGTTAAGTTGGTAAATCAACCACATATAAGCTAGTAGGAAGGTTAAAAGACAAAAGTAGTAAAATCATCTGTATCTGCAATAAGTAGTTATATATATATTATATAATATATATTTATATAAATTATATAAATGTATGTAATTTATATATTTATAAATGTTTATTACTTATATATATACATATATAAAATGTTGCTGATCTATTAAGTTCAAATGCATTTTAAGAACCCTGCATTTTTATCCCTCCACTACATTTACTGCTTTTGACATATTTTATATCTTTTTGTTTTGTCTATACCTTAACTACTTATTAAAAGAAATTACTGTCTCCTTTTCACAGAGAGAAGTCCCTTTAATATTTGTTGTAACACTGGTTTTGTGATGCTGAACTCTTTTAGCTGTTGCTTCTCTGTAAAACTTTTTATCCCTCCATAAAATCTTAATGAAAACCTTATCAGGTAAAGTATTCTTGGTTTTAGGTTTTCCCTTTCATCACTTTAAATATATCATCCCACTCCCTTCTGGCCTGCTGTGTTTCTCCCGAAGAGTCATCTGATACCCTTAAGGGGGTTCTGTTGTATATAACTTGTGGCTCTTCCCTTGCTGCTTTTAATATTCTCTCATTATCTTGGGTTTATAATATATATAAATTAAGTATGTAAATATGTTTTATATTTATATCATATTTATGTATTATATTTATCATATTTATATATAATATATTCTTAAATATTTATATCATAGTTATATATTTATAGCATGTTTATAAATATATTTAATATATATAATATGAATATATTTTGTATATATTTACATTTATATATATTATATACTTTAAAAATATATATTTATATATATTATATATATGCATTTGAACTTAACAGATCAGCAACTTTATATATATATATTATATATATAATATATATATGTGTATATATATGTATATATATTATATATGTATACATATTATATATATATTAGAGAGAGAGAGAGAGAGAGAGAGAGAGATTGCTATATACAGAGACTGATTTCAGATCTAAAGATCAACACAGGCTGAAAGTTAGGAGATAGAAAAAGGTATTCCATGCAAATGCAAATGAAAAGAAAGCCAGGTTATCAATACTTGTATCAGACAAAATAGACTTTAAAACAAAGACCGTAACAAGAGGCAAAGAAGGACATTACAATATGATCAAGGGATCAATCCAAGAATAAGACATAACAACTGCAAATATATATTCATCCAACATAGAAGCACCTAAATACAGAAAGCAAATATTGACAGACATAATGGAAGAAACTGACAGTAACACAATAATAGTAGGGAACATTAACACCTCACTTATATCAATGAACGGATCGTCCATACAGAAAATCAGTAATGAATAACTGGCCTTACATGACACATTACACCTTATGGATTTATGCGTGTGTGTGTGTGTAATGTGTGTAACATTCCATCCAAAACAGCAGGTTACACATTCTTTTCAAAGGCAAATGAAATATTTTCCAGCAGGATATAACACATGAAAGGTAATAAAACAAGTCTCAGTAAATTAAAATAACTGAAATTGTATCAAGCATCTTTTCTTAACACAGTGATATTAGACTACAAGAAAAAATCAACTACAAGAAAAAAATGCAAAGAAACACAAACACGTGGAGGCTAAACAATATGCTATTAAACAAACAATGGATTACTGAAGAAATCAAAAAGTAATTTAAGGCAAATGAAAACAAAAACACAAAGATCCAAAATTTATCGGATGCAGCAAAAGCAGTTCTAAGAGAGAAGATTAGAGCTATACAAGCTTACCTCAGGAAAAAAGAAAAATCTTAAATAAATAATATAACCTTAACACCTAAAGGAACTACATAAAGAACAAACAAAATCCAAAGGTAGTAGAAGGAAAAAAATGATAAAGTTCAGAGCAGAAATAAATGAAATAGAGACCATGAAAAACAATAGAAAAGATCAATGAAACAGAGCTGGTTCTATGAAAAGATAAACAAAATTGATAAACCTTTAGACAGACTCAGCAAGAAAAAAAAGTGAAAAGGCCCAAATCAGGAAAATCAGAAATGAAGAAGGAAAAGTTACAACTGACACCACAGAAATGCAAAGGATCATAAGAGATTTCTATGAACATTTATATGCCAATAAAATGGACAAATTCCTAGAAATGTATAATCTCCCAAGACTGAACCAAGGAAGAAAAAGAAAATATGAACAGACCAATTATCAGTAATAAAACTGAATCAGTAATAAATTCCCAACAAACAAAAATCCGGAATCAGATGGCTTCACAGGTGAATTCTACCAAATATTTAGAGAAGAGTTAACACCTATCCTTCTCAAACTATTCCAAAAAACTGCAGAGGAAGGAACCACTTCTGAACTCATTCTAAGAAGCCAGTGTCACCCTGAAACCAAAACCAGACAAAGGTATTACAACAAAAAGAAAATTACATACCAATATCACTGATGAAAATAGATGCAAAAATCCTCAACAAAGTATTAGCAAACCAAATTCAACAATATATTAAGAGGATCCTACAACATGATCAAGTGTTATTTATCCCAGGCATGCAAGGAGGGTTCAATATTCATAAATCAATGTGATACACCACAATAACAAACTGAAGAATATAAATCTTATGATCATCTCAATAGATGCAGGAAAAGGTTTTGACAAAATCCAACAACCATTTATGATAAAAACCCTCAACAAAGTGGATTTAGAGGGAATATATCTCAACATAATAAAGGCCATATATGACAAGCCCACAGCTAACACCATACTCAATGTTGAAAAACTGAAACCATTTCCTCTAATATCAGGAGCAAGACAAGGATGCTTACTTTCACCACTTTTATTCAACGTATTATTGGAAGTCCTAGCCACAGCATTAAGACAAGAAAAAGAAATAAAAGGAATCCAAATTGGAGAGAAAAGTAAAACTGTCACTGTTTGTAGATGACCTGATAGTATACATAGAAAATCCTGAACACCACCAAAAAAGTACTAGAGCTCATCAATAAATTCGGTAAAGTTGCAGGATACAAAATTAATATACAGAAATCTGTTGCATTTCTATACACTAAGAGCAAACTATCAGAAAGAGAAATTAAGAAAACAACCCCATTCACAATCACATCAAAAAGAATAAAATACCTGGCATAAATCTAACTAAGGAGGTAAAAGAACTGTACTCAGAAAACTATAAGACATTAATGAAATAAATTGAATACTACACAAACAGATGGAATGAGATACTGTGTCCAGTTTGGAAGAATTAATATTGTTAAAATGACCACACTACCCAAGGTAATCTATAGATTCAATGCAATCCCTATCAAAACACCAATAGCATTCTTTATAGAACTAGAACAAATAATTCTAAAATTATATGGAAACACAAAAGACCCCAAATAGCCCAAAGAGTCTTGATAAAGAACAAAGCTGGAGATATCATGCTCCCTGATTTCAAACTCTATTACAAAGCTACAGTAATCAGAAAAGTCTGGTACTGGCACAAATACAGACCCATAGATAAACTGAGTAGAACAGAGAGACTAGAAATGAATCCACACCTATATGGGCAATTAATGTATGACAAAAGAGGCAAGAATATGCAGTGGGGAAAAGACACCCTCTTCAGTAAATGGTGTTGGGAAAACTAGACAGCTACATGTAAAAGACTCAAACTGGACTACTCTTCCACACCATGCACAAAAATAAATTAAAAGTGCCTTAAAGACTTAACTGTAAGACCTGAAACCATAAAACTCCTACTAGAAAAAAACATAGGAAAGTAAGCTTTTTGCCATAGGTCTTATTAATATATTTTTTGGATATGTCTCCTCAGGTAAGGGAAACAAATGGGACTACATCAAACTAAAAAGCTTTTGCACAGCTAAGGAAACTATCAACAAAATGTAAACGCCACCTGTTGACTGGGAGAAGATATATGCAAATGATATATCTGATAAGGGGTTAATATCCAAATATACAAAGAACTCGTGCAACTCAACATCAAAAAAACAAACAACCCAATTAAAATATGGGCAGAGGATGTGAACAGACATTTTTCCAAAAGGATATACAGATGGGCAAAAGACATATGAAAGGATGATCAACATCACTAACCAGTAGGGAAATGCAAATCAAAACCACAATGAGATATCACCTCATACGTGTCAGAATGGCTATTATCAAAAAGACAAAAAATAACGAGTGTTGGTAAGGATGTGAATAAAAGGCACTGTTGGTGGGAATGTAAACTGGTGCAGCCACTACAGAATACAGTATGGAGATTCCTAGGAAATTAAAAATAGAACTACCATGTGATCCAGCAATTCCACTCTGGGTATTTATCCAAATAAAACAAATAATAATTAGAGAAGATATATGCAGCCCTTGTTCATTCCAGTATTATTTCCAATAGCCAAAGTGTGGAAGCAACCTACATGCCCACTGACAGATGAATGAATAAAGAAGATGTGGTATACATATGTATATGGAATATTACTCGGCCTACTCAGCCAACAAAAAAAAAGAAAGAAATCTTGCCATTTGTGACAATATGGATGGACCTAGTGGGTATTATGCTAAGTGAAATACAGACAGAGAAAGACAAAACTGTGTGATTTTGCTTATATGTTATACCTACAAAAACAAAAGAAATGAACAAACATAACAAAACAGAAACAGAGTTACAGATATAAGGAATAAACAGGTGTTTGCCAGGGGGAGGGAGTTGGGAGTAAGAAAGGAATAGGTAAGGAAGATCTGGAGGTATAAACTTCCAGTTAAAAAACACATGAGTCAAGAGGATGAAATGTACAGGATAAGGAATATAGTCAGTAATTATGTAATATTTTTGTACGATGACATCTGTAACTAGAGTTACACTGGTGATCATTTTGAAATGTACAGAAATAGCGAATCACTATGCTGTTTAATAGGAATTAACATAGTGTTGTAGGTCAATTAAACTTTCAGAAACAAACAACAAACTCATAGAAAGAGATTAGATTTGTGGTTACCAGAGGCAGGGGATTGGGGGGGAGGATTAGATGAAGGCAGTCAAAAGGTATAAAGTTCTAGTTATAAGATACATAAGTACTAGGGATGCACTGTACAACGTGATAAATATAATTAACTCTGCTGTGTGTTATATATGAAAGTTGTTAAGAGAGTAAATCCTAAGAGTTCTCATCACAGGGAAATTTTTTTCTATTTAACTCTGTATCTATATGAGATGATGGATGTTCACTAGACCTACTGTGGTAGTTATTTCATGATGTATGTAAATCAAATCATTGTGCTGTATACCTTAAACTTACACAGTGCTATATGTCAATTATATATCAATAAAACTGGAAGAAAATTTCAAAAAAAGAAATAAAGATATTCTGTAAAAAGAACTTAGTGCTAAGTTCTCCAAAATAGAATGATCTTTAAATAGAGCTTTGGGTTCATAGAAAAGAAGAGTTGATTAAAAATATGGATTTTCCAGTACTCTCATCTTTCACTTATAGGTTTAACTCCTAAAATAAATAAAACCTATGTCAGAATGTAAATGCTGCTGAAAAAGGAACAAAGCAATAACCTTATCTTCCATTTGTTCAGGTATGCTAGGACACATGAGATTTAAAATGTCTTTACCACACCATGAACACAACAGACAGATCCTACAAGGGAGCTCCATAAATGTGTTTGGTCCCTAAATGCAAGAGAGTTGGTACACAGGATCCTGAAGGCCACAAGGTCGATGATGGATTCTAGAATGTATTTTGCTCACAGTGTCATTCAAGAAACATCCTGTATCGTAGCATATAAATAAAACAAATCTGTCTTCTTAGGGATGCTTTTATTCATGGCATCTCAGCAATTAAAGGTCTTTCCGCCAAAGCTCTGCATGGCTGCTGAGCTTGCTTTGAGTTAGTAAAGGATATCAGTCACTTCTGCAGACCTAGAGAAAAGGTTGATCTATAGAGCAAGTATGAATCAAACCCTGGATTTCCATAGAAAAATTCACTATATATGCCATTTAGTCTTCTCGTCTTTATTTACAAAATTTCAGAAGAAAACAATCACCAGTAAAATGTTCCATACAAATGAGAAATATAATCATTGTATTTCCCAAATCTAATAACTTAAATAACAGTAAGACCAGTTAACTGGCATAAACACAGCTTCATTTATTCCAGAAGGATATGCTAAGAACAATACAGTACCACAATAATAACTTTAACTTTCTTTTCCACAAAACATTTTATGGCCTAAAGTGATCAACTAAACACCCCCTCCTCATGTGATCAATACCTAAGGCAAATCAATATTGAAAAGGAAGTTTATGCACATTAACAGGCTGGTATATTAGTTTTAGTTTTAAAAAGCTATTGGATTTCCATAATGAATCAATCTTTTTATTGTTTCTCTGCTAACAACAACTCATCCTGTTACTTTTAGCAAAGCTGAAAGAACAAAATGAGATAACTAGAAAAGGTGGAGAGATTGATAAATCTGCGTGAGTTCAAAATACTTTTAAAAACCACTTATAAATCTGGGTTAGAATAAAGTAATCTTCTAAATTAACAAGAAACAAAAAAGAATTTCAAAAATAAATTTTCACAAATTTCTACTTATAAATACAGTGATATATAACTCTATCCATCCATCCATCCATCCATCCATCTATATGAGGGGGCTCAGCTTTGTAAGTCTATGGTTTAGGTTTATTCATATATTATAAAGATTGGTTCAGAAATTTCAGTGACCTTTTACACAGAGTGTAATTTTCAGAGTTCTTGGTCTATGAGGGCGGTTTCCTTCAAGGTCACAACTTTATTTTAAGATAAATCTATGACATATCACTACCTGAAACATAACTCATCACTCAGTGAAACCCAATAAAATAGTATTACATCCAAAGGAAGGCAAAGGGAAACTAAAGCTCTCAAATAACATTTAGGAGTGATTAATATTATTTTCTTAACTTTAGGCACACAGCATATCTCTGAGTACCCAGGGCTACTTAGGCATCTGGAGAAATGTCTTTTGAATTCTCCTTGCCTAGTCGTTATACACAGCAGGATAACACATAAAAGCAACATTAAAAGCTATCCTGTGCTATGGTGGTCAAAATGGATTTAGTGAAAATGCTGAAGGGATGATCAGCAGTTTTGTTTAAATCAAATCTTGGACATGAGAGGTATGCTAGTGTAATACAGCACCTATGAGAAACAGGGCTTTCCTGTACACTACAAGGGTGTTAAAATTGTTAAAATCTTCCTTTTTCCCTCATACATATATACATGTACACACAGACATATGTATGTTTATGGATATATAAATATATAACGTATGTGTGTGTATATATTATTTACACACACACACACACACACACAGATTTTGCAATCCAATGATCACCATTACAGAATCTCTTATTACTTAACAGAAATTTAGTTCCTCATCCCCCTTTTTGACCTCTTCTCCACTCCTACTTAGATGAGGAAAATGAGGTATCATTAAAGATATAAATACATTTTTTCAAATGGCTACAACAATTCTGTTCCTTCTTCCTTGCTTTTGTTTAATTCATAGGCACATGCCCACAAGACTAAAACTTCTGAAAAACCGTGGGAGAATTTCAGCAGAGAACAATTGGCAGCAGGAAATGGGAGAAGTGAGTTCCACATGTCCTGCTCTAGAAACTGTATGGTAGGAATGAGAAAAAAAAAAAATATTGGTGTTCGATTAGCACAGCCAGCAGAGCCTGCTAGCCTGAAAACAGATACACACAGTGAGCATCCCTGCTGATCACACCTTCAGTATTTTCACTAAATCCATTCTGATGACCATAGCACAAGATAGCTTTTAATGCTGCTTTTATGTATTAAGCTACTGTGTATAATGCCTGGGCTAAGAGAATACGGAAGACATTTCTCCAGATGCCCTTGCTTTTAGATGTCTGTGGGTATCTAACATTATTTCCTTGATATTTTTAACTTGTGATTTTTTTCATTAGGCAGATTCTTCCAATCTTTTAACATGACACAACCTTAATTTTACTTGATGTGGTTTAAGATGCTCTTCTAGATAAATATGGCTCTCTAGGGATGAGGTCAGTATTGCAAATCTACATATGGCCGTTTTATTTTGAGGCATGTCTGTAGTTACCATATGGTCAATAGCAGTCTGTGAAGGGAGTCAGGATGTGTCTATTTAAAATACTGACTGAAATTTGAGTTTCTACTTAGAAATGCTTTGATCCTTCTACTTTTTCTGAATGCTGAAACTTAGTCTTTTAAAAATGCAACCTGCTCACTGTACCACAAAATTCAATTACAAAATAAAACTCATTTCTATATATTTTTCAGTTATACATATATAAAAAGCATAGCATTATATTCATTATCAGAGATGTGGAAATGATTCTAATCTCGATACTCAACTTGTTTATGGCTTACTTAGAGCATGTCCTTGTATGGCTTGTGATCATTTGAATACAAAATTTAAATAGGGGTGAAGCAATGTGTGGCTGAATGCTTTTCAGGGATGTTCTAGAACATCCTGTCCTCTGAGGTCCCTTAAAACAAAAAGATTCTAAGACTCTGTTAAATGAAACTATTTTAGCAACATTTATGTTAAAAAATATATGGCTCTTCATGTGAAATATAGCCATGATGTAGCTGTTACGCAGGAGTATAAACAAAAGTTGTATTTGAGTGAGGTCTGTAGCTATTATGAATTATTCCCATTCATTATTCATCAAGTTACTATAAATGTTTTAGGAAAATAGTGAAAAGTCATTTTTTCAGCACTCTCCTAAAAACTACTGTCCATAAATATTCTATTTAGCCTATTAGTATAAAGCTTTCACTTTACTGCTATATATCCATTTGGTATTTTAAGGAAAAAGCAACACATCTGTGGGGGAATTGAGTGCTTCTAAAGGGACAAAGCAAACTAAATTATTCCTGATAAAACAAAAAACTGACATTTAAAACCAGGAAATGGCATTTTCATAACCTCAAAAATATCTGTTCTAAAATGATGTTTTGACTTAAGAGAGTCATGACTTAAATAGAATCCCCATCCACACATACTTTCAACTCACTTTGCAAATTACCTCAAATCTTCAAGCAATTGTGAAGCCATGTGATGTAAATTCCTGTAACTTACTTAGCTCCTTTCCAATACAAAGTTCCTCAATACCATTACCTGTTTCTCTTCCCCTTCCAGCTCACTGAAAGTAATCCTTTCCTTCCTGAGCCTCCATTTATATGGTCCTGTCTCCTTCCTCCTCTGAGATCTTGGACATCATTATTCCCCTTTCTTCCCTTTCAAATCAATTCCTCTATCCCAATTATGCCAAATACAATTTTATCATTTGTGAAAGAGTATCTACACATGCCTTCTCGATTTCTGCCACTGTAAGCTCCCCCACCCCCATCCCTCACCATTCTACTGAAACAACTCTCTCAAAAGGTCATTAATGATATTCTAATTGCTAATTCTAATAAGAAAGTAGTCATTCTCTTTGATCTCCTTACATTTCATGTTATGTCCAGTTCTTCTGCAAAACTCTCTTATCCTTTGCTTTCCCTGATACTACAGAATTTTGTTTCTCCTCTAACATTTCTTTGTTTTATTTCATTGACCCCTGCTGGATCCTTTTCTTCTCTTATCCTTCATGTAGGCATTCTCCAAGGTTCTTCCCCAAGTCCTTTAAATTCTATTGTAGCCGGTCTTTTTTACTTCTAAGACTACATCTTTTAATTCAAAAAAATTTAAAAATGCACACCCCAAAATTTTTACCGATAATTCCATACTTTTTGATCACTAAAGTACTATTTTAATATAATAAGTGCCCTGATGTTTCAAGAACTAACTTTATAAACCACATTACTGCATTTGCTGTCCTGGAGGACATTTTCTCCTATCCACACTGGGTATCCCCTATATGAAGCCTCATGTAAGAAAATATGTAAATGCCAGTGAAAGTATGCGGGAGACACGGGTTTGAGCCCTGGTCCAGGAAGATCCCACATGCCGGAGAGCAACTAAGCCCACGTGCCACACTACTGAGCCTGCGCTCTAGAGCCTGTGAGTCACAACTACTGAAGCCCGCACACCTAGAGCCTGTGCTCCGCAACAAGAGAAGCCACCACGACGAGAAGCCTGCACACCGCAACGAAGAGTAACCCCCGCCTGCCACAACTAGAGAAGGCCTGCATGCAGCAACAAAGACCCAACGCGGCCCAAAATAAGTTAATTAAAAAAAAAAAATTTGCGTTTGCTGTCCTGGAGAACATTTTTTCTTATCCACACTGGGTATCCCCTATATGAAGCCTCATATAAGAAAATATGTAAATGCCAGTGAAAGTATCATTCCATTTTTCTTCCTCATGGACAGTGAGAATCATGTACCTGATTGCATTATTCTTCCTGTTACGGCTGATAGGAGGCTCAGAATCAAGTACGCAACCAATCGTTACTGTTTATGCTTCTATGGTCAATATATATCTACACATTAGTTGTCCCCCTGGTATTGACTTTCTCTTCTAATTTTCAATTTCCCATATCATTATGTTTTTATTTTTATTTTAGCTCAATTTATTTAATATATTTACCATAAGTTTCCCCAAATCATTTAGGGAATAAGACATAACAAAACAAGCAAACAAATAAAATAGAACAACTGTAGGTACTCAGCAAATTCAAAATCAAATTCATGAAATCACTCATAGTTATACACACAAAAACAAATAAATATGATATCCCTGCTCTGTGTTCCTTTTTGGGGGTAAAAGGCATTAAAAAAAAAAAGTCTTTCTAGAAATATCAGCTCATTTTAGTTTCTCTGCTCCTTATATACTACTTTGGGTTGATCAACAAATATGCTTGTCAAATGGCCTCAGACTATCCCCTACTTCCATTTCATACTTTGTGACCAATTATCAAATAATGAGCAGCCGTAAGCATTTCACTCCCTTCTTCAAGATATAATTTCATTGTTTCCCCCAATGCTTAGAGATTTCTTATTATGGTGCTCAAAATAGTTTCAAATCAAACTCCCATAATGTAACCACACTGAACCTGTCACCACTCAGTAACACATACACTGCCACCCCTCTATGCCTTATTCCAAGTTCTTCATGTTCCTGGAGTGCTTAAACCAGTCCCAAATCTCCTCCTCCCAAATCCTACCCATCCCTTGAGGTCCAGCTCAAATAATATCTTATCCATGGAGTCCTTCTCTAATGTGACACAAATGTCAGAATTATTTGCTTGCTCCTATTTTTCACACTCCTCTCATATCACTTATATTTTGACTTGTACAATGACCATTTTTGTACATATCTTTATCTATCAGGTGTTTAAGCTCCTTAACAGCTTAGTTCATGTGTTATAGATATATCTGTCTCCTCGGTGTGGCTTACAGCACGTGCTCACTGAGAGATTACTGAACTGAATTATTAAAAAGAATTTGGTTTATATAAAACATTTCCTTTAAATGGTTTTCATCTAATAAACATTTATTTCTTTTAAGGTCTAACATTAACAAATAATTTTAAATGTGGTAACCTTTGTCAAAAGGTACAAGAAGCTTATTAATCATAAGCTTTTCCATCATTTCAGAATTGGCTTGCATCATGTCAGCATCTCTGGATGGATGAAAATCTCTAAGCTATAGATTCTTATGGCAGTGAGTAAATAAATAGGTGGTTCCTCTCATTACCTTATGACTTACTACATATACTATATATAGTTATAAATTATAATTATAATTTATATTAGGGGTTTGGAACAATATACATGTCTACAATGAAAAATGAAGATATTGTGTATGTATAAAGATTGACTGTGATGCCCTACTTCTTAGGAAATCATCTGATAAAAACACAGTGAAAAACTGAAGGAATAAAATATGTTGCTCATTGGGACCTTTCATTCACACCTCACTGGTCAATTGAAATCTGTAAGAATCATATGGTAGAAACAGAGCAACAGCATTTATGGCTAAAGTAGGGCAGAGAACATAGTCCATAAAGTCTAAAGCCCTTCTGTTGGGAAACATATCTCCCAGGATCCTGCTGCCCAAGAATGCAGTTTATGCAGATATTGGTTAATTAAAATGACTCATCCATTATAATTACTGCACTTACTAATGACCTTGGTTCTTATTTTACTGAGAAAAGAGAAGCAATTAGAGGAGAACTAATTCATCTTCTCACCACCAGAAAAGCAATCTCCCTGTATCTTGACCCATATGTATACTCTGCCATCTCCTCAGTACAAGGCTAACCTCTCTACTTAAGATCTGAATCCTAGCCCTTCGAGCCCACAGAGAACATTGCTCCTGTAATAATTATATTCCCTCTATCCCAACATCAGTTTTCCCTGTCAATTGGATCCTTCCCATTAGCATATAATCTTGATGTAGTAATATCCACAGTAAAATAAAACTGAAATATCATCTTTCAGAAAATCCATATCATCCTCCAGTTCATGCCTAGTTTTTCTGACCTAGTTTACCGAAAATCTCAAGAGTCATCTTATATCTCCGCTTCCTTACCTCCTGCTCTCTTCTCAACCCCATTCTCAGCAGGCTTTCATGCCCACCAATCCACTGAAATTGTTCGTCAAGGTCTCCAGTTACCTCCACTTTGCATATTCAATGATCAAACCTAAGCTATGAGCAACACAGAAAACAGCTGTTTTTACTTCCTTCCTGAAACACTTCCATCACTAACTTCTAGAAGCCGCTTTCTCCTAGATTTACTCCTCCATTACTGGATGCCTCTGCTCAGTCTCCTCTGCTGGATCCACATTTTGGGATGCCCTAAGGCCCAGATCCTTTCTTTTCTCTCCATGTATGCATTCTCCATGGATCTCCTCCAATCCCACGACTCCCAAATTAACATTGCCATGCCAACCTCACCTCTGAGCTCCAAACTTACACATTCAACTTTTTATCCCACATCTGCATTTGAATATATAATCATCACCTCACATGATACTAGCCAAAACAGTACTCTTGATTCCCTAGCAATTTACTTCTTTAGCATTCCCCTTTCCACGAAATAAAACCTCCATTCACCCAGCTGCTTAAGCACCTAGAGGCATCTCTCCCTCACACCTGTCAATAAAATGTATACACTTAGGCTGCTTTTTTCTCCATAGCACAATATATTTGTTTCCTAGTGTACTGTTTATCTCCCTCACCAGACAAGTTTCTATGTGGGTGGGGTCCTCGACTCTAATGCCTATCCCCCAAACAGTCCATGCCTTGCATATTTGTTGAGAGAATTCTTTTGCTTCAAAAACTACAACTGCTTTTGATTCAAGGCATATTTCCATACCATTCTGTCTGATCTTTCCAGTATCAGAGTCAGTGGAAAAAGCAGGTATTCTGGAATTACAGATATGACTGAGTGTCTGTGTGAGCTCTGCTCTACTACCCCACCCCCACCAGCATCATTATCCTTGTCAGTGACATCATTTATTCAGCACTTACTATATTCCACAAACTATGTTAACTTCCTCATACACATCATTTAATTATAACAACAAATATATGAGGCAAGTGTTATCATTCCTGTTTCATGAATCACAGAAATGCTAACTGGTATACCCAGAATTTAGTTGAGGATCTGATTCCAAAGCTCCTCCTCTTAATCAATATGTTCTCCTACAACCCCAGTTCAACAAATTGCCCAAGGCCTCCTGCATAGTTATGAATGGCACAGAGAGGACTCAGGCCATATCTGACCCCAACTCATGTTCTTACTGTGCTGATATAATCAGTGTCCTCATCTATAGAGCATGGTAATGATGACACAAATCAAGACGATGTATGCACACTGCCTGGACAAGGTATGCAGTCAGCAGCTACTAGCCCCCTGTCCTGAGTTCTGACACTTGTATGCACTAGACTGCATTTTCAAAAGCTTCACATTATTTCCAAAAGTTTTTAGTCCCTGCATTATCTTCCAGTATTTTTGAAGCACTTCTTCATTGAGAATCTAAGTGTAAATGCTACAAAATTATTTTACAAGATATGTTCAAACTTATTAAAGTACCATATTATACAACAATTTGTACAATTTTAGAAAAATGGCATGGAACAATGATGAACATCACTGAAAACCACTGCCTTTAAACTATCTGAGAAGTTTCACATTATGAATTCTGATAAATTACACTATAAATTTTCTCTGTAAACTTTTACATAATTTTTCACAGAAAACTTAGAGGCAAAGTTCATTTCTGTTGTCAACATTTCCTAAATGTCAAATTAATCAAATGTTTTGTGTTCAAGCACTTTTACGTATTATAAACAAATTATAGCTCAATTTTACTTTGCTATTCAGAAATTGTAAATTTCACAGTAGCATCAAAAAGCATGCATTCTTTCTCTCCAAGATTTTTCTTTTATATCACATAACCAAATACTTTTGCTATGCCTGGAAAGGGCTGAACTGCTGCTCACCATGGAGATCCTTTTTACCCATGCCTCCAGTTTAGACAGACATTTAACAGACAGATTTGGAGAGCACATTTCATGTAGGCAAACTATATACTTTCTGTTAAACAGTAAGTGTTAAAAATTAAGGTAGAGGAAAAAAATTATCCCCTCCACCTGGCTTACACTTTGTTAATTTGCTATGGAATAGGAGGAGGTAATGCCCCAAGGAGGGGACCGAGAAAGGTTTGTACTTCCTAATATTAAACCAATACAGCAATTTTAACTACACACATCCTATCTGCATTTTGAATTTCCATACAAAAATAAGTCCATGTAATAAGCTTTATTCAAGTGACTACTTGGATAATGTCTATATTTTTACTGTATTTGTGCCACTGAAAGGTAGTGAAATTTTTCTAAATTTCTCCATGATAGATTCCATTAATTTTAATTGAAGCTTCCCATTCCCTGCTTATCCTTGGAAGATAAAACAGTTTAGAAATTGCAGCCAAATATAATATTTCCCAAGAGGAATCTGAAAATAACTTATAAGTATTCAAGTAAGCCACCTGTCTGAAGATTTACTTATTTGATCAGAATAGCTTTCCAAACTTCAAACAACCCATGCACAGAACAGATGTAGCTCTTTAAACACAACTGTTTTTATTTCATTTTCTATTAACACGCATCACAAATGCATACAGCAACTCTAAAGAGTCAAAGTATATAAATATTCAACAAAGCATATTCCTTATAAATCCTGAGTCATAAATAAAGTTCAACCATGTTCTTAAATTTGAACATTCTAAATAATTATGTACTAACAGCAGACTAGGAGTGCTTCCTTCTAAGTTAAGTATCCAAATATAATAACACATGCACCATCAGAACAATGACACCATTCAGAAATGTGAAATCACACAATTGTCATAGGTGTCAGCCTTGCTCAGGAGTGCATCTTCTTGTTTCTAATAGGGCTGAAAACAGACCTTGAAATAGCTGCTCCCTTAAAAAATAGTCTCAGGGCTTCCCTAGTTGCGCAGTGGTTGAGAGTCTGCCTGCCGATGCAGGGGACACGGGTTCGTGCCCCGGTCTGGGAAGGTCCCACATGCCGCGGAGCGGCTGGGCCCGTGAGCCATGGCCGCTGAGCCTGTGCGTCCGGAGCCTGTGCGTCCGGAGCCTGTGCTCCACAACGGGAGAGGCCACGACAGTGGGAGGCCCGCATACCGCAAAAAGAAAAAAAAAAAAAAAAAAAAGTCTCAGGTATCCATTATGACCACACCAAAGTAAGTTCTTTCTAGTTACCATCAAATGCAATTTATCATCATCATCAGGACTGTAATAACTGCTAGGCTCAAAGATAAATTGGACATGTTCCTTATCCTCAAGAAACTTACACTGCAGATGGCACTGATCACAGTAGGCTAAGGTAAGAGCTATCAAAGGTGAATAAATGACCTGAGAGTTAAGAACAGAAGAGAGCTATTCTAGCTGAAGTAGACTATATATGAACACGTATATAATATGTAATCCCATTTATTATTTTTAAAGTGATTATTAGTTCCATGATTCATTTCCAAGTTACAATCATTAACTTTCATAAATGTAATTTATGGTGTTTCCTATGTATAACAGTGTTTTAACTTTAAATCAGAAATATATCATTTGAGCGTGGAGGACCAAACTGACTTACCTTATCAAATATTTTATATAAGAAATTTTCATTGTATATTTTCCATCTACCAAAGCCCAAACTCCCATCTTTCTAGACAGTTACATCTCTTGAAGCTTTCTAGCCTTATTAGATGAAGAATAAAATCTACTTCTAGAAAAACTTTAGTCTGTGGTCTTTCTCTACCCCAATCCTACTATTGCTATCTCAGGTAATATACTAACATGTTTTACTAAAAATTAAATTTTAAAAAATCAGAAAGGAAAGCATGAAAACAACATATATATTTTAAGGTAATGACTGGAGTTCATTAGGTTTGATGCCTATGGTAAAACTGGGGGCTGAAGGGATTAGAGAGAGGAAGGTTGGCATGGACTAATATTTATTTAATTCCTACTAGATTCAAGCTCTATGCAAATTAATCTGCACTGCTACCTAAGAGATTTGTAATATTAATCTCATTTGGCAGATTAGAAAACAAAGGCTCAGAGAGGCAAAGTAACTTTTTAAAGATCAAAGAACTAGTAAATGCTAAGGTCAATGCCTATCTGACTTCAAAGTTCCAAAAAGTCCCTAATCTTTCCACATATCAAACTGTTTCTCTAATTTCAGACACTGAACAAGCAACTGAGGCAAACAGAACTTCATTCATGATTACAGAGATTGTTTTGTCTCAATCTTCACTTTCCCTAGAAGAAAAAGCGGCCGTCTCTAAAAAGAAGTACAGCCTTTTACTATTCTTATTACATTAAAAATGGTTATGGAAGAAGCATTTCATATGTCATTAGTAGAAATGGGGCTTGCAGACCGAGATGAATGATGTATACAGTACAGAGCATCTAGAGCAGTCCAGAATAAAGTTTTCTATTATATGTAGACCATTTCAGGCTTACTTTTCTTGACTTGTTCTGCAATAGTGCTGGCCTTTTTATTTTTTTTCTTACATGTTGAACCATTAGGAATTTTTCAAAAAAAGTTAATAAATATTTGCTTTCAAGTAAAAAAAAAATGGTTATGAAGTAATGTGGCTCATTTTTGAAGAAACACATCAGAACTTCAAAATCTGTTTCCTTCAAAATCACCTTAGGAAGGAAATTATACAATCATTTCAGTGATGATGTTACAGATCAACGTATTTCTGAAAATCTTTTAGAATCATCTTCAGCACTGGTGGCACACTATGAATATCCTCAGTGGTCACAAAGTTTCATCCTTTGCAAAAGAATTTGGCTTTTGAGAGTGGAGTCATCCAAAGGCAAGCCTTACTGATAAGATGGCTTGTTTAGCTGAGTAAAAGCATTTGAGATGAAAAAGAGGTGCCAATAAATTAACAAGCTATGCCAAGCTATTGTGTATTCTTCACCTGTTTTAAATACCCACCCCTCTTCTATCTAAACTATCTTTCATAAGCACATGTTTGTTTTCTTTATAGTTCTTATTACTCCTTTTAAAAGTATTTACTGTGTGTTTTTATTAATGTTGTCTCCCCTACTACATTATAAGCTTTTGAGCTCAGTAACCATGTGATTTTGTCACCACAGTATGTCTGGCATCTAGAGAGAACTGATACAAGAGTAAGAATACAGTAAATTTTTGTTGAGTGAGTGAATGAAACATTGGTTTGTGACTCAAGAACTGGCTCTCAAGGTAATTCTAATAAAAGTAGAAGTCTTCTGAGCAACAAATGGCAATTATCACTAAAATACAGTCCTCCCTCAAAATGAGAGAATAGGTAAATTCTTCTTGGTTGATTAAGAAATTTTTACTTTTAGAGTCACACTCTCTCTTTAATAAACTGTTCACAAAATAGTATAATAAAGCAATAATAAATGTAATATTTTATAAATAAGGAATTTAATGAAAAAAGGATATAGGAATAATTTTTTGATCTAATTTTTGTTTCTACCCAATTTAAATGTAAATTTCTGGTACAGAAACTATGAATCAATATGCTATACTCTATATATAAAGAAAGTAAATGATTAGAAAACCATTACTACCACTGATTATAAAGGTTTAATGCAGAAATTTCTGGATTATTAACAACCAGTAAATAATCCCATTTATTATTTTTAAAGTGATTATTTAAAAATCAAACCATTTACTTCTTTATAATGTTTCATAAAAAGTAGCCAATAGTTTCTTTCAGTTAATTTTTCAAGTGGCTGATGTCCTTGTTGACTAAAAATTGAGAGTATTCTATAGGGATTGAAAGATGTTTGTTAACATCTTTATGGCTTTGAAAGTAGCAAAGCAAACAGCTCTTAGACAAATAGCTTTTCACGTGCTCATTAACTGCCAGAGATTTGCTGTCACATATCTTTGCAAAGATGGAAGAAGCATTCTATAGGATGTCACTGGGGAAATCACAAAGAAGTTTGACAATAATTTTTAAGCTCTTCAAAAGCAAGAACATCAAAACTAGAATACCAAATCCACCAACTTGCTTCTTCAACCTGTAGTTAGTTTACTTATGTTTGGGGGAGGACTATATGGAAAAATTTTTATAATAATAATAATATACAGTTAATGTTGATAATCTGGAAAGTTCCAAAAAATGAAAAACAGGGGAGACAATCTCCAGAGTCATGGTCCAGAAGGAACTACTCTTATGGTCTTGTTTCTCTTCCTGGTGCTTTATTGTGTATACTGCTCATCCTGCTGTTTGTTGCTTATTATCAGATGGCTTGATAAAATTCCCATAGCTTCCCTTTACTTTTATTCCTCACAGCTGCTTATTTCCTTTTTCTGAAATTACCAGGTTAGCTATTAATTGCATTCTCTGAGGCATATTACCATTGATTGTCAATAAAAATGAAATAAAATTATTCATGGGAGGTAAAAATGGTTAAGGAAAGTATTAAAGAACTGACCAAAATGATTATTAATTCAGTGTCTTTTGATAATTTCCTTTTGAAGTGTCAAAAAGATAAAGGAAAGGTGTAAAAATGCTCCAGAAGCTAAGAAACAAGGTTAAGTATTTGATGCATAGATGAGTTGTAGACCAGAAGATTACTTTTAGGAAACCATAAAACAACACACTGACATGTGAAGAAACATCTAAAGTTTGGGTGCTAAAAGGAAATGTTTACAAAACCCAGCAGTGGTCCTATACCTTATAATCCACCCACCAAAATGTCAGACTTAGGATCATAGGCAGCTTGACCAACCAAAAATTAAACAAATCCTTCAGTCTTTTAGTTTCCTTGTAGTAACGTGGTTCTTTTACCACTTTTCATGCTACCGTATCATAGCTCCCTCCATCAATGTCATCTCATGAATATAAAGAATTTTTTCAATGTACACTTATCCTATAGAGATACTAATAACCATGCTTGTTGGCTACATTTTCAACCAATTCCAGTGAGAATTACTGATTTAGCTGAGTCTTCAATTAATGAAGTGCCTTCTGATATAATGAACCAGTATATCGCTTCTAAAACTATCTGTGATGGACCAAATTAAAAAGTTTTTTCAATTTGCTGCAGACTGACATTTTGTTAAATACAAAAAAATGAATTACTAGGAAAATGAAAATTTAAAAAGACACAAAATACAAGCAATTTTCATTAGATTCAACAGACATAAAATTACTCTGTCCAATGCTATAAAAGCTTCTAAATGCTTATTCTTGATTTCTGTATTTAACCCATAGTAGATTAAAAAAGGGGGTGGTGAATTAAAGACAGGCACCAGTTTATGGGCCTCACTTTAGGTCACACTGATCAAGCTGACCAATTTCAAAGAGCGTAAATCTTAGGCATATCTATGGTGCTTGCCAACAGGTTGCAGGTCTGGGTTTACATGAAGTTTATTTCCTTCAGGGCTTCTAAGGAACTGGTCTTGATTAAAGTTGCCACGTCAGACTTCCATGAACAAAATATTTAAATGTCAAAAAGATGCAGTCTCTGCCCTCAAGGATCTTAACCTAAACAGACAGATATGCAACAAACAATGACAAAATAATGAAGTGCTATAACTGAGACATGTGTAAAGATCATGGTGTCAGATACCATCTATACACCAATGATTCCCAAATTCACATCACCAAATTTACCCTGTCTCCTTAACCGAAAATTTACTCATCTAGCTGTCTGCTGAATTTCTTCTTTGGATGACTAAAGGCATCTCAAACTAAGGGTGCTGAATGCAAACTCTTAATTCCCCTCCCCCAAATAATAATAATAACAACCTGCTGCTTTCACTGTCTCTCTCAATTAATGGTTGCCCTAACTTTTAAAATGCTCGAGCCAAAAAACGTCAGGTCATCTTAATTCCTCTATTTCTCTTATAACCCATTTCCAGTGCATCAGCAAATACTGTCAATTCTACACTCCACCACTTCTCACCCCTCACCCCACCCCCAGCAATCACCTAGGCCTAGACCTCTTGTTTCTGGATTATTCCAGTGGCCTTCAATTCCAGGGACCTGATTCAACCATTGTCTCACCATTGTCTCTCCACTGTCTATTCTGAGCACAGGAGCCAGATGAACCTTTTTAAACCCAAGTCAGTTGCGTTAGTTCTCTGCTCATAACCCTCCAGTGGCTTTCCTTCTCATTCAGAAAAAAAGCCTAAATCCTTTTAGTCCCTACATAATCTGCTCTTCTTTCTGACCTTACCTCCTAAAACTTTCCAGGTCATTGTGCTTTAGCCATGCTGGCTCAGGTATCTGCATGGCTCACTCTCCTAACTTATTTTAGCCTTTTGAACACATGCCACCTTTCTGACCTTCCTGAAACAGCCTATTAAAAAAGTGCAACCACTTTGCCCCACTGTCATCTACCATCCTTCATCTGCTCATTAATTTTTATCACCATCGCTCTTTATTAACACTTGTTATTCATATGTTTACGTGTTCATTGGTCACCCCTCTCTACTAGAAAGAAAACTTTAAGGTTTCCTTTTGTTCACTGCTAAATCGTCAGTGTCCAGAACTGTACCTGGTATGTAATAGGCATTCAAAAAATATTTTCTGAATGAATGAATAATCAAAGTTGGATACTTTGCTCCAGTTGTTTATGGGGAGTATCAGGGACAGATTTACACAAAACAGATGACACTGAAACTAAGTCTTGAAAGATTCAAGCTTGTCTGATACAGAAAGGGCTAAAAATATCATTGTCATATGTGCAACACTTTCCACAAAATCTTGAAGCAGAAGAATATATTGTAGGAAAGACTATTAACTTTCCAACTGCGAAAAAACCCAGGAAAGAAATTAATCCCCACGATCCAGAAAAGAATCAGGGTACAGATTAGCAATAAGAAAATTACCACAGTTATCATGAAATTTTACAGATAAGAAATTACTATAAAATATATTAAGCTCCTGAATAATATAAACGTACTCCCAGTAATCTGTTTATTATTGCCTCGAATTTTTTTTTTCGCTGTAAGATTTCAATTTTATTCTCCTAGAATTTTCCCTATATGATAGGACTATAGCTCTGATTTTAAAAAAGGAAACCAGAACTTCCCTGGT
This sequence comes from Monodon monoceros, assembly GCF_005190385.1. Taxonomy (NCBI): domain Eukaryota; kingdom Metazoa; phylum Chordata; class Mammalia; order Artiodactyla; family Monodontidae; genus Monodon; species Monodon monoceros. The sequence continues at coordinate 29,041,603 of NW_021703783.1, forward strand.
GGCAAGCGGTTAAGAATCTGCCCGCCAATGCACGGGACACGGGTTCTAGTCCTGGTCCAGGAAGATCCCACATGCCGCAGAGCAACTAAGCCCATGCACCACAACTGCTGAGCCTGTGCTCTAGAGCCCGCAAGCCACAACTACTGAACCCACGTGCCACAATTACTGAAGCCTATGTGCCTAGACCCCCATGCTCCACAACAAGAGAAGCCACTGCAATGAGAAGCCTGCACACTGCAACTAAGAATAGCCCTCGCTCACCACAACTAGAGAAAGCCTGCACACAGCAACAAAGACCCAATGCAGCCAAAAGTAAATAAATAAAATTTATTTATTTACTTAAAAGTAAATATTTTAATTTTTAAAATAAAAGTAAATAAAAGGAGAAGAAAAAAGTACTCAATATGTAGCACTTCAGAGTTCTATGGAAAATCTATTCTACTGATACCTATGGCCATGCACTCTGAAATCATATTTCTCAAATATTACCTCATTTTACTATCTGAAATTGCCTTACACATATTTATGTATTTTCTTGCTTATTTCTTACCTTCTCATTAGAAAGTAAAATCCTTCAAACAGAGTAGGGACTTGTCTATCTTTCCCACAGTATCCCTAGTGTCTGATAGGTGCCAACCACACAGAGCTATCAATAAATGCTCAATGAATAAATAAATAAAATTCAAGTAATAAATAAATGAATGTTTCACACAGGGAGTTAAGACTAACTTCCAGCACGTATTTTAGCAGTACATTTTCTCCTGAGTAAGAGGTCTTCTCCTTAACGACATCATCAAAAGTACAAGTAGAATTGTGTCCTCACTTGCACTTCTGGCTTTACCACCTCTGGGAATAGTATCTCAGCACATATTAGATGAAGCATAAAGTCTGGGAAAAGGTTGCTCTGATGATATAGTGGTTGGAGAAACAGGGCCAAAGAAAGCAAAGGGATTCTTGCAACCCTGGTTTCAGGGCGGTAACTAGGTGTCTCTGCCTCACAGAGGTGACACTTGGGGCCTTCTGTCGTCCTCTCGTGGCAGCTGTGCTTGGGACACTTCAATGTATTACTACCCATACTTAATGTATGCATTATATAACATGATCACAGTTTAAAAACTTTAAGCAATGCCAACTGTTTCTATAATAAAACCTTTAGTAAAAGCCAAAATATTATTGCTTCTTAAATCTCTACACTCCCCCCCCACACACAAATTAGTCTCAATTGTATTAAATTTACAAACCTAAGCATCAAGGCCTAAATCTTCTCTATTTTCTCCATCACTGCAGCATCCATTTCTCCCTCCCTCCACCTCATCTTCTGCTGCCCACCATCAAAATTCACTCATTCATTCATTTATGCATTCATTTAGTTATACATTTCATTAACGGCTATTAGCATCATCTGAAAGACGTTTTTTGGGCTTCCCTGGTGGCGCAGTGGCCAATGCAGGGGACGTGGGTTCGAGCCCTGGTCTGGGAGGATCCCACGTGCCGCGGAGCAACTAGGCCCGTGAGCCACAACAACTGAGCCTGCACTTCTGGAGCTTGTGCTCCGCAACAAGAGAGGCCGCGATAGTGAGAGGCCCGCGCACCGCAATGAAGAGTGGCCCCCGCTCGCCGCAACTAGAGAAAGCCCTCACACAGAAACGAAGACCCAACACAGCCAAAAATTAATTAATTAATTAATTTTTAAAAAAAGAAGACACTTTTGTGTTTATTATACATGTGAAATAATGTTTCACTGGTTGATGAAGGAACCCCAAGGCCTGCTAATTCCCTGTCAATCATTGCAAGTAGTGATCAACAGTGCCTTCTGTATTGGTTCAGACAGCTGCCCGGGAACTGTCTTTCTTTCCTGGTTCAGGTCTCCTCAGGCTGTGGGCAGCTCCCTAATTGGCTTGGTGAACAAGAAGCACTTCACCACTTCCTTCCCCACCCACTTTAAGGACCTTCTCTCAGCCTCTCCTCCCCCCACACCAGCCAGACAAGCCAGATACCTGGAAAGCTCACTGATGGTCAGTGATCTGGAGAAAGCTGTAAATCCTGCCATAACTGCTGTTTCTCTCTTTTTAAATTGCCTTCAGGGTAATAGTGGGTGCACCTTATTCAGACCTTAAGTGGAATCAAAGTGAAAAAAGGGGAAAAAGAATGCCTAGAGAATATTTGGGCTTACCAACCAGGATGTGTGAGGTAGAAGGGGCCGGCAGCTTTTAATTTTTCCATCAAAAACAAACAAAAAAAAACAATTACAATCTTCTATCACCATTTCATACAGAAAAGAATTTTAAAAGTAGAAAGAATATGATCTTAGCATAAGGTGAAGTACTTCCAAAGAAAGACCTTTAGGCAACCTCACACCAACATACATGAAAAAATAATAGCATGGTGAGCGGGGACATTTTTTAATTGCCCTGAATTGATATGTGAATAGTGTCGAAAGCTGTGGTAGATCAACGGCAATTAAGTAACCTATATTCTGAAAAGGGTTCCCATGTGAGAAGAGATGGGTTGTTCCTTGTCTCCTAAGCCAACAGATAAGGGATCAAGAAAAGCATCCATAAAGATAGGAGGTGCCTGCATGAATGGGGGAGTCCAGCATCTCACTGCCTAGCTGGACATGTGTTTATGAGGTATCCTTGCTGATCTGCCTCCTGTGTGTATTTGAGGAGGGAGATTTGGAGAGTAATGGCAGCAGGAGTTAAGTAGGTGGGAAGTAGGAGAGGGGAGAGCAGGAGAGTCAAATGGAGTAGCCTGAACAACTGTCATGTGGCAGAACAACAGTGACACTTTGAGCTCATCTTAGATGAAGGGCAAGGCTTTAATTCAGATATGAAATTGAAGTTTTAAATCAAATGGACTTATAAAAAAATGGGGAACAGAATTTGAGAATTCTGCTTACCTATGAGAAAAGGCAGTTCTAAAAAACACAGCTGGGCTCAATGAGTAAAGAAAAATAAAATATCTTTATGTTGGAAATCTTTGAAGTTAAGACTACATAATGAACCCGATGTAAAATACTTAGTTTTCTAAGTTGGCTGAAAATCAAGGAAAACCTCTCTATGGATCAACACAGGTCCACCGTGTAGCTTTTGGGAAAGCCTTGATCTAATCCAAGCTTTCATTTCACACATGAGGAAAATGGCGCTCAGCTCACACTTAAGGACCCAGGTGATTATGCTTTCTACCCTTAACCTTTTTTCAATCTGAATATGTCATGGATAACACCAGTTGCCCCTAGTAGGGGCTAGCTGGTTAGCAAACTCAATACTGGGCAGGAGAATAACAGAATAATATTTTATAGAGCCAGTAGGGAGAAAGATGTAAATTCCACCGCCCCTCCACTCATTGGTTGAGGCTTTTTTTTTTTTACTCATGCTTCAGCTTTCCTTCCATTTTCCTCTTGCTCTCTTTTCCCATCTTCACCCATCACTCTTCCTTTTATCTCCTTTCCTAGCTAGGGTCAATTACAGCACATGGCAGAGTGACAGTTTAAAAAGGAAGAGACATCATTTCAGATTCTTGTCATCTGAAAGCCAATATTTTCTAATAGATATGTCTTATTATTATTAACAGGTTAATATCATTATATTTTACATTTTAGACCACCAAAATTAAGTGATAAGATTAAATGACCATAAAAATATATAAAAGTACAAAATCACAGTTTCCATTTTAAACATGTGCTAAAGCTAACAATATCAAATTACTATGAATTTCTCATAAATAGAAATTGGGGCTCAGTTGGTGTTATTTTTCTTAGCTTAAACATAATGAAATTTATCATTTAGTTCACAAAGCATTTTTCAAATTGCCAATCTAAAGGTTTAAAATTCACAGGTGTGTGTACAACAGTTACATATACATGCATATATGTATAATATATTTACAGTACATTGTCCTCCTTTCTTTTAAGGAAAAAAACTGAAGATACATCTTATTTTATAAATATGAACAAGTAATTAGGCATCTAAGAGGAACAGCCTTATAATAATATTTTAATTTTCAAGTATAAAACAATTGATTCCTTATCCCAGTAACCATCAATTCAAGATTACATAAATAGCAATGACTATTTAAAACATATTACTACTGATGAAACTTTCCAATAATTTGAAAGTTTTTTATCATCACTACTCAATTTTTCATGCTCATCTTCTATGACTATCCTTTTTAGAAGCTAATAAATGTAAGAGGCATACTTTTAGTAGGAACCATGAAGAGAAACAATGTAATCTGGGTACCATTTCTCAGATGCTGTTTGAGAAATGCAGAGCAAGTCCCTGATGGCTTTCCTTCTGCATCCTCCACGTGAGTCAGTTGCTAGGAAACGTCAAAGAGGGATTCAGTATTAGGTCTGGGGAACAAAGAGCTAGCGTAATCGTTTTCTGAACACTAACATATAACCTTCTTTAACTGTTGCCTACCTTAGGAAGCTAAAGATTACAGGTGATGTTTTTGCAGAGAAACAGACTTTGAGTCGTACCCTTTAACTATTTTAAATAGATTCTATTACCTACTGAAATAAGAAGTAACAGCTGTAGATACCTTAAAATATTTTTTTCAGCCGCGAGTTGCAACCATCCTGCTATCCAAACTTACAGATGATAAGAACTAATCTCTTCACTGCTTCAAGCTGTATTTTGATACTGCTACACATATATACGTGTATGCACATTCACCTTTGTGTACACACACACACACGATACACACACATCACCACTACCACAATAAAATACCTGGCTCAAAATAACCAGAGGAGAAAAAGGAGAAACAACTAGAAACAACTTAAAGGAAAACACACACACACACACACACACACACACACTGCACACACAGGCACATGTGCACACATATGCTCACATACACATCAAATGCATTTCTCAGTCCTTGGGGCTTGGTTTACTTGGGCCTAAGGAAAAATAAAAGAGCTCTGAATGGGGAGTTGGGAAACATGAGATCCATTAATTCATTGTGTGACTCTGAAATAGTGTCTTAACTTCTCTGGGAATCATTTCCCAGAAAATTAAGAGAATAATGCTAGCATAAGTAGGTTTTGGGTAGGATGGGATGAGATGATGCATGTGCAAGCATTTTAAAATTGTACAGCACCGTGAAAAGGGAGTATTGTTATCTTATTTATAAAATGGCCAATTCAGTGAATAGACATGTGAATAGGACTCAATAATTGAAAATCAAAATTAAGCCAACTAAAAATCATTAGTGGATGAGGTAGGGTTTTTTCCAAAATTTCATACATAAATTAGACTGTTTCATTGATATTAACATCAAAATACTTGGTGTGATTTACTAATATGGGAAAGCAATGATTCAAAACAAACAAAAAAAAACACAAGAAAGAATTTACCTTGTGCATGTCTCTAAAAAGGTTTTAAGTCATTTGCATTAACTCCTCCATAATTTCAAAGTAGAACAGTATATCAAACTATGAAAGATGTAAAAGTAAGCTTTTAAATAAACTATCTAAAATAATGACCTCTTTGTCTTTTCCATGCTAAAAGTAGCTTTGCCATCACTTCTAGAGAATGAACTTACAAGCTGTAGGATCTGTGACCCTCTACCAAATTCAAACTGAAACTGAATTTACATGTGGGTTATGCACCCTTTTTAGGGTGTTTCTTATAATCCCAGTGGCCAACATATTGGCAAGGAATTCCAGCACCTGGGATCTGGGAGACTCCATGTATTAGTTTGCCAAGTCTGCCACAACAAAATACCAGAGATTGAGTAGCTTAAACAACAGATATGTATTTTCTCACAGTTCTGGAGGCTGGAAGCCCAAGATCAAGGTGTGAGCATTTTTGGCTTCTCCAGAGGCCTCTCCTCTTGGCTTGTAGATGCTGCTTTTCACTGCGTCCTCACATGGTCTTTCCTCCCTGCACACGCACCCCTGGTGTCTCTTCCTCTTCTTATAAGGACATCATAGTGAATTAGGACCCACCAATGTGACCTCATTTAATCTTAATTACCTCTGTAAAGGCCCTATTGCCCAAATACAGTCACTTCTGTAGGTAGTAGGGGTTAGGATGTCATAAATTTTGGAGAGGCACACTTTAGTCCATAACATTCCACTTCTAATTGATCTCAGTGGAACCCTAAGCACTAAGAAAGGTAACCAGATGACCAGCTCCAGACACAGGCTGCAAAGCATTCCCTATTGTCCAAAAACTCCAGGTCCTTATCAAGAAAGAAAAAAAACAAGGGAGGGCATGGCCATTCAGGAGAAATTATGTTAATATACATAAATATCAACATGGCTGAGGAAATAAAAGTCTCTTGGACTCACAAACTGAAAGGATAAACACTGGTATGTTCAACTGTTTTCAGAAAGTTTCCTTAACCCTAACTGCAGACTCTGGCATTTCCTTAAGCTGGGCCTTCTACTAAAAGAACTGCAATGCTAAAATGCAAACTGGCAGTCAACAATGGGATGGGGATACAAATGACAAGCCATTATGTGATGACTGCAAATTTTCTTTCAAAGGGAACTATAAAAATCATTAAAAACAGTTCCTGAATATTTCTAAAATTTATTTGGAGTAAAAACTCAGATAGTAAACACATTTTCACTGTTTCAGCCTGAGCTCTAATCTCATCTAAAAAATTAACATCACAGAACACTGCCTTACACAAAAAATAATATCTTATATTTTTACAGTTTTTACCATCCCCTAACATTTTCTCACTTCACCCTCATAATGACTCTGTGAGGTAGAGAAGGCGGGAAAAGATGAGGATAGTGAAACTGACTGACATTAAATGACTTGCCCAAGGTCACAAACTAATAACCAAGGGAATCAGAACAAGAATGCAGGTCTTCTGACTTCTAAGCCAGAAGTTCTTGGGACTTAATGACGTTCAGGGCATCGAAACTACAATCTCGCAAATTGCTCTTTATTCAGCACCACTGGGCTGTAAAAGTCTATAAATGAAATTAGATTTGCTGAAATTCTGCACAAAATCACAAAATGAATTTAGTCTGAAATAAAAATAATTCTGACCACTTCTTCAACAAATATAACATTTTAAAGGTATCAATCATCTTAGATTTTAGAAGTAGCATTTTTGTTGAGAATTTATTTCACTACGCCAAATAACTAGGTAAACATAATAAAAGTTCAAAGCAACAAAAGGAATTTCCATAATTAATAATACAAGGCAGAATTTAACCTAGTAAATCTTATTTATCTACCATACAAATTTTCACTAGTCTATAAACATTCCTCCTGCTAACTGAAATTAACGACAGCAATTGAACTACTGAAAAATTAGACTTTGATTAGGTCAAAGAAAATGTCCTTATTTAGGATGAAGGGAAAACCAACTATCAAATATCAACTACAGGGCTTCCCTGGTGGCACAGTGGTTGAGAGTCCGCCTGCCGATGCAGGGGACATGGGTTCGTGCCCTGGTCCGAGAAGAACCCACATGCCGCGGAATGGCTGGGCCCGTGAGCCACGGCCGCTGAGCCTGCACGTCTGGAGCCTGCGCTCTGCAAAAGGAGAGGCCACAACAGTGAGAGGCCCGCGTACCGCAAAAAAAAAAAAAGAAAAATCAACTATAATAAAATTTGTTTTATTGAGCACTTATTATGGGCTTATTATTAGCCTGCTAAGTGCTTTGTGTGCATTATATTACTCAATCCTCACAACCATTCTATGAAGTGGGTACTACTTCATACCCATTTTTCAAACCCATTTCACTCTACTGCCTTGATTCTGAACACCAAGAATAATGCGATATCGCCTATCACAAGTGAAAGCAGGAGAAGAAATGGGCATATAGAGCCACAAAAATAAACTAAATTTCTAAACAGTATGCACTATTAATAAAATTAATGAATGAGATAATGGAATTTCCTCCGAAAGACTCAAAAAAAAGAAATATTAATTCTTTCATGCAACAAAACTGTTGAGTCATAAACCATAAATCAGGCACTCTCCTAGCTCCTTAAGACTATAAGAATAATATGACAAAATCCCCTCACTTGAAAAGTTCAAAGTCTACAAAGGAAGGTAAACATACAGAAGAGATTTTAAAAGATATTAATATGAGTAATGGCATAGACTAGAGTTACAAAAATGCCATATGAAGGGGTTTCATAATGCTGGTTTTCACTCTCCTTGCAAGCCAGTGACATAGTAACATTCTGTTAATTGGGGAAAAGTAAATCTCTGATGGGCCAAAATTATGTGGACCAAATACAAAACTTTTTGATAGTTATACTATCTAAATAATAAATGAAGGTGAATTTTATGGTATATGAACTTCATCTTGGTAAAAAAGTTTTAGACAAGAATGAATGAATTGTATATCCTTCAGAATTTTACTCAACATGTTATTTTTAAATGAACTTTTAAGCATAACATGAAAGAGAGAATTCAAGTTAAAATCTTTTAAAGGCTCTGTTGATGAGACCTTCAAGATGGCAGAGGAGTAAGATGTGGAGATCACCTTCCTCCCCACAAATACATCAGAAATACATCTACATGTGGAACAACTCCTACAGAACACCTACTGAACGCAGGCAGAAGACCTCAGACTTCCCAAAAGGCAAGAAACTCCCCACGTACCTGGGTAGGGCAGAAGAAAAAAGGAAAAACAGAGACAAAAAAATAGGGACGGGACCTGCACCTCAGGGAGGGAGCTGTGAAGGAGGAAAGGTTTCCACACACTATGAAGCCCCTTCGCGGGCGGAGACTGCAGGTGGCGGAGGGGGGAAGCTTCAGAGCCGCAGAGGAGAGCGCAGCAACAGGGTGCGGAGGGCAGAGAGATTCCCACACAGAGGATCAGTGCCGACCAGCACTCACCAGCCTGAAAGGCTTGTCTGCTCACCCGCCGGGACGAGTAGGGGCTGGGAAGTGAGGCTCAGGCTTCTGAGGTCAGATCCCAGGGAGAGGACTGGGGTTGGCTGTGTGAACACAGCCTGAAGGGGGCTAGTGCACCACAGCTAGCAGGGAGGGCGTCTGGGAAAAAGTCTGGACCTGCCTAAGACGCAAGAGACCACTGTTAGGGGCTACGCGAGGAGAGGGGATTCAGAGCACCACCTAAACGAGCTACAGAGATGGGCGCAAGCCGCGGCTATCAGCGCGGACCTCAGAGACAGGCATGAAATGCTAAGGCTGCTCCTGCAGCCACCAAGAAGCCTGTGTGCAAACACAGGTCACTATCCACACCTTCCCTCTCAGGAGCCTGTGCAGCCCGCCACTGCCAGGGTCCCATGATCCAGGGACAACTTCCCCGGGAAAACACACGGCATACCTTGGGCTGTTACAACATGACTCTGGCCTCTGCTGCCCAGGCTCATCCCGTATTCCGTACCCCTCCCTCCCACCAGCCTGAGGGAGCCAGAGCCCCCTAATCAGCTGCTGCTTTAACCCCGTCCTGTCTGGATGGGAACAGATGACCTCAGGAGACCTACACGCAGAGGCAGGGCCAATCCAAAGCTGAACCCCAGGAGCTGTGCGAACAAAGAAGAGAAAGGGAACTTTCTCCCAGCAGCCTCAGGAGCAGCGATTAAATCTCCACAGTCAACTTGATGTACCCTGCATCTGTGGAATACCTGAATAGACAACAAATCATCCCAAAATTCAGGCGGTGGACTTTGGGAGCAACTGCAGACTTGGGGTTTGCTGTATGTGGCTGACTGGTTCTTGGTTTTATGTTTATCTTAGTTTAGTATTTAGAGTTTATTATCATTGGTAGATTTGTTTATTGATGGTTGCTCTCTTCCTTTTTATCTTTATATACGCATATATATATATTTTTTCCTTTTTCTCTTTTTGTGAGTGGGTGTGCTTATGCTTCTTTGTGTGATTTTGTCTGTATAGCTTTGCTTTTACCATTTGTCCCAGGATTCTGTCTGTAGGTTTTGGTTTTTTTTTTTTAGTATAGTTCTTAGCGCTTGTTACCATTGTTGGATTTGATTTTTGGTTTGGTTGCTCTCTCTTTCTTTTTTCTTTATTTTCTATTTTTTTAAATTTTTAATAATATTTTAAATTATTTTTATTTTAATAACTTTTTATTTATTTATTTATTTTCTTCCTTTCTTTTTTTCTCCCTTTTCTTCTGAGCCGTGTGACTGACAGGGTCTTTGTGCTCCAGCCAAGTATCAGACCTGTGCCTCTGAGGTGGGAAAACTGAGTTCAGGCCATTGGTCCACCAGAGACCTCCTGTCTCCACATAATATCAAACAGTGAAAGCTCTCCCACAGATCTCCATCTCAATGCTAAGGCCCAGCTCCACTCAATGACCAGCAAGCTACAGCGCTGGACACCCTGTGCCAAACTACTAGCAAGACAGGAACACAAACCCACCCATTGGCACAGAGGGTGCCTAAAATCATAATCAGGTCACAGACACCCCAAAACACACCACCAGACGTGGATCTGCCCACCAGAAAGACAAGATCCAGCCTCATCCAACAGAACACAGGCACTACTCCCCTCCACCAGGAAGCCTACACAACCCACTGAATGAACCTCAGCCACTGGGGGCAGGACCAAAAACAACGGGAACTACGAACCTGCAGCCTGAGAAAAGGAGACCCCAAACACAGTAAGTTAAGCAAAATGAGAAGACAGAGAAACAGACAGCAGATGAAGGAGCAAGGTAAAAACCTATGAGACCAAACAAATGAAGAGGAAATAGGTAGTCTACCTGAAAAAGAATTTAGAATAATGATAGTAAAGATGATCCAAAATCTTGGAAATAAAATGGAGAAAATACAAGAAGTGTTTAACAAGGACCTAGAAGAACTAAAGATGAAACAAGCAATGATGATCAACACAATAATGAAATTAAAAATACTCTAGAAGGAATCAAGAGCAGATTAACTGAGGCAAAAGAACGGATAAGTGACCTGGAAGATAAAAGAGTGGAAATAACTACTGTAGAGCAGAAAAAAGAAAAAAGAATGAAAAGAATTGAGGACAGTCTCAGGGAACTCTCGGACAATATAAAACGCACCAACATTCGAATTATAGGGGTCCCAGAAGAAGAAGAGAAAAAGAAAGGGACTGAGAAAATATGTGAAGAGATTAGAGTTGAAAACTTCCCTAATATGGGAAATAGTCAATCAAGTCCAGGAAACACAGAGAGTCCCATACAGGATAAATCCAAGGAGAAACATGCCAAGTCACATATTAATCAAACTATCAAAAATTAAATACAGGGCTTCCGTGGTGGCGCAGTGGTTGAGAATCCGCCTGCTGATGCAGGGGACACGGGTTCGTGCCCCAGTCCGGGAGGATCCCACATGCCACAGAGCAACTAGGCCCGTGAGCCATGGCTGCTGAGCCTGTGCATCTGGAGCCTGTGCTCCGCAACGGGAGAGGCCACAACAGTGAGAGGCCTGAGTACCGCAAAAAAAAAAAAACAAAAAAAACAAAAAAACATATGTCTACATGTGGAATAATTCTCATGGAAAACTAACTGGAGACTGTCAGAAGGACTCCTGTACAACCAAGGCTATAAGAAAGATGCACATGTAATCGGGTATGACGGGAAGAAAAGCATCAGATCGGGACCTGTGCCCCTGGGAGGGGACTCAAAAGAAAAGGGAGATAATATGGGCAGACACTCATGCTGAGGAGTGAGTGGATGGAACCACAGACTGGGCTTCCCAGTCCTGGGGTCCTATGCAGAGGAGACAAACCCCCTTGACAGCTTGGAGAACCGCTGGGACAGATAGAAAGGCTGGAGAAGCCTAGATTCCACTTGTGAGGAGTGCTGGCTTGCCCCCAGTTAGGGAAGAGAGAGGTCTGTCCTAACTGTTGCCTCCTCACCATGCTCCCCATTCTGAGCCCCACCCACTCCAGGCCACAGCCTAGCACTAGATCTAGGGCAGCCACAACAGGGGAAAAGACACCATGGTGGGCTGCATCTGAGTGGGACCACAGACATCTGCACAGGCAGGGCATCGGACCTCTGTAAGCACACAAGCCCCACTTGCTTCAGCACTCCCCTCCTTTGAGGCAAAAGTCCCGTGTAGGGAGAAGGAAAAACACACTTAAAGGGAACACAGTCAGCTTGAACCAGACCCTCAGGGCTTCCGCTCCAGCAAATTGGAAACAAGCACCACTCCTGATGGGGTAGTGATGGCCACTGAGCAGATAGGAAGTCCTGCCTCACACCGTGAGCAGGCTCTAGCTAGCTCCCTTATCTCCAGCCTCACCACCTACCAAGGTGATAGGTGCCAGCACACGCTGAGGAAAGACAGGATTGTGTCCACATCAAATGCAGACCTCCCACCAAAGTCACTGGGTACATGCAGTCTGCATAGGGATGCTACCACGAATGAACACCCCTTCAAAATCACAATACGTAATTGTTTCAACTAAGATCATAGAGACAGAGCAATTTAAGTTAAAAAAAAAGTCAAATAAAAGAGTAAGAGAAACATAAGTTATGACACAGAAATAAACAATGTACCAGATAAAGAATTCAAAACATTGGTAATAAAAAATGTTAACTGAATTAGGGAAGAGAACTGTTTTAAACACAGATCATTTTAACAAAGGACTATAAGATATAAAAAGACCCAACCAAAAATAAGTAATTTAATATCTGAAATAGGAAAACTCTAAAAGCAATCAACAGCAGACTAAATGGCACAGGGGAACACACAAGTGATCTGGAAGATAGAATAACGGAAATCACCCAATCAGAACAGCAGACAGAAAGGCAAAGGAAAAAAAACAAGTGCAACATATGAGATCTCAGGGATAACAGCAAATGTGCAAACAGTCACATGATAGGAGGTCCAAAAGGAGAAAAGAGAGAAGGGTATCAAAAATGTATTTGAAGAAATTATGGCTGAAAACTTCCCAAACCTAAAGAAGGAAACAATTAGCCATGTACAGGAAACACAGAGGGTCCCAAACAAGCTGAAGGTCCCAAACACACACACCAAGACATATCATAATTAAAATGTCAAAAGTTAAAGATAGAGAGAATTCTAAAGGCAGCAAGAGAAAAACAGAGTCATATACAAAGGAATCCCCATAAGGCTATACACTGATTTCTCTGCAAATACTTTTCAGGTTGGAAGGGCATGGCATCATATATTCAAAGTGCTGAAAGGGAAGAAAATGCAACCTAGGATACTCTACACAGCAAGACTATCATTTAGAATAGAAGGAGATAAAGAATTTCTCCAACAAAGAAAAACTAAAAGAATTCAGCAATACTAAACCTACCATAAAAGAAATGTTGAAGGGTCTTCTCTAAATGGAAAAGTAGTAAGAATCTACAGGAAAGGGACAATTCCAACAAGAAAGGCAAATATATAGTAAGGATTGAGGATCACTTAAATAAGCCAGTACATATATTAAAAGACAAAAAATTGTAAAAGCAACTATAACTACAATAAACAGTAAAGTGATAAGAATGAAGATGTAAAATATGACACCAAAACACAAAATATGGAAGAGGGGAGTAAAAAATATAGATCTTTTATAATGTGTTTGAATTTATGACAATCAGTTTAGATCAAGTAGATATAATTAAGGGTCAAGATATATGAACCCCATGGTAACCACAAAAAAACAAAAAGAAAGGAACCCAAGCTTACTACTAAAGAAAATCACCAAACCACAAGAGGAGAAATAAAAAGAAGAAATGAACAGAGAAGAACTATAAAAACAACTGGAAAACAAGGAATAAAATGGCCATAAGTACATACCTATCAATAATTACTTTAAATGTCAATGGACTAAATGCTCCAATCAAGATATAGGGCAGCTGATTTGATTTTAAAAAAAAAAGACCCTTCAAAATGCTGCCCACAAGAGACTCACTTCAGGGCTAAAGACACACACAGACTGAAAGTTAAGGGGATGGAAAGATATTTCATGCAAATGGAAACAAGAAAGTAGGGGTAGCCATACTTGTATCAGACAAAAAAGGCTTTAAAACAAGGCTATAACAAAGAAGGGCATTAAAATATATGTACCCAATACAGGAGCACCTAAATGTGTAAAACAAATACTAACAGACATAAAGAGAGAAATTGACAATACAATAATAGTAGGGGACTTTAACACCCCACTGACATCACCGGACAGATCATCCAGATAGAAAATCAGTAAGGCAACAGTAATCTTAAATGACACAAAAGACCAGCTGGACTTAAATATCAAATGAACATTACCCCCCAAAACAGTAAAATATACATTCTTTTCAAGTGCACATGGAACTTTCTCCAGGATAGTTCACATACTAGGCCATAAAACAAGCCTCAACAAATTTACAAGGAGAAAAATTATACCAAGCATTTTTTTCCTACCACAGAGGTATGAAACTAGAGATCAACTACAGAAAGAGCTATGGGAAAAGAACAAACATGTACACTAAACAGTACGCTACTGATGATGAAATCAAAGAGAAAATCAGAAAATACTTTGAGACAAATGAAAATGGAAACATAACTTTCTAAAATCTATGGATTCAGTAAAAACAGTTTTAATAGGGAAGTTCATAGTGATACAGGCCTTCCTCAAGAAACAAGAAAAATCTCAAATAAAGAATCTAACCTACCACCTAAAACAATCAGAAAGAAGAAAAACAAAGTAAAAGTCAGCAGAAAGAAGAAAATAATAAAGATCAGAGAGGAAATAAAATAGAGATTAAAAAAGCAATTTAAAAAAATCCATGAAACCAAGATGTTTTTTTTGAAAAGATAAACAAAATTGATAAATCTGTAGCAAAACACAAAAAGAAGAAAAAAACCAAGGTATCCAAATTTGAAGGAAACAGGTAAAACTGTCACTATTTGCAGATGACATGATACTTTATATAGAGAACCCTAAAGTCTTCACTCAAAAATTATTAGAACTGGGCTTCCCTGGTGGCGCAGTGATTGGGGGTCCGCCTGCCGATGCAGGGGACATGGGTTCGTGCCCCGGTCCGGGATGATCCCACATGCCGCGGAGCGGCTGGGCTCGTGAGCCGTGGACGCTGAGCCTGCGCGTCCGGAGCCTGTGCTCCGCAACGGGATAGGCCGCAGCAGTGAGAGGCCCGCGTACCGCAAAATAAGAAAAAAAAAAAAATTATTAGAACTAATAAAAGAATTCAGCAAGGCAGCAGGATACAAGATTAATATACAGAAATCTGTTGTCATTCTATACACTAATAATGAACTAGCAGAAAGAGAAAGTTAAAAATATCCCGTTTAAAATCGCACCAAAAAGAATAATATACCTAGAAATCAACTTAACCAAGGAGGTGAAAGACCTATACTCTGAAAACTCTAAAACACTGATGAAGAAAACTGAAAATGATACAAAAAGATATCCTGTGCTCTTGGACTGGAAGAATTAATATTGTCCAAGTGGCCACTTTACCCAAAAGGATGACCCAAGAAATAAAAGTTGATATAAACATATTTCTTTACATTTGAAGGTGAACATATTCTAAGAGAGTAAAGTGTTTACTCTGTAGAAGGACGATGAGAGGTAACAAAGTTTGGGCACTGTCATTTTTTTGCATTATAAATCTTTAGGATTATTTGATTTTTAAAAAGCTTTGGGTATCTATTGCTTTAATATTTTTTAAGGTAAAGATAAAACTTTTAAAAGTAATATGTGTTAAGAAAATTGACATAACCTTACAGAGAGATCAAATAATTTGTTTTTAAGCAGCAGAATCAGAATTAAAAACCGGGCCGCATGAGTTCAGTCCATGTGCTTGGCTTTATGCTTTACCTTTTTATGTGGTTGAATGAAAAAATAAAATAGAATTACTGTGATATAGAAAATAATGAATGGCAGGTGTTGTTATAACTATATACCAATGTGAATTTTTTAAATCAAAGAATTTCTTGCTGAAAAGCAACCTGTTACTTTTAACAAAACTCTACCTTCCCCCTATTCTTTCCCTTCTTCAACAGAAAGAATGTGGTAACTGACAAAGTAACTGATAACTAGGACCATCCACAAAGGCATGAATGTGAGATTTTTGACATCCTTTATAGATCATGTATCAATCCCTCCAGAAATATGTGTAATTGATATAGTGTGCTTCTAAATTATCTTCTCTCAAAGAAAAATTTAACTAGCTAATTTTATTAAACAACAGACTGTGTATTGCATTGATAATTTCAATTTTAAATGGAAATTCTCTCCACCCAAATTTATTACTGGCAACTTTATAGCCGAGTTACAAGGTTTTATCTGTCCTTTTCTCCTTCATTTTTTTTCAAAATGCCAACTTTCTCTACCTCACACCCATTAGGATGACTATTATCATAAAAACAGAAAACACCCAGTGTTAGTGAGAACATGGAGAATTTGGAACCCTTGTGCACTGTCGGTGGCAATGTAAAATGGTACAGTCACTATGGAAAACAGTCTGGCAGTTCATCAAAAAATTAAGTATAGACTTACCACATGACCCAGAAATTCCACTTCTGGGTATACACTCAAAAGAACTGAAAGTAGGGACTCAAACAGATATTTGTACACCCATGTTCAAAGTAGCACTATTCACAATAGCCAAAAGGTAGAAGCAATCAACAGATGAATGGATAAGCAAAATGTGGTGTGTGTGTTTGTGTGTGTCTATGTGTACATGTATATATAATGGTATATTATTAGTTATATTATACATAAGTTAGCAAATATATATAATAGAATAATATTCAGCCTTAAAAAGGAAGTAAATTGTGACACATGCCACTCATGGATGAACCTCAAGAACATTATGCTAAGTGAATTAAGCCAGACAAAAAAAGATAAATACCATATGATTCCACTTAAATGAGGTACCTAGGGTAGTCAAATTCATAGAGACAAGGGCTGGGGAGGAAGGAATGGGAAGTTAATGGGTACAGGGTTTCAGACATATGAGATGAAAAGTTACAGAGATGAATGGTGGTGATGGTAGCACAATGTTATGAATGTACTTAATACTACTGAAATGTAATTTAAAAATGATATAAGATGGTATTATGTTGTGTGTATTTAACCACAAAAAAATTTTTTATTCCAATTTTCTAAGTTAAATAATCCTTTGGTAAATATTGGCTAACCCTAATTTATCTATAATCATTTACCATTGTTTCTAGCAAAAGTGTGTGTTTTTCAACAAATTCACAAAAGGAAATTAGGGTGGAAAATATTCATCTTTGGGGATTTAAAAAATCACTGAAAAAGTAAAGAGAAAAAAAGAAAGCCTATAGCTATGGTATGAAGAGATCTCTAAACTGAAGTGATCTGACTATAGTTCACAGAATAGGTGAAGGAAGAGTGAAATTCACTTGAGGTCTTGCCATGTGGACAAAAACAAATCCCTCATGTAGAGATATGACTACACTTTAATGGTGGTAGTGGGCTTATGGGGGCTCCTAGTAATTCTGAATGATAGCTTGCAAAGGCAATGTGGGTATGTAGCCAGAAGGGTGGGTGGGTATGGTATGATCACTTAAACTAAAAGGACAACTCAGAAAGTGAAACCTTCACTGCCTCAAAGAGCAATACCTAGACCTGCAGTGGTTCTCAAAGGACAGCACAAAAGAGCAGTATCAGTATCACCTGAAAACCTGTTAGAAAAGCAAATTCTTGGGCTCTGCCTCAGGCCAGACTTAATGACTCAGATTGCTGGGCAAGCTCTCTCTGCAGGTGATTCAGATGTACAATAGTTAAGAGCCATTGTTCTAAACTACACTGAGTGCCATGTAACCACCAAAGACTATTTTAAGTCCCTGGCTCTCTACATTGACTGCACATTAGCATTACCTGGAAGCTTCTGAGGTTGGGCCCCACCTCAGGAATTCTGATTTAATAGTTGCTTATTTATTCGTTTAGATTCCTAGTATTCCTATGTTCGGCCACAGTGGAGGATCATGTCTTTAAATGTCTCAATCAAACTGGTTTAAAAATTTAAGAAAGAAAAACAGTGTATTAATGTTTTAAGTCCCAAAATACTCATCTTTTTTTGCCAAGTAAATATAAATTAATAACTAAAGCAACTACAGAGAGTCAGCTAATACTTAGGCAAAATACAAAGTTGAAATCAACAATACAGGTTTAACAGTTAAAAATAAAAAATGAAAAGGGTTTTATTAAAAAAGTCAATTGTGAAAAACATAAGACTGGAAAAATTATTTTTCTAAAAAGAAAATTTGAAATACATAAGCTCTAACAGAGTGGTAAGAAAAATTGACTTTGCAACTCAGGTACAGGTGGGCAAAAGTTTTTGGCTCTGTCATCCATCAGCTGTAACATTTTGGTTAATTTGATTTTTCTTTCCTAAGCTTCCACTTCTCTTTCACTATAAAACAGTCAATATTATGAGCCTATATCAAAGCGAGGTTGCGAGGATTAAATAAATAAAACATGTAAAGTACTTAGTACAATAACTGGCACATATTTATGCTAAGTGTGGGCTTATAACTAAGAAGAAAATCATACTAAAATGAAAATACAGCAACAAAACAATGTGCAAGTTCTAAGAGTTTGGCAAAACATCTCTGTGATATTCTAAGCTAAGAAAAAAGTATAAAAACAACAGCAATACTAAAACTTTAGGGGAGCTCTCCCTATCTTATGTGGAGGCAGCGAGTATAGCTGCGGGCGTTGCATTCAACTTCCTTATCTCCTGTCGATGGAAGCACCCCGTTGTTCACTCAGGCCTCTCTAGGGATAAAGTGCTTCACAAGAGTTTTAAAATGCATGCTGGCAGTTGTGCTAGACAGTGCTCAAATATGGACAACGAATTCTTACTCTCTTTGATGCCAAGATAATATTCTTAATTTCTTCATTAAGTTAACCATTAATAATGAAAAGGAGGGACTTCCCTGGTGGTCCAGTAGTAGAGAATCCGCCTTACAATGCAGGGGACGTGGGTTTGATCCCTGGTCAGGGAACTAAGATCCCACGTGCTGTGGGGCAACTAAGTCCATGTGCCACAACTCTGAGCTCACGAGGTGTCTCAACTAGAGCCCGCGTGCCGCAAACTACAGAGCTCTCATGCTCTGGAACCCACACGCCACAACTACAGAGCCCATGCGCCCTGGAGCCTGCACACCACAACTAGAGAAGAGAAAATCCACACGCCACAACTAGAGATAAGCCCGAGCACCACAATGCAACAAAAGATCCCGCATGCCTCAACAAAGATCCCGTGTGCCGCAACTAAGACCCCACGCTGCCAAAAATAAATAAATAATAAATCTTTTTTAAAAATAGTGAAAAGGAAATCCCATTTGTGTATCTATAATGCTAGTAGATGCATATTTACTGCTGATTTTTCCAGTTTGCAGCAGTGAGCCATTAATTAGTTCTTATAACAAAAATGAGTCAGATATTCTAATTAGTAAACAAACGTGTCGAATTATTCATTTACTTTCTTTCTTTTCACTAAACTTGACCCAGTATAAGAATTTCTTGAAACTACTAAACCATGCCCACACCCCACTCCGTGTGTGAGAAGCAGTCAGTGTGCAGGCACACAGGCACGTGCTGGGGCGGGGAACAGTCATTTGTTCATTTTGCTGTTAGAAATAGAGCTGGTGGAATTACCAATAATTTTCAGTTTTTCTCAATAGTTTAGGATATTTTTCAGATTTTCCATAATAAGCCTGTATTATTGTCAACACATGAAAAATTTAAGCATAGGGCCTAATCAATAACAGAAAGTCAATAAATAGTTCAGGAATAAACGAAAGTAACAGTATAAATGTTCTACACCTTGGTAAGTTTTTTTGACAACTTGAAAAAAAATAAAAGCAGACAAAATTAACTGTGACTGTCCACCAAAAACTATTTTACCTACAATTACACTTGAAAGCAACTGAAAGATTTTTTAAAATCATTAGTATTTAAAAATTAAGCATAACTCTAAAACTAGATTCTCATGATTTTTAAACGATGGTGGGCAAGGGGTAGCCCTATATAGATGCTGAAGAGTGGATATGGCTCTAATGAGATAAGCTTTGTTTTGAATTCTTAGCTCCACTACTTCCTAATAGTGTGACCCTTGGGAATGTTACTTTCTCAATTTTTACAACTATAAAATGAGAATAATATTTTCATGTTCCTAGGCTTGCTGTAAGAATTAAAGGGAAAAACACAGGCACAACACCTCACGCATAGAAACCATTAAATATGAGTGGTGGTAATTATTCAGGTTAAGAAACATTATCCAAATAAGATAGGGGGCAATCAGCCCCTAGTTTTCATACCATACATGTGTGCCTTATTTATGGTACATTTATAGCACACAATGGGTTTTAAAGGAAAACCTAGATTTTAAATCTAAGCATTTTCCACTTCTGAGGTAATTCAACAATATCTGACCATCCCAAGTGTTAAACCAATGTAGGTGTAATTCTGAAAGAATCAGTCACTCAAAACATTTCAAGGAAGTATTTTAATAATTTTTTTTAAATTTTAGACTGAACACAGTAACATGCCTGCTAAAATGATTCCTTACTATAATGTATTTTGTTGACTGAAACTTTGTTACTAAAAGCAGAAGTGATAGAAGAGCCAAAAGGATTTTACTAAGGTATCAAAAGCAGGGGGAGTAGAAGGAAGCTCCAGGGTAAAAATATTAAATATTAAGAGTATGGAGAAATAAATTAATCCTTTATATCATGTGGTGATACCTAAGATATGTTAGATTTCTAAAAGGCTACGATTCTATGACTTTTGTCCTATATACTATGTAGCTAAGAAAGAATCTACCACTAAAACAAATGAATCAAGACAACACTGTAATGCTATGATATAGATGGTCCACAGATCTACTTTCTAGGAACTTACCCTAGGGAAACATATGTACATGTGCAAAAGAAAACATATAAAAGATGTTCATTACAACGTTGATACCAAAAATGTAATGTCCGTTAACAAAGAAACAGAAAAATAAAATGAAGTATAATCATACCTGGGATATCATATAGCAGCTAAAAGAAATTAACTAGATTTATATCTATTTATATCTATCTGACTCAAACTGACTGAACTTGTCTAAAGAAAGCAATCAAGTAACTAAACAATACATACAGTATGATACCAGAACTCTAAAAAAAATCTGTAGAGGTGTGTGGGTGTGTTTCTGTGTGTAGGAGGGTGTCCTTGTCTGGAAGGATACATTTCAAGTCTGTACTAGATGGGCAAAGAGGAATTTAGCTTTATCTCTAAAGTTCTAACCTTTTAAAAGGAGGGTATATTTATATATTACTTGTTAAATTAAACTACTTTTTAAAAAAGTTCCTGATGTCTTTGATCATAAATGTTAAATCTTTTGTTTTACTAGCCAAATAAGATGTTTTTATGCCTAAATTGTTCAACAATGTCTGCAAAATTGTGATGACTGATGGAAGATAAAATATTACATGGTGTAACAAAGATGTGTTACATTGGGTATAACAAAAAGTACCAAGGGTTGATTTATATTAAAGAGGTTGTCCAATGTTTTCTTTCAACAAGCTCAGGATTAAGAGACCCAGAACTCTGCTCCAAGTCAGGGGCACGAGTCCTAACAAGACAATACCAAGTTAAAAGCCACCCTGAAAATCACACAGACTAACAACTAGATGTCTCTCCCCTCAGCTCAAACAGTATTTTGAAATTAACTGATTTGACGACACTTCCAATCATATTACTTATACTTGCTCGACTCTTAAAGAATTTGACACATTACCTCTAATCTATCCAGGCACATGGAAAGTTCAAGAAATAAAATATATGAACTAGAAAGGAAGCAAGCAGCTCTTGAATCTGGCCAGAGACAGACCTTATGTTGGTGTTTATGGAATCAAAAACTAAAGGAGTATCTTCTTAAGATATAAGGTGGTGGTAAGTAAGGAAAATTATTCATAGACATCACTGAGCTGAGAGTTGTTTGGCTCTCCAAGTGACCAAGTAGAATATCTAAATATATTCTTTATTTCCATCAGAAAATACAGTAGAAAGCCTGTTGTCTGATACACTGATTACTAGGAAAATCATCTTAAGTTACATTCCTAAATAAAACAATTCATACCATTCCAAAATACATAAATGTCATTCTGCAGTCTTGTGATGTGGGTCAGGCCTTTTTCTGAGCAACTATTGGTTAGGTGAAGTAGTCTTTCTTGCAAAAACCACAGATGTAGTTGTCTATAGTCTCCATAAATAATGGTTATGCAAATTCAACACAGAATCTAATTTTAATGATTCTCTCCCAAATCTTTTAGAGTCATCTTGCCTACAGTTAATTCAAGGGCAATTTTCTTTAGTTGACACCTTTATTGAATCTCTCCAAAGCATTCAACTTAGATTTTCACTGAAATCTCTCTCTTTTTTAGTATTTTTCTTTCCCTCAATTTCTGTAATAGTTGATTACATTGCATAATGACAGCAACCAGCACAATGGCGTAAACAGATTTGGGAACAAACTCAAGGACTTGGTAAACTGACAGCCCAACAGGTGGCAGCAGAAATACAAAGGCGTCCTGGAAAGTCATCCACCAACTGTCAGTGTGGCGTGTTTTAGAGAAGGCCTAAAGAGGGTAAGGAGCCTACCAGTTAACTGGGTTAAGTGTGAGAGGTGGAGAGAGTAACTCTGTACTGCACCTTGTGGAAATGTTAGATTACATTCAATAATCACCAGATTCATTCTTCAGTCTGTATATGGGAAGGAACACAACAACCTCAGGTCCTGGCTATACCCACTGGTTCAACAACGACTGAGTAACCTCCCTGGTGCAGTACCAAGTGTTAGAGATACAAATGATGAGTTACGCAGGGTTTTTCAACCTCAGAAGTGTATAAATGTAGGGTTCCTTTGCTGTGGGGGCTGTCCTGTGCATTTGGAGGACATCCTACTACGACCAGATGCAGTAGCAGCTTCCCCTGAGCAGGGGCAACTGAAAATGTCTCCAGACATTGATTAACGTCCACTAGAGGGCAAAATTGCTCCTGGCTGAGAACCATTGCGGTCAGGGTGAACATGGAGCTTTCAGTTTCTAGTAAATTTTGTTGGGACTCTGAACTCCACATTGAGGATCTTTGTTGCCTTTTCTGAAATTCAGAGAAGTAACCTGTCAATGGCCAGGACTGGCCATTCGTAGGGCCGAGGGAAAAATGAAAATGTGAACCCCTCATTCAAAAATTAAGAATTTCAAGGCAGCAACAAGTAGAGCATTAAACCAAGCACAGGGCCCTTTTGAGTGCAGGGCCCCAGGCAACTGCAGAAGGTGCACATCCACGAAGCTAGCCCTGCTGATGGCACCTAGTCATGGGCAGGGCAGGATTTATGATTTGGGATTCCTGATGCTGTGTTTCCTAAAGTTAGAGTCATGTTAAGATCTATTATATCCCAACGAGGAAGGTCTCGAATTTTCCTTTATCACATTTTTTCATTAATATTCCCTATATTTCACAAAAATATATCACATATAATAGTAAATTCACATCTTGTCTCGATTTTTTTAGAACTCAGACTTTTCAACACAAACCTACTAAATGACATTGACAGTTCAAATTATAGGACCAGGAAATCATTTGTGTTTTACTGGAAACAACCATGAGGAGCTCATAATATTTTACTGGTAGCATCTGTCTCCTTTCTTTGAATGCTAGAGAAGATATTAATGATGTTCTTTTGCCATTTGGGAACATATACTCTTCCTTCAAAATTTATCTTTGGCAATGGATTCATTCTTTAAATGAAGTGATTAGTGTTTTGACTCCAGGTGTGGAAATTAGCATTGTTTCAGTATAATCAAGGGACTATAACCACTTACTATAAAGTGTCAGAACATGCGTTAATGGAAGATGTGATGTTTATGTTTTTCTGTTGCACGTGTGTGCCCACAATGAACCTAAAAATCTAGCTTTAGTATCATCGGTTTGGTCTTACCTGCTAAAGATCACTAGGACATACTTGACTCTACCTTTTCCTTTCCTTTGTTTTTTTTAAAACATTCTTCCAAATGTAACTAAACGAGGCAGAAGTATTTCTGCTACGGATAAGGTGGCTTCCAAAACACAGGTCAGTACATTGGTTCAGTAATGTTCAAAACAACAAATCACAATCTTCCGAACAAGTGACTGAAATCCAGTTTCACCATTCCAGAATAGAAAGTGTCATAGGAAGTCACACTTCAGCAGCCAGAGATAGCACACCTCTGAAACCAGGACCAAGTGACAATGCTGTTAAAAGCAATTCCTAGGGAACGTTTGACAGAAGATGTCACTTCTAAATCCGCGCTTTCCAGTTTCTAAGTTCAAGGGTGTTGGAAGAAAAACTCCTCTAAAGATATTTCTATCTTCCTTCAGACATAAGGAGGCACTGACAAAATATATATAGTGGCAGCTACAGAAAAAAACAGTTTCAAAACTTTCTATAATCAAAAGATATATACAAAGGACAGTTTCTAAGAAACTATTTGCAAAAATTTGTCAATGAAAAAATTAATAGTCAATATAAGAAAGAAATGGAAAATTTTACTCAAGCCAACCTGAGGGTTACAACCTGGGAGACAGTCTCTCAGAGAGCTCTGAGAATTGTTCCAAAGAGGTAAAAGGGGAGGCCAGTATATGTGTGATTTTGGTGAAGACAGTACATGCAACCAAGCACACATCTTGGTAGAAGGTCACTGCTAGTCACTAGGAATAGACATCTTAGTTAATGGTTTTAGTGCTTTTATAGGTATGGGAAGACAGAAGAATCAGGTTCGTAAAAATTTCTCCTGAAAATAACTATCTGAGGAGCAGTTCTGTCAGTATTCCCAGAGTAGAGTGCCTCATCCTAATCTTCACCCTGAATTCCTTTTAGGATGCACTGTAGGTCAGTGACTGCAGTAGTTAATGACTTAATTCTTACAGAACTGGATGGTGGGCAACATTCTTTATTTTACAATCCCTTCCCTTTCAGTCTTAATTTTTTTTTTTCAGTCTTAATTTTGACCTAGGTTTGGGTGGTATTTCATGACCAATTTGTCCACAGCACTAGGATGCTCATTCCCAGATCAGGCAAGGATTTCATTGATAGGTCACTCAATGTGCTATTACTGGACTAGGGCCTGTTACCAGTAGCCAAAAGCCTGTGGACTGCCCATCTTACTAGTCTGTTACGGTCCAGGAAATGGTTCCCTCTCATTGCTTCTTCCCATATCTAGAGTTACACTATTACAGTCATTGACCTTACAGAACTATTTATTTGATCAATAGTTTCAAATCACCTAATCATCATTCATTTTATGTGAGGCTCAGTCATACATCTGGTAATGCAAGAAACTAATCTTATAAAATAGGCAGAATAGAAGTAATATAGCTAGTAACATTAGTAAGTCATAAGTAAGTATTTAAGCTAAGAACTTCCAGTAGGTACAGGCCAGTATCTCCCCCAGGCCATCTGACCAGTCTATTCTGCATCAACCACTATCTTCAAAAGAAATGACATATTGGCATTGGACATAAAGTTCACCAAAGCTGTCTACACGTACAAGGTGAGTGGTGTGTCATCATGACCTTTTATATGATTGAGAAAGGAGGAGAAATATTGATCTTTATGGTTGAGCAGGCATTTCTGCTATTGGGGAGGTCTGCTTAAGGCATAATGAAGATGCACAATGTACTCTAGAGGGCAGGAGGGAGGCAAAAATGAGCAGAGAAAAAATTTATGTTTAAATTTTTCTTGTCTTCTCTTAAAATACAAATTTTTATTTAACCAGAGAGTAGCACAAATCACCAAGTTTTATTAAATGATGAAAGAAAACAAATGAGTAAAAATGAACTATTTTCTACAAAGGCTGAAGGAGATCTAAAACTTACAATAGAGTAGAAAAGGGAAGGATTAATGTTAAGGGCAGAGAATCTTGTTTATCACCCTCTTCCCCATGCCTAGAATGTTGCAGGCACTCAAAAAAATATGCATTAAATGAATGAAATCAGTTGTCACCTCCAATGATAAGTGAAAAAAGACAGGTGTTCTCAAAAAGATGGTAGAATAAATTGGCACATAGTGGATTAGATTCTGACTTCTCATTCCTTATATGAAACCTTTTAGAAATGCAAGAGGTGTGCAAACTTAATTACTTTTAGCACACCCTTGGTTACTTTGTTATGCTAACCTCAATAATAATAATTAACACTTTTACAGAGCTTATAATGTATTAAGCAGTATTCATATAGATTTATACATTAAATCAATCAATATTCAAAATAATCATTTGAGACAGACATGATAACTATCTCCAGGATACAAAAGAGGAAACTGAAGCACAAAGAGGTCAACTAAATTGTCTAATGTTGCATAGCTGCAATTAAGACCCAGGTGTTCTATTTCTAGAGTTCACGTTCTTACCCTCTTTACCACAGAAGTATAAAGAAATCTACAGGACAAAACACTATGATGAAAAGCACTGCTTTCCTATCTAACTCATAGTAAATATATCATTATTTCACAAATCTAGGGAAAAATTAAACTTTATGTTGCCAATCAAGTATAAGGTTATCCTTTGCCAAATTTTATGGTTTGTTTTTTCAGTGTAGGGGTGGAGCTGAAGATCTTGTTTGTTTTTACCATGGTCTATGACTCCCTTTGTTTCTTTTAACCTATCTTTCAAACAGTCTTTCTTGCAAAATGAATTATAGCAAGAATTTGTACATTTTATCCTCAGTTGTAATTCAGAGACCATTGTGAATTGCAGTTTATTCTCCGAAAGGAACCACTGTAAACAAATACTGAGGCAACTCCAGAGGCCTCTGGTACTTTCCAAGAAGCACATCAGATAAGATCAGCAGGGCTTCCTAGTTGGTCTCTGCTCCCTCTCAGCCCACCTAGTCTGGTGGATTGCTTAGGCTTAAAAAGATCAGGATGCATAATAAAGAGAATATTATATGGAAATATGATGTTTAAAGGAAATGTCTTCATGTTTTATGCTTAACCCTTATAAAATTAAGAAAACCAGTGAGTGTCTTCCTAAAATAGCTACAATGGTAGCTGTGTCTTCCACAAATTTATCTCTTAATAACTGCTACCGAAGCCCTTAGAGCCACCATCAGTTCCCAGAGATTTCAAGGCAGGCAGCTCTCTAGACATAAAACACTGAATGTATAACCAATACCAATGTCAGAAAACTTGTAGATTCATGAAACCACTGAAAAGTATGGGTCTTAAGAGACTGACCAGGAGGTCATAATAGATAAAGCTGCTCATTCCACAATGAATAATTTCAAAAAGTTGCCTGGAACCTTTAAATCTTACTACTCCTTCTGTATTGAGTTCAGAGATGTTAAGTAACTTATCCAAGTCACAATCATCACAGCTAGGCCTTGAATCCACTCAAGTCTGCTATTTTGCAAAGCTGATCCCACTATATAATGAACTCATATTATCCTAAACCTATAACGGTAAGCCACTCAAACATTTTACATTTATATTTCATATAATGAAAATAACTTCATTATAATTTGGCTGTGGGCATGCTCTTTGGGGGCTTACTTCATCAATGTACAAAACAAAGGATGAGGAATCCATTCTAATGAGCTCTTACTGTCTGCAGCCCCGCAGCAGAAGACACTGTACATACTCTGTTCTAGTCACACAGAGATCTAGCCTCACAACAACTGTGTAGTGCAGACTTCACCTGATTCTAAAGCCAAAGAGGTTTAATACTTAAAAAGGAAATTAAGTATTTTCCTCATGTTTACACAGATAGTAAATGGTCAGGCTTATATTTAAGCAAAACCATATAATTTCAACAGAAATGAGAAAATACAGTCTATTGAGACATAAATGTTCATACATATCTAGAACATATCTATACTCAAATATTATATAACACCAATTCCCTGCTTCCTTGTTTAGATGTTTAATCTTATCTAGTAAAGTATAAAAGCTCCTGGAAACAGGAAGCTTTGTTTTTAAAAACTTTGCATACCACACTGCGTTTAATACTATAACCTGCAAGTAGTGAACTGATAAACATGTGTCAAATAATGAATGAATATATATGTCTGGCCCAGAGGTAAGAAAAATTCACCAAAGAACTGTGTGTCTGATATGCCAATTAAGTGTAAGATACAAAATGCTAACAACTGTGGAGATCTCTAGCTCCCACTAATTTACCTAAGTAGGGAAACTGTCTATCCCTCTATAAAAGGGGAAGATTTTACAACTTAGCAAACTGGTACACCAAAACATCAAGTTGAGAGACAATTCCCCTAAGAATTCCATACAAATATTCCATTTCAGTAATTTAAAATCAAGTGTTAGACTCATCCAGTTTACAAAAGACATTCCTAAATTACCACCTTCCTATACAAAATATAAGCTATATTAGATCCAGCCAAATTTTATCCATTATCCACACCAGCAGCACTGGCTTCCTTGAACTTACCAAGTACCATCCCACCCCAGGGATTTTCTTAACAATGACCAGTAGGTCCCTCTCCCAGACCACTCTTCCTGGAGACGTGTGTGTGGCTGGCTCCCTCACTGCCCCAGGACTCCGCTCAGAGGGCACCTCAACAAAGAGGCCACCCCTCACCTTTCTAACCCACAGGCTCCTAACACTCTCTCTCCCCTACACATTGTACGTTTCCACATCACACTTATCACTCCTCGGTATGTTATATATTCCTTTACTGTCTGGATTCCTTCACCAGAATGTCGATCCATGGAGGCAGAATCTGTGCTGTGCTCACTGTTGTAATCTTAGCAGTAAGGACAGAGTCTGGTGTCTGTAGGTGCCCAATTTTTGTTAAGTGAATAAATTAATGAATGTAATGAAAGTTCTGCTGCCAATGGATATGCAAGTTTGCCACTTACTATAGATTCTGTTCTAATTTTACCAATTCTTCAAACTTTAAAGTACCCAAGAAATAGCAAACCAAATATAAAAGAGTCATCACTTCTTTATAGAAATTCATAAGGATTTTGACATCATATATATTTTGGTAAACTGCATTTTGTGAGATAATCTTTGTATCTATTTGTGGACCTGTACTTCCTTTTGAAAAATGATTGTATGTCCTAAACTCCCCTGTCTCAAGTTTTCAAGGGACACACCAGGTTTTGAATAATGAAGTGTAGCAAATAAAACCTTCTTTCTTACTTACTTAAAGCCTTTTGATTTGTTGACTAAATAGTCTTGTTTAAAGGATCATTAAAAGAAACAAAAATGTATCACATGATAGACTACCCTCACTGATTATTACTGGAAACCATGCAAACTGCATTCTGAATCAATGCACTTACTTTGTGTACTTCCAAGGGCTACATAAGTATAATATTAACAGATAAGATTATTGAAAGTTTTTATGATTTAATAAGAATCTTATCTGATTCCCCTGTGTATTACTGTGTCTACACAACCCCACTCTCATCTGCCCCTATCTCTGTGAGTATTTTTGTGACCACCCATTGGAATAGTCCCCCATTCCTCCCCAGAATATTTCAATTTTATTGACAGTAGTTGGCAGTCTCTTCTTTACTTATTTTGTTAGTTAGTGATTGTTTCTTTTAGTTAGAAATAAGGTCCATCAGAATAGGGACCTTGTCTATTTTATTCAGTATGACAGGCTATAAAGTATGATGGTTAAGAAATGATTACTTAGAACGAATCTTGGCTCTGCCACTTACCAGCTGAATTAAGTAATTCAGCAAATTACTTAATCCCCCTGAGTCTGTTTCATCATCTGTGAAATGGGGATCCTAACAGTATTTACCTCTGTTGCCGTGATAATTATACTGGTTAGACACATAATGGACTTAGAATAATATTTGGCACATAGAAAGTGCTCAACAAATATTAGCCATCATTATTGTAAAACCCCGTATCCTGGCACCTAGCATAGTACCCGACACATGGTAAGTAGCCAAACAATGCTTGTGGATAAATGAATTACTCTAACCTTACAAAACTCTGAGTTCTTAACTGTCTCTCTTCTATTATAGCTGATAGTCAATAAATAAAGTGTGATCAACCTTTACCTAAAAAACAAAACTCTGATTTGAATCAGAAAAAGTATGAACAATTGTCTTTGGGAACTCATTTTAACATGGCAGGAACCATAAATAAATGAACTGATACTAGGCAGAAAAAGAGTTTCATTTTGTTCAATTCCAATTACTAAAATGATGTGATAATATGTTACATACAGTTCAAGAAAGATTGTCAAAGAAACTGAATAGCTTGTATTACTGTATAAACAAATACACTACGTATATGAAACTGTAATACAGCAAATACTTTTAAAAGCAAATCTTAAAGCATGGAAATAATACTTTTCTTACCATACAAAAATCTTAAAATTCATTGAATTACCGGTTAATGATTAAGAATATGTATCTGCAGTAAGGTTTGAATTCTGACTTTTGCCACTTATTAGACAAGGAGAGCTATGTTTTCTAAGCCTAATTTTCTCATCTCTAAAATAATGTAACAATAACAACTTCTACTACTACTATTTCACAGGACTGTAGAATTAAAGGATGCAATAATACCATGTAAAGTGCTATACACAGTGCACAGCACATAGTAAATGCTCAAAAATGATCATTATTTTTTATTAATTTCAAACAAATTGCTAACAGATAAATTAAAATCAGAATATTCATGATTGGTTTTCAAACTTCCTCTTTAAAAACAGTAAGACTTTAAGTGATACTATTCTCTTTGCTGCCAAAAAAGTCACCTGTATAGGTAAGCAGCAATTGCCATTATTCCATATGATACAGAACTCAGATTCTAAAACACGCTATTTTAAAAAAAACACTACTCCAGAAAGCTGAATAAATGTTCAACAGGATTATTACATATAAGATAGAAAAATCTACAGAATTATTACATTAATGATGCCAACTGTATTTCATTAATTCTTGTGAAATGAATAGACACCCTGATGACAAGCTGTTTCAAAAAGTAAAATTAAAACATTTTTCACAGAACATTTCTGAGGAATATGAGTTTCCCGAATTACTTCCTGAAGTGGGTACATCTAAATAAAAACTAGTTAATGAGAGTAGCAGAAACAAATCAAACACCAAATTTCACACCTAAAGTTCTAACTACAGTTCTACTGTCAAAACTGTCATTTGTTTTAAGAGTGCCAAAACCACTGCAGCCAGGGCTAGTGAAAAAATATCTGGATTTCAGAAGGCTCACCTTTCACAGTAGAAGATTCTACACTTGAAGTCTGCATACCTATAAGCACCTACTCTGAATTATAATCTGTTCCCCATAATTATTAACAAAAGCCTAATTCATTCATTTGTAAGTGGTATTTCCAGATTTGGACAAGAACAAGCATCTTTTTAAAAATTAATTCTAAAATAATAATAAATCACATAAGATTTTGTAACTTTTATATTTGAAATTCCATTTTACCCATACATGTTTGACCTCAAAAGTTTGTTTTTTAATTGGGCCCAACATGTTAGAGACCAGAAGAAAATACTAACTCCTCACACACAAATAAATTCCAAGTGGTTTAGTAAAATCCACAATGAGATTTTAAATATATACATCTGCCCCTGAAAACATCATTCAACAAATAATCATGTTTGCTGAATTACATCTCCTCTTCACCAACCACTGGGGCTCCCTGGAGCTTCATGATGACTGAGTCACACACAAGGAAGGCTTCTCGTGCTCTAAGAATTCCATTTCCTCCTCCAAATCCCAAGGTCAAAGATAAGACTTCACCATCCACTCCTCCCATGTGAGTGGAAAATCAATCAGAGAAACATTAAGTACCTTGTTGATGTAGGGCAGGGACTGTATCTGGTGGCAGGGATGCAAAGATAAATAAGGATGAGTCACTAGTGGGACAGGGACAGGAAGATCAAACGTCAGCTGCCACAGAGATGCATTACTGAGGTTCTGGAGGGGCACAGAGAGGTAGGCACTGCCCTCCCCCATTGTGAGGTAAGACCTGCCTCCACCCTTCCTCAGAACTCTTACTTACCTGCGCTGTAAAACCCCACGTTTTTTCCCTCTTCTTTGAGAAGTTCATTGTCAATGAACCTCCCTATTGCAACAGCCTGAATAAAATCATCTCAACTGTCCAATGCACTTTGTCTTCCACAAAGGGTATCATCTTGCTTTGACTGTAATCCAAGGAAAGGGAGTGACAGTTTCTGTTCATGTGTGAACAAGGGGGTCAAGCTGTTTCGAAAGGGCAGCTAGGCAAAGCCTCTCTGAGCAGTGGTCTCATAAAGGTTTAGTGCTTCTATTACCCAGAAGCTTCCCTAAAACACTACCTTTTTGGTTCTGTGACTATGCACCACATGCACACTTACACACAGACACACTCTCACACAACTTCACCACCTGCATAGAAAGCAAAGGAGACACATCCACTAGTGAATATTATGTTGAAGAGGCTTCAATGCACATTTTTAAAGTAGAATCCCTAATTTAAAATAGTTGTAAGAGTAAAAACTGAGGCAACTGATAAAATAAGATATTTTTAATGACTGATTAAGAAGGGGTCAGCAGACCATAACCCACTGGCCAAATTTGGTCAGCTTCCTAGTTTTGTAAATAATAAAATATAACAGGTACAAAATAATAAGCTTTTGTGTTTTATTGGCACAAGCCACGCTCATTTCTTCAAAGACTGTCTCTGGCTGCATTCATGTTGCAACAGCAGGCTGAGTAGTTCTAACAGAGACCATGTGGCCACAAAGCCAAGTATTAACTATCTGGCCCTTACAGAAGAAGTTTGGGACTCCTGGAATAAGGCATCAAAATAAAAATCATTCTACCAACAATGAGAACAGCCCCAAGCCTATTACATTAAAAGCACAATTAAAATATCCCTATTAGTGCCTTTTTAAAATTTCTTTCAGATGAAACATGATTTTACCTAATTTGTAGACTTTCTACTCTTGTACAACCCAATAAAAACAATACTAGCATCTACTGGACTAAGCAGAAAGAAACACCTAAGTACTTCTGTATCAGTCTTTTTCAAAAAAAGTTCACAAAAGTAAACTGAATGATGCATCACGTTAAATTTGCTAATGGAGAGTAGTATCAAAAGGTCTTCTTAGCATAGAAAATCCCTACTATGTTACTAGTCCTCAAATTTAATATATTCTTTTTGTGAGGCAATATTTACATTTTCTTTGCATAATGCACTGGCTGGATTAAATAGTGAAGCTCAGGAACTCCACCCAAACCATCTCAGGGTGTGGACATTCTGAGGCAACCCCTCTACCACACCTCCAACCTAGTCATCAACTCCCTGCCCTGAGAATCAGGAGGCTCTCAAGTCAATGGGGGCAGCTTCTTCCTTTTGAAGATGATGGAGTCTTGGCTCTAGTGAAATAAACTGGAAAGGAAAACTGAAAGCATATTTTAAAGAAAGTTTAATAACAAGTTAAGAAATGTCTTTCTGAGAAGGAAAGGGACATGATGTTGTCTGTGTGTTGGGATGGCCCTGGGAGGCCTTTGGGAAAGTGAATGAAGAGGGGGAGATGCCAGAAGCAAGAAGACCAGTGGAAGCCATTGTTATCTATTACCCAAGCAGAGAAGATGAACAGAAGAAACCCAACACAGGCAATGACATCAAGAGTGGAGAAGAGGGAATTGATGGGAAATATGCTCTCAAGGTGAAAGCAAGTGAATTAAATTAATTTGCCAACTGACTCTGAGGGTTGTCTTGTTTATATATTTTCAGGTTGTTTTGTGTTCTTTCCTTTAGGAAAGGAAGACATTCTTAAGGAAATTTTAAAAGTTCTAAGCTTCTTAAGAGCAAGGACCAAGTCTAATTTATTTTTTCAGCACCTACATCCAAACTGCATAGCACAGAAGTGTCATGACATGCACAGTTAGCCAAGTGGAATAAGGAAAGGCTTGAGAGGTGGTGGCGTGGGGCTCAGATCCTGCCTCTTTCATTTCCTAGATGTTTGACTTTGACAGCTGTTCATTTATTCAGTACAATATGGATGATAATGTCTAATTTTTAGGGTTGTTTTAAGAATCAGAGAAAATGTGTGTGTGTGCACACATGAA
This sequence comes from Monodon monoceros, assembly GCF_005190385.1. NCBI lineage: Eukaryota > Metazoa > Chordata > Mammalia > Artiodactyla > Monodontidae > Monodon > Monodon monoceros. The sequence continues at coordinate 29,075,582 of NW_021703783.1, forward strand.
ACATTTACAGAACTAGGGATTCAGTAAATAGTTATTGCTACTGTCATTTTCACACTATTATTATTTAAATATGAATAAGATAGCAGTATAAAAGGTCTTTGCTTTTATGCAAAGCTGGTTTTAAAAGTCTCTGGGTCTCAGACTTCCCTGGTGGTGCAGTAGTTAAGAATCTGCCTGCCAATGCGAGGACACGGGTTCGAGCCCTGGTCTGGGATGATTCCACATGCCGCGGAGCAAATAAGCCTGTGTGCCACAACTACTGAGCCTGTGCTCTAGAGGCCATGAGCCACAACTACTGAGACCACCTGCCAAAACTACTAAAGCCCGCGTGTCTAGAGCCTGTGCTCCATAACAAGAGAAGCCACCACAATGAGAAGCCTGCACACTGCAACGAAGAGCAGCCCCCATTCACCGCAACTAGAGAAAGCCCACGCACAGCAATGAAGACCCAACGTAGCCAAAAAAAAAAAAAAAAATTCTCTGGGTCTCCTCCAACCCCTAGAAAAGAACATTTATTGGGCTCTATCTTTTAAAAAAAAGTATTTTGAAGGTTTATTCTAAGACGTTTATTCTAAGACGTGCAGTGGGAATCATATTCAAAGAAATATCTTGAAAAATTCAGGGAGGATAAAACTATACGAAAAATGTGAGACAATTCTACAGCCATTTATTATTGATGTAGCTTCATAAACCTAGTATTTTTCTCCTCAGTCTATCCTGCCAAGCACACATCTCCTTATCAAAGACTACTACATTTCAAGCAATATAGACGCTTGATAAGTAAGTTAACTGAAATGTAAACACCTGTGGTAAGTGTTCACTAAGATTAAAAATTAAATAATTTGTTAAATTAAATACTTTAATAAGTTAAATTCATTAAAGTTAACTGATTAAAAATCACTCTCACTGGGTAAACCAAAGGGTTTACAGGGCTTGAGGTACAGTGGTATAGGAGGAGAAAATTAATGTTATTTGCCTACTCTATCTACCAATACAAACTGAATTTAAAACGTTAGAAAAGGGGAACCTTCACGATAGCGGAGGAGTAAGATGTGGAGATCACCTTCCTCCCCACAAATACATCAGAAATACATCTACATGTGGAACAACTTCTACAAAACACCTACTGAACGCTGGCAGAAGACCTCAGCCTTCCCAACAGGCAAGAAACTCCCCACGTACCTGGGCAGGGCAACAGAAAAAAGAGAGGACAGAGACAAAAGAATAAGGACAGGACCTGCACCTTGGGAGGGAGCTGTGAAGAAGGAAAAGTTTCCAAACACTAGGAAGCCCCTTCACTGGCGGACACAGGGGCTGGCGGGAGGGAAGCTTTGGAGCCACGGAGGACAGCGCAGCAACAGGGGTGCAGAGGGCAAAGCTGAGAGATTCCCGCACAGAGGATTGGTGCTGGCCAGCATTCACCAGCCTCAGAGGCTTGTCTGCTCACCCACTGGGGCAGGCGGGGACTGGGAGCTGAAGCTCGGGCTTCTGAGGTCGGATCCCAGGGAGAGGACTGGGGTTGACTGCGTGAACACCGCCAGAAGGGGGCTACTGCGCCACAGCTAGCTGGGAGGGATTCCATGAAAAAGTCTGGAACTGCCTAAGAGGCAAGAGACCACTGTTTCGGGTTGCGCGAGGAAAGGGGATTCAGAGCACTGCCTAAACAAGCTCCAGAGACGGGCGCGAGCCACGGCTATCAGCACGGACCCCAGAGACAGGCATGAAATGCTAAGGCTGCTCCTGCAGCCACCAAGAAGCCTGTGTGCAAGCACGGGTCACCATCCACACCTCCCCTCCTGGGAGCCTGTGCAGCCCACTACTGACAGGGCCCCGTGATCCAGGGACAACTTCCCCAGGAGAACACACAGCGTACCTCAGGCTGTTGCAACGTCACGCCGGCCTCTTCCACCGCAGTCTCGCCCCGCATTCCGTACCCCTCCCTCCCACCAGCCTGAGGGAGCCAGAGCCCCCTAATCAGCTGCTCCTTTAACCCCATCCAGACAGGATGGGAACAGACGCCCTCAGGTGACCTACACGCAGAGGCAGGGCCAATCCAAAGCTGAACCCCAGGAGCTGTGAGAACAAAGAAAAGAAAGGGAAATTTCTCCCAGCAGCCTCAGGAGCAGCGATTAAATCTCCACAATCAACTTGATGTACCCTGCATCTCTGGAATACCTGAATAGACAACAAATCATCCCAAAACTGAAGCGGTGGACTTTGGGAGCAACTGTAGACTTGAGGCTTGCTTTCTGCATCTAATTTGTTTCTGAATTTATGTTTATCTTAGTTTAGTATTTAAATTTAATTATCATTGGTAGATTTGTTTATTGATTTGGTTGCTCTCTTCCTTTTTTATATATATATATATATAGACATATATATATTTTTTTCCTTTGTCTCTTTTTGTGAGTGTGTATGTGTATGCTTCTTTGTGTGATTTTGTCTGTATAGCTTTGCTTTTACCATTTGGCCTTGGGTTCTGTCTGGGTTTTTTTTTTTTAGTACAGTTTTTAGCACTTGTTATCATAGGTGGATTGGTTTTTTGGTTTGGTTGCTCTCTTCTTTCTTTCTTTTCTTCTTTTTTAATTACTTTTTAATTTTTTTATTAAAAAAAATTTTTATTTCTTATTTTAATAACTTTATTTCATTTATTTATTTTTCTTTTTCTTTCTTTCTTTCTTTCTCTCTCTCTCTCTCTCTCTCTCTCCCTCCCTCCCTCCCTCCCTCCATCCATCCATCTCCCTCCCTCCCTCCCTCTCTCTCTCTCTTTCTTTCTTTCTTTTTCTCACCCTTTTCTTCTAACCATGTGCCTGACATGGTCTTGCTGCTCCGGCCAGATGTCAGGCCTGTGCCTCTGAGGTGGGAGAGCCGAGTTCAAGACACTGGTCCACCAGACACCTCCCGGATCCACATAACATCAAATGGTAAAAGCTCTCCCAAAGATCTTCACCTCAACGCTAAAACCGAGTACCACTCAACAAACAGCAAGCTACAGTGCTGGACAACCTGTGCCAAACAACTAGCAAGACAGGAACATAACCCCACCGATTAGCAGAGAGGCTGCCTAAAATCATAAGGTCATAGACACCCCAAAACACACCACCAGACGCAGTCCTGCCCAACAGAAAAATAAGATCCAGCCTTATCCAACAGAACACAGGCACCAGTCCCCTCCACCAAGAAGCCTACACAACCCACTGAACCAACCTTAGCCACTGGGGGCGGACACCAAAAACAATGGGAAGTACGAACCTGCAACCAGCGAAAAGTAGACCCAAACACAGTAAGTTAAGCAAAATGAGAAGACGAACACACAGCAGATGAAGGAGCAAGGCAAAACCCCACCAGACTAAACAAATGAAGAGGAAATAGACAGGCTACCTGAAAAAGAGTTCAGACTAATGATAGTAAAGATGATACAAAATCTTGGAAATAGAATGTAGAAAACACAAGAAACGTTTAACAAGGACCTAGAAGAACTAAAGAGCAAACAAACAATAAAAATGAACAAAACAATTAATGAAATAAAAAACTCTCTAGAAGGAATCGATAGCAGAATAGCTAAGGGAGAAGAACGGATAAGTGACCTGGAAGATAAAATAGTGGAAATAACTATTGCAGAGCAGAATAACGAAAAAAGAATGAAAAGAATTGAGGACAGTCTCAGAGACCTCGGGGACAACATTAAATGCACCAACACTCAAATTATAGGGGTCTCAGAAGAAGAAGAGAAAGAGAAAGGGAGTGAGAAAATATTTGGAGAGATTATAGTTGAAAACTTCCCTAATATGGTAAAGGAAAGAGTCAATTAAGTCCAGGAAGCGCAGAGACTCCCATACAGGATAAATCCATGGAGAAACACGCCAAGAGAGATATTAATCAAACTATCAAAAATTAAATACAAAGAAAACATATTAAAAGCAGCAAGGGAAAACCAACAAATAACATAGAAGGGAATCCCCATTAGGTTAACAGCTGGTCTTTCAGCAGAAACTGCAAGCCAGAAAGGAGGGGTAGGACATATTTAAAGTGAAGAAAGGGAAAAACCTACAACCAAGATTACTCTAACCAGCAAGGATCTCATTAAGATTCAACAGAGAAATTAAAACATTTAGAGACAAGCAAAACCTAAGAGAATTCAGCACCACCAAACCAGCTTTACAATAAATGCTAAAGGAACTTCTCTAGGCAGGAAATACAAGAGAAGGAAAAGACTTACAATAAAAACCCAAAACAATTAAGAAAATGGTAATAGGAACATACATATCTAAAACTACCTTAAATGTAAATGGATTAAATGCTCCAACGAAAAGACACAGACTGGCTGAATAGATACAAAAACAAGACTCGTATATATACTGTATACAAGAGACCCACTTCAGACCTAGGGACACATACAGACTGAAAGTGAGGGGATGGAAAAGGATATTCCATGCAAATGGAAATCACAAGAAAGCTGGAGTAGCAATTCACGTATCAGACAAAATAGACTAAAATAAAGACTATCACAAGAGACAAAGAAGGACACTACATAATGATCAAGGGATCAATCCAAGAAGAAGACATAACAATTGTAAATATTTATGCACCCAACATAGGAGCACCTCAATACATAAGGCAAATGCTAACAGCCATAAAATGGGAAATTGACAGTAACACAATAATAGTAGGGGACTTTAACACCCTATTTTCACCAAAGGACATGTCATCCAAAATGAAAATAAATAAGGAAAAACAAGCTTTAAATAATACATTAAACAAGATGGACTTAATTGATATTTATAGGACATTCCATCCAAAAACAACAGAATACACTTTCTTCTCAAGTGCTCATGAAACATTCTCCACGATGGATCATATCTTGGGTCACAAATCAAGCCTTGGTAAATTTAAGATAATTGAAATCATATCAGGTATTTTTTCCAACCACAATGCTATGAGACTACATATCAGTTATGGGAAAAAATCTGTAAAAACACATGGAGGCTAAACAATACGCTACTAAATAACCAAGAGATCACTGAAGAAATCAATGAGGAAATCAAAAAATACCTAGAAACAAATGCCAATGAAAACATGACGACCAAAAACCTATGGGATGCAGCAAAAGCAGTTCTAAGAGGGAAGTTTATAGCAATACAATCCTACCTCAAGAAACAAGAAGCATCTCAAATAAACAACCTAACCTTACACCTAAAGCAATTAGAGAAAGAAGAACAAAAAAACCCAAGGTTAGCAGAAGCAAAGAAATCATAAAGGTCAGGTCAGAAATAAATGAAAAAGAAATGAAGTAAACAGTAGCAAAGATCAATAAAACTAAAAGCTGGTTCTTTGAGAAGATAAACAAAATAGATAAACCATTAGCCAGGCTCATCAAGAAGAAAAGGGAGAAGACTCAAATTAACAGAATTAGAAATGAAAAAGGAGAAGTAACAACTCACAATGCAGAAATGCAAAGGATCATGAGAGATTACTACAAGTAACTATATTCCAATAAAATGGACAACCTGGAAGAAATGGACAAATTCTTAGAAAAGCACAACCTTCCGAGACTGAACCAGGAAGAAACAGAAAATATGAACAGATCAATCACAAGCACTGAAATTCAAACTGTGATTAAAAATCTTCCAACATGGGCTTCCCTGGTGGCGCAGTGGTTGAGAGTCCGCCTGCCAATGCAGGGGACACAGGTTCGTGCCCCGGTCCGGGAAGATCCCACATGCCGCGGAGCAGCTGGGTCCATGACCCATAGCCTCTGAGCCTGCGCGTCCGTAGCCTGTGCTGTGCAACGGGAGAGGCCGCAACGGTGAGAGGCCCACGTAATGAAAAAAAAACCAAACAAACAAACAAAATCTTCCAACAAACAAAAGCCCAGGACCAGATGACTTCACGGGCGAATTCTATCAAACATTTAGAGAAGAACTAACACCTATCCTTCTCAAACTCTTCCAAAATATAGCAGAGGGAGGAATACTCCCAAACTCGTTCTACAAGGCCACCATCACCCAGATGCCAAAACCAGACAAAGAAGCCAAAAAAAAAAGAAAACTACAGGCCAATATCACTGATGAACATAAATGCAAAAATCCTCAACAAAGTACTAGCAAACAGAATCCAACAGCACATTAAAAGGATCATACACCATGATCAAGTGGGGTTTATCCCAGGGATGCAAGGATTCTTCAATATATACAAATCAAACAATGTGATAAACCGTATTAACAGATTGAAGGAGAAAAACCATATGATCATCTCAATAGATGCAGAAAAAGCTTTCGACAGTATTCAACACCCATTTATGATAAAAACCCTGCAGAAAGTATGCATAGAGGAAACTTACCTCAACATAATAAAGGCCATATATGACAAACGCACAGCCAACATCGTTCTCAATGGTGACAAACTGAAACCATTACAACTAAAATCAGGAATAAGACAAGGATGCCCACTGTCACCACTACTATACAACATAGTTTTGGAAGTTTTAGCCACAGTAATCAGAGAAGAAAAAGAAATAAAAGGAATCCAAATCGGAAAAGAAGAAGTAGAGCTGTCACTGTTTGCAGATGACATGATACTATACATAGAAAATCTTAAAGATGCTACCAGAAAACTACTAGAGCTAATCAATGAATTTGGTAAAGTAGTAGGATACAAAACTAATGCACAGAAATCTCTTGCCTTCCTATATACTAATGATGAAAAATCTGAAAGAGGAATTAAGGAAACACTCTCATTTACCATTCCAACAAAAAGAATAAAATACCTAGGAATAAACCTACCTAAGGGGACAAAAGACCTGTATGCAGAAAACTGTAAGACACTGGTGAAAGAAATGAAAGACGATACAAATAGATGGAGAGATATATCATGTTCTTGGATTGGAAAAATCAACATTGTGAAAATGACTATACTACCCAAAGCAATCTACAGATTCAATGCAATCCCTATTAAACTACCAATGGCATTTTTACAGAACTGTAACAAAAAATTTCACAGTTTGTATGGAAACACAAAAGACCCTGAAGAGCCAAAGCAATCTTGACTAAGAAAAATGGAGCTGGAGAAATCAGGCTCCCTGATTTCAGACTATACTACAAAGCTACAGTAATCAAGACAGTCTGGTACTGGCACAAAAACAGAAATATAGATCAACGGAATGATAGAAAGACCTGAGAGAAACCTACGCACATACGGTCACCTTATTTTTGATAAAGGAGGCAAGAATATACAGTGGAGAAAAGACAGCCTCTTCAATAAGTGGTGCTGGGTAAACTGGACAGCTACATGTAAAAGAATGAAATTAGAACACTCCCTAACACCATACATAAAAATAAACTCATAATGGATTAAAGACCTAAATGTAAGGCCACTATAAAATTCTTAGAGGAAAACATAGGCAGAACACTGTATGACATAAATCACAGCAAGATCTTTTTTGACCCACCTCCTAGAGAAACGGAAATAAAAACGAAAATAAACAAATGGGAACTAATGAAACTTAAAAGCTTTTGTACAGCAAAAGAAACCATAAACAAGATGAAAAGACAACCCTCAAAATGGGAGAAAATATTTGCAAATGAATCAACTGACAAAGGATTAATCTCCAAAATTTACAAGCAGCTCATGCAGCTCAATATCAAAAAAACAAACAACCCAATCCAAAAATGGGCAGAAGACCTAAACAGACATTTCTCCAAAGAAAATATACAGATTGCCAACAAACACATGAAAGGATGCTCAACATCACTAATCATTAGAGAAATGCAAATCAAAACTACAATGAGGTATCCCCTCACACCAGTTAGAATGGCTATCATCAAAAAATCTACAAACAATAAATGCTGGAGAGGGTGTGGAGAAACGGGCACCCTCTTGCACTGTTGGTGGGAATGTAAACTGATATACGCACTATGGAGAACAGCATGGAGGTTCCTTAAAAAACTAAAAGTATAACTACCATGTGACCCAGCAATCCCTCTACTGGGCATATGCCCTGAGAAAACCATAATTCAAAAAGAGTCATGTACTGCAGTGTTCACTGCAGCTCTATTTACGATAGCCAGGACATGGAAGCAACCTAAGTGTCCATCGACAGATGAATGGATAAAGATGATGTGGCACATATATACAATGGAATATTACTCAGGCATAAAAAGAAATGAAATTGAGTTATTTGTAGTGAGGTGGATGGGACCCAGAGTCTGTCCTACAGAGTGAAGTCAGAAAGAGAAAAACCAATATTGTATGCTAACACACATATATGGAATCTAAAAAAAAAGGCAAAAAAATTGTTCTGAAGAATCTAGTGGCAGGCCAGGAATAAAGATGCAGATGTAGAGAACGGACTTGAGGACACAGGGTGGGGGAAGGGTAAGCTGGGACGAAGTGAGAGAGTGGCATGGACATATATACACTACCAAATGTTAAATAGTTAGCTAGTGAGAAGCAGCCACATAGTACAGACAGATCAGCTCGGTGCTTGTGACTACCTAAAAGGGTGGGATAGGGAGGGTGGGAGGTAGACACAAGAGGGAGGAGATATGGGGATATATGTATATGTATAGCTGATTCACTTTGTTATAAAGCAGAAACTAACACACCATTGTAAAGCAATTATACTCCAATAAAGATGTTAAAAAAAATAAAACGATAGAAAAAATTAAGAGTAATTCTTCGATCTTTGAGAAACATTCGAGAAGATCTTTTCTGATATTTGTTAATAGGTAAGGTTCTTCAGATACCACACGACATGGTTATTAATATTGTGATTCTACAGCCCATCAATGGAACTTTCCTGTTATCACTAAAAAGTCCCAACATTCAAGAGTGGTTCATGTGCCTTCCCCTCTGAGATGGAGATAACTGGGTTTTCTTCAGAATATTCCTCTAACCTTCTCCACACACTAGGTAACGTTTAAAGGGCACAACAACTTGTCTTTTCTCAAGGAAAAAACCTCCAGACCAGAGTTTTATTTACAAACCAGACTATCACTTGTGCTGAATGATGGGTTTAGTGTTAAGTTGGAAATGAAATACCCTAAAGCAGCAACTCAAGAACTATATTCCTTTTGCAATGTACTTTGTTGGGTTTTCTCCTCCTATTTGTATTAAATACAGAAAAACTTCACGATGTGTAGGAGTAAAAAGGAAAAATTTGACACAGTCAAAACTAGCATGGATTTTTTTTATGAAATATGGATTTAAGTACATCGTAGCAAGAAAGCAGAAGGATGAACCATCAAGTACTACCTATCAACTTCCTAAGACAATCTGCATTTTCAATACAAATCAGTGAAAATGGCTTGAAAGGCTACAGGTAATGTGAAAAGTACTTCCTTCTCCTGTGATTTGCCGAGTGGAAAATCTTCTCTATGCCATTCCTTATCTCTTTGTCTAAGAACTATTCTAATTCTGCTTATGATTTTAAAAATTCTCTGGAGTTTAAAAAATCCAAAGCAATCTTTATTTAAAGCCATGTTGAATTAAATAGAGGTTCTTTTAAATAAGTCATGATGCCTAAAAAAGTAAGTTTAACTAAAATCTGAGGAACTTCCCTGGTGGTCCAGTGATAAAGAATTCACCTTCCAATGTAGGGGATATAGATTCAATCCCTGGCTGGGGAACTAAGATCCCACATGCCACGGGGCAACTAAGCCTGTGCACCACACCTACTGAGCTCGGGCACCTCAATGAGAGAGCCTGCATGCCACAAACTACAGAGTCCATGCGCTCTGGAGCCCACATGCCACAACTAGAGAAGAGAAAACCCTCACGCCACAACTAGAGAGAAGCCCACACACTCCAACGAAGATCCCGTGTGCGACAACTAATAACCTGACACAGCCATCAAATTTTTTTTTTAAAGACAGTAGAATTATATATTGTTTTAATAATCCTTCAGCTTACAGCTTTTTAACACAAGGATAGAAAATTAAAGCAGCTTTTTACTTGACCTTTTATTTTAATCTACCCTTTACCATAGGAGATACGTATAACAACCTCACACATTGACAATTTGGGCAATTTTGTGACAACCTCAAGAATATTAGATATAGATATGTTTTCTTGGCCTACATGTGGAAAATTGGTTGTCATCTTGCTGAGAAACAATTTGTTAATATCTATTTCAAGTCCACCCAGTAAATAGCATACATGCAATTACTTTGGGTCAGAAAGCACTGTACTATCACACGAAGAAAATATAAGCAAAACTACCAGAAATATTAGGAAAAATGACACTTTGCTCTAAGTGCAGCAGATGTCACCTGCAATGAGCATTCCATTGCAATGTCATTAGGCTGGAATTAGATGTCTAAAGAAACTTTCGTAAGGATTTCTATCAAAATCGATGATATATATCTACACTTTCTGACCTCTCTGCAGAACATGATTTGTTGAAATGACCACAGACAATATCAGTTCACAGGAAAAGAAACTGACTTATGAGGATATGAGTCTTGATGACCTAATTTTAAAATTACTGGAGGGAAAAAAGAGAGAGATGCAGCTGTTCTTTCCTGTACACCACAGATGTGACCCCCAAAGAGCTACAGGTAAATCAAACCAGGTTTTAAAAAACAAACTCACAGGAGGGTCTTGAATAAATTTTCTACCCTACAGCATTCTTCCTTTCCAGGCTAGAGATTAAACTACCCAACAAAGGGAAAGCACAGAACCAACATTCTCCCAGATTACTGAGTTGATTTGTTGATACAATTAAACAATGTAAATCTTCTTGATATAAGTGTTTCTGCAAAGATTATATACTGCATAGGTAACCCTGAATGCACTACAATAGTGACTAGCAACCAGTAGGCCTGGATCTAATTTCAGTTTAAAGCATTAGTTAGTGCCTCTAGGCTGCTACTTCTCACATATACCTAAATATTAAGATTTTAGTGCCCAAAGGGTAGGGCCAGCTTTCTCAGTGACACTTTTTCATGAAATAAATCAATTTTGGAAGTATCTGTGATTTAGGTGACCTAGGTAATATTAACTGTAAAATATATATATATATATATATATATATATATATATATATATATATGTGTGTGTGTGTGTGCATAGATAAGATAGATAGGACACACAAAAAAGCTTTTTCCTTAAAAGAAAGTCCATATACAGTTTTAAATTCCTGAGAATGACCATGTGCTGTAAACAGATGAACAGATTTGCAGGAGGCTGCCCCTGCCACCGGAGGCCTGGACTCAGTCTCCCCCTTGCCTGGCTCCCTTTATCAATCTGTTGTTGCACTGAAGCTACCCTGACAACTCCACGCTCCCAAAACACTTTCCCTGGTCTTTCTGTAATGGTTCTAACATCAACATCTGCATATTTCTCTAGGGAGAAAAAGCTTTCTTTGTTTACATTTTCCCTCCAATGATCCTGCCTTAATCCCCCACTGCAGAGCCCAGAAGAGAGTGACAGAGATGGTGCCTTATTTCATACTTTCCCTGAGCCCTGCCTAAGGGGTTCTTCTGCTAAGCATGTCAGCAACGGCCTTCACTCTCCTTTGACACCACCCTAGAAAAATACGTGTTCTCTGGTGCTGGATAAGAAATTGAAAAAGTTAAGAAAAAAATGTTTTTTATTATGTGTGGTGATGGATGTTAAGTAAACTTATTGTGGTGATCATTTCACAGTATGTACATATATCAAATCATTATGTTGTACACCCGAAACTAATATAAAGTTATATGTCAATTATACCTCCATTTAAAAAAACAAAAAAAATGAAGAGATCTTGTCCATAATGGTGGAGTAGGAAGACCCTAAGCTCATCTCATCTCATGGGCACACCAAAATTACAACCATTTACAGAGCAACTATTGATGAGAAAGGCCAGAACCTACCAGAAAAAAATATTATACAACTAAAGATATAAAGAAGAAACCACAATGAGATGGATAGGAGAGGCAGAGGTATAGTCAAGACCCACACCTCCAGGTGGGCGACCCACAAATGGGAGGATAATTACAATTGCAGAGGGTCCCTCACTGGGAAAACAAGCCCCCAGAATATTTGGCTTTGAAGGCCAGTAGGGCTTACATTCAGGAGAGCCAGAGGGCTGTGGAATGTAGACTCAACTATTAAAGGGCACACACACCATATGCTCAGAGACCTATGGCAGAAACAGTAATTTTAAAGGACCCTGGGTCAGATGCAGGCTGATCTTGGAGAATCTCCAGAAGCAGGAGGCAACTGGAGCTCACCCTGGGGACACAGACACTGGCAGTATCCATTTTGGAGAGCTTGTTCTACCACATGGACAGTGGTGCTAGCAAGCCCTCCCTCTAGCTTATCAGCCTAGGGACCTGGCCCTGCCCACTAGGCTATAAGCACCTATACTGGGACGCCTCAGGCCAAGCAACTAGCCTGAAGGGGAAACAGCCCCCCAAAAGCAGGAAGGCTGCCTTAAGACCCCTGGAGCCCACAGCCACCCCTGGACATGGCCATGTCCACCAGAGGGCCTAGGACCGAGGACCACACATCAGTGCACAGACACTAGACTTGGGACCCTCAGGGCTATCAGCTGACTTTTCATTGCAAACCCTGCAGGCCAGAAGGGAGTGTCACAATATATTTAAAGTGATGAAAGGGAAAAACCTATATCAAAGAATACCTACCGGGGAAGGCTTTCATTCAGATTTGATGGAGAGATCAAAAGGTTTACAGATAAGCAAAAGCTAAGAGTTCAGCACCATAACTCCTTTACGAGAAACGTTCAAGGAACTTCTCTAAGCATAAAAGAAAAGGCCACAACTAGAAACATGAAAATTACTAAAAGAAAAAGCTCATTGGTAAAGGCAAAAATACAGTAAAGGTAGTAAGTCAACCACGTACAAAGTCAGTAAAAAGGTTAAAAGGCAAAACTAGTAAAATCATCTGTATCTGCAGTAAGTAGTTAAGGAATACACAAAACAAAAATATGTAAAATATGACATCAAAAAAAGTAACCCTGGGAAAGGGGAATAAAATGCAGGATTATTAAATAGCGTTTGAAATTAAGAGAGCAGCAGCTTAAAATAATCATATATATATATATGAATACATATATTGCTATAAATATACCTCATGGTAACCACAAACCAGAAACCTATAATAGATACAAACAAAAAAGAGAAAGAAATCAAAGCATAACACTAAAGACAGTCATCAAATCACAAGGGCACAGAACAAAAGGAAATAAACAAAATATAACTACAAAACTACCCCAAAACAATTTTTTTAAAAGGCAGTAAGTACATATCTAACAATAATTACTTTAAATTTAAATAGACTACATGCTCCCATGAAAGGACAGAGTGGCTGAATGGATACAAAAACTAACTCATATATATGCTATCTACAATGGACTCACTTCAGATCTAAGACACACACAGACTGAAGTGAGGGGATGGAAAAAGAAATCAAAGGAGAAAAAAAAAACAAACCTGGAGACAAATGAAAACAAAGCACAATGACCCAAAATCTATGGGATGTAGGAGAAGCAGTTCTAAGAAGGAAGTTTGTAGTGATACAAGCCAACCTCAGGAAATGAGAAAAATCTCAAATGAACAACCTAACCTTACCCCTAAGGAACTAGAAAAAGAACAAACAAAACCCAAAGTTAGTAGAAGGAAAGAAATCAAAGACCAGAGTAGAAATAAATAAAATAGAAACTAAAGAAACAATAGAAGTGATCAATGAGATGAAGAGCCAGTTCTTTTAAAAGATAAACAAAATTGATAAACCTTAAGCCGACTGACCAACAAAAAGAGAGAGGACCCAAATCGATTAAATCAGAAATGTAAAAAGGAATACTTACAACCGACACCACAGAAATACAAAGGATCATATGAACAATTATATGCCAATAAAATGAATAATCTAGAAGAAATGGACAAACACCTAAAAATGTACAATCTCCCAAAACTGAACCAGAAAGAAATAGAAAACATGAACAGACTGATTACCAGTAATGAAATTGAATCAATAATCAAAACTCTCAACAAACAAAAGTCCAGAAACAGATGGCTTCACAGGTGAATTCTACCAAACATTTAGAGAAGAGTTAACATGTATCCTTCTTGAACTATTCCCAAAAATTGCGGAGGGAGGAATGCTTCCAAACTCATTCTACGAGGCCAGCACACCCTGATACCAAAAACAGACAGAAATATCAAAAACAAGAAAAACAATTACAGGCCATTATCACTGATTAACATAGATGCAAAAATCCTCAACAAAATAATAGCAAATCAAATCCAGCAATACATTAAAAGAATCATACACCATGATCAAGTGGGATTCATCCCAGAGATGGCTCAATACCCACAAATCAATTCATGTGATAAACCACATTGACAAAATGAAGAATAAAAATCATATGATTATCTGAATAGATGCAGAAAAATCTTTTGATAAAATTCAACATCCGTTTATGATAAAAACTCTCCACAAGGTGGGTATAGAGAGAACATACCTCAACATAATAAAACCAAATATGAAAAACCCACAGTAACATCATACTCAGCAGTGAAATTTGAAAGGATTCCTATAAGATCAGGAAGAAGACAAGAATACCCTCTCTCACCACTTTTATTCAGCAAAGAATTGGAAGTCCCAGTCACAGCAGACAAGAAAAAAGAAATAAAAGGAATCCAAATTTGAAAGGAACAAGTAAAACTGTCACTGTTTGCAGGTGACATGGTACTATACACAGAAAATCCTAAAGCCACCACTGAAAAAGCACTAGCGCTCATCAATTAATACAGTGAAGTTTAAATACAGCAGGATACAAATTTAATATATAGAAATATGTTGCATTTCTATACACTAAAAATAAAATATCAGAAAGAGAAATGTTTTAAAAATCCCATTTACCATCACATCAAAAATTATAAAATACCTAGGGAATAAATTTAACTACAGAAATAAAATACCTGTACTCAGAAAACTATAAACTGCTGTGAAAGAAATGGAAGAGGACACAAACTGATGCAAAGATATACCATGCTGATGGATAGGAAAAATTAATATTGTTAAAATGACCATACTACCCAAGGCAATCTACCGAGTCAATGCAATCCCTATCAAACTACTAGTGGCATACTTCACAGAAATAAAAGAAGTAATTCTAAAATTTGTACGGAAACACGAAGACCCTGAAAAGCCACAACAATCTTGAGAAAAATAACAGAGCTGGAGGTATCATGTTTCCTGACTTCAGACTATATTACAAAGTCATCAAAACAGTATGGTACTGGCCCCCAAACCGACACATAGATCAATGGAACAGAATAGAGAGAAATAAACTCACACATTTATGGTCAGTCAATCTATGACACAGGAGGCAAGAATACACAATGAGGAAAAGACAGTCTCTTCAATAAGTGGTGCTGGGAAAACTGGACAGCTACATGTAAAAGAATAAAATTAGAATATTTTCTCAAAGCGTATACAAAAATAAACTCAAAATGGATTAAAGACTTAAATGTAAGACTGGAAATCATAAGACTTCTACAAGAAAGCATAGAACACTCTTTGACATAAATCAAAGCAATGTTTTTTGGATCTGTCACCTTAGGCAAATGGGACCTATTTAAAAGCTTTTGCACAGCAAAGGAAACCATCGAAAAAATGAAAAGACAACATACAGAATGAGAGAAAATATTTGCAAATGATATGACCAATAAGGGATTAATATCCAAAATATAAATAGCTCATACAACTCAGTAGCAAAAAACAAACAACCCAATTAAAACATGGGTCAAAGACATGAATAGACGCTTTTCCAAAGAAGACACAGAGATGACCAACAGGCACATGAAAAGATGCTCAACATCACTAATCATCAGAAAAATGGAAAGCAAAACCACAACGAGGTATCACCTCACACCTATCAGAATGGCTATCATCAAAAAGACCACAAATAACAAATGTTGGTGAAGATGTGGAAAAAAAGGTAACACTTCTACACTGTTGGTGGGCATGTAAATTGGTGCAGCCACTGTGGAAAACAGTATGGAGGTTCCTTAAAAACCTAAAAATAGAACTACCATATGATCCAGCAATTTCACTTCCGGATATTTACCCGAAGAAAACCAAAACACTAATTCAAAAAGATAAATGCACCCCTGTGTTCACTGTAGCATTATTAACAATAGCCTAGACTTGGAAGCAGCCTAAGTGCGCATGTACATACAAGTCATGACTCTATCCCACATCTATGCAACATGAAATAAACTAGTAAGATAAACCATAAGAGATAAGCAACAAAATGTTAGAAATGGTATATTATTTTGTACTCAAATGTGCTTTTAATTCTTAAAGTAGTAATTGTGTCTCTACTAATTCCAAGCTTTGGCTTGGCAACCTGGGATAAATAAAGATGTATAGTTAGTTATTACTGAAATGTCTTTAAACTCTGGTACATGTACATGTATATATATAATCAAAATGTTCCAAGAAAATTAATCTGGTTAACTTAACGATACGTATAATTTTGCATTTGCTGTTCCCTCTGCCTAGAACCATCTTCCCTTAGTTCTCTACATTGCTGATTCTTTATCACCATTCAAACTCACCTCTTCAGAGAAGCGTTTCCTAATCATCCCACCTAAAGTAGCCCCTCTTCAGTCCCTCTATAAATATGTTATTATCCTGTTTGTTTCCTTCAAAGCAATTACCACAATTTGTAGTTATCTGGTAATTATTTACTCTTTTATTTATCAGTTGTGTACCCCTCCCCAGTGGGCCAGAACCTTGTCTATCTACTTACTGCCACATCCCCACATTTATTGAGTGTCACTCAATAAGTATTTCAGAATGAAAGACTCTTGTATAGTATTTAGAATTTTTATTTTATTATTTTTAATTTTTTTTTATTTTTGGCTGCGTCGGGTCTTAGTTGCATGCAGGATCTTCATTGCAGCATGTGGGATTCTCTCTAGTTGTGGCGTGCAGCCTCCAGAGCACATGGGCTCCGTAGTTTGCAGCACACGGGGGGCTCTCTAGGTGAGGTACATGGGCTCAGTAGTTGTGTAGTGCGGGCTTAGCTGCCCTGCTGCATGTGGGATCTTAGTTCCCCGACCAGGCATCAAACCTGCGTCCCCTGCATTGGAAAGCGTATTCTGTACCACTGGACCACCTGGGAAGTTCCAGTATTTAGAAATTTTAAAACAGGCATTTCTCACAGACTTTTAAAACTAAAAAATCAGACTGTGGAGCTGTTATAATCTGGTTCTCTTTTCTTAAAAACCTAACAGAAAACTGAGGTTCAGTGCTCCCCCAAAATTCCTTTTAGGATTACAAGTTTGGAATGGAGCCAGGACAAGTCTTTCATTTCCCTGTCTCCCAATTCTGAGAGCTTTCCCAACCAAGCTGTCATTTCTTCTAGTCTCACTTTATTAGTCCTACAGGATGTATAAACAGTGTTGAACACAAATGAAAATTGTTTGCTTCTTTTCCCATAAACTGCCTTTTTTCCCCTATAGTGGAGAAATCACATGCTAAAGAGGTCGACTTTTATGTCATGTGCAGAAGAAGAGATGAAATCCCATTATAACCCAATCCTGTTCCACAGCATGGCCTATGAGCCTCACTTCTCCTGCAGACCTGGTCAGAGAAGCCACCATATTCACTACATAAAGTCATAAAGTATGTTTTGAAACAGGAAGTAAATAAGTCCCATATACACTGACATTTCACACATCAAAAAAATTAATACATAGTTCAGCAGCTATGCCTATTTTCCTCAAAGAGGTCAAATTTAAACTCAAGTGACCAAGGAAAAAAATCCTACAAATAGAGGAGGGTCACATAACCAAGTACCATTATAGTCACAAGTCACAAATCCACTGGAAACTCTGAGAGAAGGACATCGTTTACTGATCTGGAATCAGACCTATTTGGCTCACAGGTAGCAGGTAACTAAGCCACCACGTCTGATGATAAAACATTTCTGCCAAAAGGAAAGGTGGTCGTATTAAACAACCATTTTCTACCCTCCTGGAATAGCTGAGTATTTTATGGTGCCTAGGACAAGGTTCGTCCCTCCAAGCAACTACCCTCCACTACTCAGAGTTCCTGGGCTTGAAGTCATGGCTCAAAATTCATCAGAATCCATGGACAGATTAACACAAGTCACTCTCTAACCCTCCAACACAATGGCTGACTGTTCTCTGAGCCAGAACATTTTTGTTATTTCAAAGTTAGCTGTTTCTTCATGTGTAGTTGTCCATCTAGCCTATCTTTTCAAATGTAAAGTGACTGAGGGCAGGACCTTCTGGTTTGTAACACAAGTCCTAGCACTACTCTCTATTTTCCAACTGAACTGAGATGAAAATGATGCAATAAAATTCATACTGTGCAGACTACGTTTTACTGTGGTCAAATTTATCAGTCACAAAAATGAAGCCCCAAATTATTGGTGCTTGTGTAACCCCGGCAAAACTGTCTGTGTGCATTCATGCCATAATGCTATTAATTCTTTACCTTTATAAAAGAACATGAGATTAGTTTTAAAATTAAGCAAGATGACAGTACTCAAATAATACAAATCCAGAAATGGAAAAATTATTAATCCTATTAGTTACAAAGTTTACAATATTTACCCAAGCATAAGACAAATTAGGATTCAGTGGATAATATTATGGTATTAAGATTTGTGCCACTTTGTCTTTGAAGTGATATCTGCCTTTAAGTTTTCTATCAATATGTAATGCATAACGAATAAATTTTATGTATATAATTTTTTAAAAAAGATTTGTGCCAAATGTGCACATAAAGCAATATGAGGAAATAGGTAAATAGCTAACTATTTTATCTATATCCAATAGGTATACATAAAATAGTGTCCTACTTAGTTCCCAAAGACGTCTAATAAAAACTAAAGCAGACACAGATAACTGCAATCCTATCTACCTCAAGTTTCTAAAAACCCATTTGGTTACACATTCCAAATAGTCATGAGACTCAAACAGCGTGCATCATCAACAACTGCATGGCTAGACCAGTCAGACAACTTTTTAAGTAGTCAAAGTGAAGCTACATGTTCAATGCTTTGTAGTAAAGTCAGTGGTATCCCTACTCCTAAACAAGAAGTGTTTTTTATTAAGTTGTTGTTTCTATCCTTAACATAAATTAATAAAAACTTATGTTCTAAGTAGTATTCAATATATCCTAATACTCTGAAAAGATTTCCACTCACACATTATTAGCACATGGGTTTCAAGTATACTGATTACATGTAATTACATTACGTTATTGATTACAATATGAAACAACCTCATGTTTCATTCAAGCAGCTGCTGAGAAGAATTTAGACAGAAGCATGAAAGAAGTTATTTGTAATTTAAATAGGCACTTAAAATTGTATTTTAAAAATTAACACAATCTTGAACTCACTAAGTGAATTAATTTTGTTAAAACAAAATTCTCTTTAATACTTGCACTAATGTGCAGAGTATAGGAAATGCTGACAATGCCAGGCACATGGTATATACTCAGAAACTTTTTGCTAAAAATGACCTTCACCTAGAGTGGGCTCACAATTATCTAGGGGCTTTTGTCTGAGGGGCTTTCATCTGAGCAAGGAGGTAATAAGATCACACTGTGTATGTAAGTATCATGTACTGTGTATATGTAAGCCAAACCATGTGTGGCTACCACAGTGACCAGTTTCGGCAGTGTTCATTCTATTGCTTCTTCAGCTCTACCAAAAGATAGTAAGAGTGAGTGAACAGACCTTCCAAGACTTGTGTATGACATATATCAATAAAGGGTTGTGTGTGTGTTTGGCATTTTCTCAGGTATGAAAAATAATTTGACTAATATAAGTAAGCATCTCCACTGAACAACCAATTAATGTAGAGGCAGAAGGAAGGCTGAGAGAAAATGAAACAATTTTGGGGAATGTGAATCCAGCAGGGAATTGTAAAATGTCTACCTTTTCCCATCATTCCCATCTGGCAAATCGCTTACCCAAATCAGACTGTCAAGATTACAGATCTTGCCTGAGAATTTTTAAATCCCTACGTGATTTCTTCTCTGAAAATCAATTCATCAACATAAATTAACCAGAACCATGCTTTTTTTGGTTTCTGACATGGTTAAATTGTGATTAGACAATTAAACATTTTAATGAAAACAGGGAAATGCAAAATTATTCCATAACTAGTATATGAAGGTATTCTTAGTCTTTATAAAAATTAGTATGGAAATTAATGTAACACATGTAAACAAGGTATTTAATTTTACTAAAGTGATTTATTTTGACAATAGTTCAAACTGAACTTTTATTTAATATAGGTCAATAATACATACTTATAAGTATAATACATACTTATATTTATATATTAAATAGTTATATGTAAAATATACATATTTATATGTAAAATATACATATACTCAAAAAATGTCCCCACTCAAAATGACAACTATGTCAAGTATATGTGACTTAAAATAAAAGAAATTACAAAAATAAAAATAGTAATTATTTGAGGACAGTGGCATTATGGCAGTGTTTTCTTCATTCTTTTATAACATTATTATATTGCTTTTAAAATTAAAATATGTTTATTTTGGTTTAGTTATACATATTAACCCACTTCATCATTTAGAGACATTAAATAATACTAAAAGAATATAATTTATAAGTAAAACTATTATGTAGTTTTAAAATTCATATATGTATAAAATCCACATACCTGAGCCAACCTCTTTTTCCTCTTCTTCAATGTTGTTTTTGATGCTATCATACTCCTCATCAATGGTCTGGTTACCACGCATCTGAGATAAAATTCTACGGGCCTTCTGAGTCTGTCCTTTCTGAATAAGCCATCGAGGGCTTTCAGGTAAAAAGAGAAAGCCAAAAAACTGTATAACTGCTGGAATTGCTGCAAGTCCCAGCATGTACCTGTAATAAGAAATCAATACATGGTTGTAAAATGTGGTCTTATTAGCATTCAGTATGAATAAAAGGTTTGTGTTCACCACATTAGGAATAACATATAATGGTAAAAATTAGAATGATTTTCTTTTCATCATATGTGCATGTGTGTGTCACCAGAAAAGATATTTTTATATTGTAGTGAAAAACTGAAAAATGAGAAAAATCTGATTCTTCTTTATCTCTCGCACAAATTACAATGAAAAAGAATGGACAAAAGTCACGATAATTTTGGATAGGCATTCTGAACCAAACACAACATGCAAAACACCAAAATCACCATCCTATCTAATACTAATATAATATAATTCTGTAATTTACAATATAAAAATGGGGCTAAGACAAAACTCTCTGATATCTGTTTAAAAGATATACTTTTCATTAAAATAAATGCCCAGATGTATTGCTTTACAGTTATTTCTTCTCTGTAAATGATTAGTTATGATTTCATTTTGCCATCAAGCATCATTTTTTTTAGACAAAAAAGCACTTTACTTAAAAAATGGGGGGGTGGAGGGAGAGTTAGGAAAGCACATAGCAGCCGATAGCAGAAAAAAGATGAAGTCAGATGCTAATAATCATTATTAAAATGACTAGAAATATGAAAAAGCTGCTAATGTTTTAAGTTGTCATCTTCTTCAAATGTCTATTCTTAATGACTGACAAAATTCTAAATAACAAATAAGCATAGCACTTTAAATCTACCAGAGAAATAACAAAAATAGCAATATGAATATATCAATATCAAAGATCTTTCCAAATTATTCTGACCACTGGACTAATCTCCTAATACCTCTAGGCCTCAATCTTTTTAAACTAAGTTAGATTACATAAACTTCAAGGTCTCTTTAAATTGGTGGCTTCTATGAATCTAGGACACCTGAATGTTTTCTATTGATCCAAGTTCCCAGAATATTTTCCATGGTAGATTTATGGTGGTAGAGCTCAGGCCAGTCCTGATTACATAACAACCCATACTCACTGGCATTCATAAATCAAGACTCAATACACTTTTCAAAGCTGTTCTAACTTTTAAGCCATGCTAAACCAAAAGTATAGCAGTCCTGAAGACACATATCTTGTGAATAAGCCTATTATTTTCCAGGCAATTTCATTTTACTTCCAAAAAGAGTAGAAAAACAAAACACAATTGCTACATGGATGTTAAGAGTACCTCCTACTCAAACAGTAGCTATAAATACACTCAGAAAAATTAACTAAGATTTAGAAAGTGAACAAAGTGTTTATGAATGACTAAATAAATCACTTGGCCTACAATATTAAAGGAAATCTTATTAGACATGTTTTATACTTTAATCCATAAGTATTGATAATTACACCAATACTTAATCACTCCTTCCTCTGCTCACCTAGAAAACATTTTTGACCTCTATTTATGTCATTATACCTTGTATTATAATAAATTATTTACCTATTTCACTTGACTGCATATTTAACTTTATATTCAGCATAGCACCTTATAAAGTATCTTGCACAGTAGGCATTTAGTAAATGTTTTATGAAATGATACAAAAACAGCTATATATATCGAAACTGTCTATATAAACTAAACAGAAAACTGTTTCACACTCATAGTAAAATTTTATGCAGCAACTCTACTGGATCATTTAGCTCTGCAAAGTTACTTACACAGAAATTCTTTCCAATGAAACTATTTGTTACTCTAGATATAACCAGACCTTTCCTTCTGTTTGTTACTCTAGATATGACCAGACCTTTTCTTCTGAAGACTCATCTGATGAGAACTAGAGAGATCAGCTCACACAAATGCATATTTCTGGCCTCTTTCCCTTAAGATGATAACTTGTATAACCAAATCTTAATGTGTGTTTTAATGCTGTAAATGAATGAAATTTCTATTCAGTGTGTTCTCTCTTAAAAAATTTAAGAAAAAAGGTTATCCTACATTGCCAATTATTTAAAAGAAAAGCAATAAAAAGGTAGAAACCAAATATATTGGATTAGGAAATAAATAAGAAAAGTACTAAAGATGAAGGCCTTTACTTTTCATTTCTCTATACCTTTCTTGATCTTTCCTTCCGTTTTCCAAACCCCCTTAGTGATGAATTAAGATTAAAGGGGTGCACTGAATACTTCAAAGAAGCACTGAAATGAATACAGAAACTGAATCATTTTTAGACCTGAAGATGCTCACATAATACTTTGCACTTTACTACTATTTAATCCCAGAACATAATATTTTTAAAAAATTAAAAGAAAAGGGAAGAAAAGGGAAAATACAAAAAGAAAAATATAAAGATACATATTAGCCTGTTTTTTTAAGCGAGCTGTAGAAGACAGACTACTTTAGCCCTCCAGCCTTCTGAAATCTCTAAGTCCCAAGAGTCTAGGTCTGACATTTACAATTCAATGCCTTAATACTAGGGTAGGAAAAAGGAACTCACACTCTATTGCCAAACTTTAAGGATATATTAAAGCCTGTTTTCAGAGACTAGTCAAGATAAAACATGTTTTATACATTTACATCCTAAGATTTCTAAAAGTAAAACAAAGGAGCTTATTTTACTATATTTTAATTATCTTTCATGATAAAAATATTTTGATAGAAATAAATTACCATGGCTTTGTAGAGACCAAATACACAAGAGATCAGGTAACTGTGGTTTATGATGGAGAGAGGGTAGGAGCAGACCTGGGTCATACTTCACCTCTGGACACATTAACCACAAAACCCTGATCAAGTTATGTAACATTTTAATGCACAGATGACAGTGTCCATTTCATTGAGCTGTTGGGAGAATTAAGTGAAATCATTCTTTTGGTACCTAAGCACAAAGAGAAAGCTCAGAAAAAAATGTTTTTACCTCCCTGACCTTCTCCCCTCTCAACTAATTCAATGCAACTTTTCTATTCCAGCTATATCATCCACCCAAACTTTTAGTAGGCAGCAGTAACCAGTTTCTTTCTTGAGGAAAAACTGTTCCTCCAATGATATGCATACTGGAGAATAAGAAGAATAAGTAAGAGTTTGCTTTGCTGTGATACTGATGAAAATTTTAACATGAGACTAAGAGAGGAGGAACTCTATACTAGTTAAGGCACTATCAGACTTACCAAGAGTCCTCTAAATCCAAGGAAACCAGGAACCAGATGAATGACAAGAGTACACTGATAAACCAGGCAGGCAATCCCCAAACAGACAAGCAGCCCCCTATTGACATGGGGGATCTCATAATTATAAGCCAAATCAAGGGTTCTAAACCCTGGCTGCACATTAGAATCACCCAGGAGGCTTTTAAAACACACCAGTGTCCAGGGCCCACCTACCCCAGGGATTTTGACTAATTGCTCTGGGCTTCAAGCTCAGGGAATTCTATTTTCTTAAAAGCTCCCCAGGTGCCATCAAGGCTGAGAACCACTGATCTAAGTGTTTTAAAACTCCAGGGGGTGAAAGTGAACAATAAGCACCCAAGGTCCACCTTAGAGCAAACATCAATTACCTTCTGGAGGCCAGATAGCACATCAAGCTGACAGAAGGGGAAATGAGGTTGACTCAATCAAAAATGCCAAGCCTTCATGAGTTCTAAAAATTTTTAGAATATTCTTTAGCATCATGATCACTCACAGAAAGATACCTTTTAAAACTTTCTAAACTGAAGTTAACAAAGGAGCTATTTTCTGGTACAACTAGCAGTACCAGCACCTGCCTACCAGAAAACTAAGGAGGGGACCTCAAATAGTAAGCAATACTTTCAAATTGTGTGTTTGGGCCACCTATCAACAAAGGAGACAAGCCAGGCTTCTTCACCTCAGATTAGGCCTTCCCAGTGTCAGGAACTGAAACTCTGTAAACCAAACATCCCTCATTCCTGGGTGCCTGCCCTCCCTACTGTGGCTGAGCAGACCTGCTGAGCTGCTGCCATCAGATGGCCTGTGCCTCACACAAAACCAAACAAGTCCTTCATTGAACTGAACAATTTACAATCATTCTTGTTTTAAAGGAATCATATTGCTCTAACCTATGAAACAAAAGACAAGTATCTTTGAATAGATGGCCATTTAAGACACAGAATTTTGCAGTTCATAATTGCCCCTCTCTGAACTGATGATAACATGGTTATCTGAAAACATAGTCAACAGATAAACATGTTTCTTATCTCTAGTAGTTCCACAGCAGTGATGATTATGTTCCAAATACATGAAAATCTACTTGAAGGTCAAACTCAGCTTGAACAGCAAAAGTAGTAGCTAACACATAGCACTAGTTACTATGTGCCAAGCACTGTTCAAAAGAATTAAAATACTTTAACTCATTAATCTTCGCAACATCCCTATGAGGTAGGTACCATTATTATTACCATTTTAAAGACAAAGAAATGAGGCACAAAGAAGATACAGAACTAACATGCGGTGGAACTAGGATTAAAACCCAGGCTCCCTATAATAAATGTTTATTGTAAGTCAAGCTATAATAAATGTTTCATGATTACTTGATAATTATTCTGCAGAATTCATAAAAGGGGTCATAAATTTACCTCAGCCTCATGTTTAAGGATCGCTTTAGAAGTCTGCTGTTCACACATCTCTGTGAAATGCAGTGAAGCCCTGTGGCAGTAGCAGGGGAAAGGGCTGCCGGGTGCAGTCCCTCCCAATCTTGCCAAACCCTGCATAGCACCTGACACTTAGCACCCACTGGGCTAGGGAACTGCAAACTGGATTTAACAACACGGACCCACTAGTGGCAAACGGGATATTCTCTTACCCTCAACACCAGAGTGCTTTTATGAAAACAGCTGACTATTAGTTAAAAGAAAATATATCATTTGTAAGGGTAAACTTGTGGTGCTCACTTTGAACACTATGCCAAAATGAATTTTGATTTCATTTTTCTTTTACACTGGTAAACTTTTCATATAGGAAAAATTTAGATAACACAATAGATAGTTTAAAAGATGTTTGAGGGCAAAAAATTTTGACTTGGAATTTGATCCTTTTAAAATGTTTTATATGACAGATGTGATAGATCTAAAGTCGCTTTTGTCTACACTTTGTTTTCCAATGTCTGCCTTCCAGGGCTTCCCTGGTGGCGCAGTGGTTGAGAGTCCACCTGCCGATGCAGGAGACACACGTTCGTGCCCCGGTATGGGAAGATCCCACATGCTGCGGAGCGGCTGGGCCCGTGAGCCATGGCCGCTGAGCCTACGCATCCGGAGCCTGTGCTCCGCAACGGGAGAGGCCACAGCAGTGAGAGGCCCGCGTACCGCAAAAACAAAACAAAAAACAATGTTTGCCTTCCAGAGGCCGCCCCAAAAGGAATTGTGCTGGATTGAGGAATTGTATCCTGCGTCACGTTCTGTTTACTTCTCTTCTCCCCTTTATGCTTTTTCCTCCTTAAATTCTCAAATGATGGGAAAAGGTTGCCAATGCCTTATAATGCAAGAGCTATACGATTTATGGTTTTACTTGAAAGTCAAGCTGTAACAGAAAGACTATCATAGCTAAGGGAACTGTATTACAAAATATTATATTTAAAACAAATTGTATAAAATTATTTTTATGGCTCTTGAGGTGCTGAATTCTACTAAGGGAAGACATTTTCACTCTGAGGAGCACAGTAAAGATTTTTTGGACACTGCAGTCATTTAGCCAAATATCCTCCTAATAGGCCATGATGGCATTAATGTGCAATTCAATAATCACTTCCTTACCTGTCTCTAGACCTCGTGTTGTTAAAAGTATACATTTTTAAACCAAATCCTCATGTTACATTTTCCTAGTCCTAGAGAATCTTGATATTTTTCAAAACAGTAAGATGAGCTCAGTCACCATCTCTGAAACTGTCCTGGGTACAGGGAGGATTTTTAGCAATATTCTCTAATAATATCTCATACTGTCTTATAATAAACTGAAAAAAATCAAATGACAAATCTGTATTTGTTATTCCAATAGTTTTACCTCCATCCTCTATCTTCTAGCTTGCATTCTGTTTATATCTATTTGCTATTAATTTGGAAATCAAGAATGGTTAGCCCATTCTAAGAGCACAAATCAATTAGAGGAATACTGTATCACAAATACTAAGCATAATGCTATGCTTTATTCTTTAAAACTCTACAGTTTCAAATTGGCATTCTTTCACATATAACTACGAAATAAACTTTAAACCTTGTTCTCCTGAAACATTTCATTGAAAATAGAAAGGGCTAACAGAGTAAGTAAATTCTTTGAAAATGTTACTTTTTGAAGATTTACTGTGTTTGCTTTGAAAGCTAAGGCTGAACTTGCCATCTGAGATGTTATTCAGCTATTTACCCAGCAAACATCTGAATGTGAGTTAAGTACCAAACTCTAAGCCAATCATTAAGCAATTAAGCATCATGAATGAACTTAACCAGAGTGCATTACTGTGTAAATCCAAAAACATCTCCCCAAGCTCAACTTTCCAATGATCTCTATCATTATACACTTTTTAAGTTTCCCCTTAAAAAGGCATAACCCCATACCTTCAAACCACATCCAAGAACACTGTCCTTCAGCCCTATATCTAGAGCTACCCAACTTCGTTGTTCAAGAGTCCTACGGATTTTGAGTTTTTTCATAAACTTTAAGTAATAATCACATGAGTAATGCATTTACTCCGAGATCCCTATTCTTGGATTTACAAAAGAAACAGCCACCTTTAAATATCAACGATAAAATAATTACTCGATAGTCATCAAACATGAATTGTGATTTATATATGTTCTTACTTAATGCAAGTTTTAAATGTAAGAAGATAACACTGAATTTAACTACCTGCTATAGTTACAACTTACTTGATAATATATTTAAAAATTTTTCTTCATCACTCACAAATCCATTTCAATAGATAAGAAATTAAAATAAGAAAATACTGCCTAAGAAAGGCTACAAATGAACTTACCTACAAAACCGAAATAGAGTTACAGATGTAGAAAATAAACCTTACCGGGGGTTAAGGAGTGGGGGAGGGATGAATTGGAAGACTGGGATTGACACATACACACTATGATATATAAAATAGATAACTAATAAGGACCTACTGTATAGCACTGGGAACTCTACTCAATACTCTGTAATGGCTTATATGGGAAAAGAATATAAAAAAGAGCAGATATATGTATTTGTACAACAGATTCCCTTTGCTGTACATCTGAAACTAACACACACTGTAAGTGAATTATACCCCAATAAAAATTAAAAAAAAAAAAAAAAGAAAATACTGCCTAATTGAGACCTCAGGCTAATAAGTTAATTTTCCTCTGCCATTAAGAGCCATGTAGAATATTAACATCAATGACTGATACACTTGAAAATCTGATGGCAGTTAGAGAGCAAACAGGAGACACAAAGCTGGGGGTACATAATAAAAAAAAAAAAATCAATGTGTCAAGTTGGATTCTTTCAAGTAAAAAGGTGATGTGATACATCACCAGCAAATGAGCAATTTTTATGTTACCTAGTAAACGAGTCTATGTGAACTGTTAAAAAATTCATAGCCATAGATGTAAACATATATATAAGCCAAAGAAAATATTAACTCTATCTACATAATAAGGGGAAAATCTCTCAAAGTAATTTGATATCAGTACATAAGGCAAATGGCTTGGCCGAGGTTATTTAGCGCTGTGGTCATAGCAGAAGCAGCAAGATATACTTGCTTTAATAGAATAAGATTAGATGCTATTTAAATAAATAATGTGGTATTTTGCAGAGATATTAGTATTAAACAACATGGCAAAATGCATTAAGATGTACAAAATTGACAGTACGAGTGCTGAAAATAATGCGCGCACAACCATACCTATATACATACCCTTTTTTTTCCAACTCTGAATATCTTCCATATGCAAAGCTCTATGTTTGGGATTTTGGAGATACAGAAATGACTAAGAGATATTCCCTTGCTTCAAGGAGCTCATACCTAGTAATCATGGAACAAAATTGGATTATGTAATTGCTATGACTGAGATTTAGGCACAGTGTAAGAGTAAGGAGAAAAGTTATTTCAACAGAGGATATTAGAAAAAGTGTCATGGCAGAAAAAACATTTAAACTATCACTGACCATTGCAGAAAAGGAATATAATGGAGAGAGCCAACATAAGGTTGAAATTAACTTTTTTTAGGCAAAATTTGCATATAATAAAATGAGATCCAAGGTGTACCATTCTGTATGTGTATATGTGTGTGTGTGTGTGTGTGTGTGTGTGTGTGTGTGTATCCTTGTAACTACCATCCCAATCAAGAAACAGAACATTTCCATCATCCCAGAAAGTTCCCTCATACCTTACCCCCTTCCAGTCAATCCCCATTGCCTTAGACAATCACTGATCGAATTTCTGTCCCCATAGCTAATTTTGCATATTGATGAACTTCATATGGAATGTTAGAGACCATACTGCTTTGTATCTAGCTTCTTTAAATCTTGTTTTTGAGATACATCCATTCTTTCTGATCTACCGATTTATCAATCCTTACCAGTCTCATTGTTTTAGCTTTATAGTAAGTCTTGAAATCAGATAGTGAATTATCCAACTTGTTCTTCAAGATGGTTTCGGCAATTCTAGGTCCTTTACTTTTCTGTAAAAATTTTAGAATCTACTTGTCCTTTTCAGTGAATTTGAATGAATGTAAGTGGTGATAGCGGACATCTTTGTCTTGAATTCCATCAGAAGGGAAAGCATTCAGGCTTTCCCCATTGAGTATAAAGCTGGCTGCAGGTTTTTTTGTAGATGCCCTTTATTAAATTCAAGAAGTGCTCTTCCATTCTAGTTTGCAGAAAGGTTTTATCATATATAAAGGTTATTCTGTCAAATGTTTTCCTGCATATATTGAGATAGATCCTTTAGGTTTTCATCCTTTAAATAATTTCAACATGGTGACTTGCGCAAATTAATTTTCATATGGTAAACAAACTGACTTTTCTGAGAAAACTGCCTTGGTCAGTTTATATAAAAGGATTTATTATTCTTTTATATATTATTGGGTTTGATTTTACAATATTTTAAGGATACTCTCAATCTGTGTCTAGAAATTTCTTTGCTTGTAACAACTTAAGCCACTTCCAGAACTAACAAGCCATGAATCCGAACCACTGCCTTTCCCAGTGTACTGGAATCTCCATTACTACCAAAAGTGCAGCCCATCCAGGTCACTGCTGGTCTTTAACAGTCTCAGAAGGACAGAAACAAAATTAAGTAAAGTGTATTCAGCGGCAATTTCAAGAAGAAGAGCCTCATTCAATTTGTTATAGGAATGGGTAGCCCTTAAGTATAATATCTAACATAAAATGTATTGGAGTCTGTTATGATATACTTTAGTATTTAAAATGTACTTATGAATTATTGAGAATCTATGTCACTATTGAATGTACTAAAAAAAACTGGACAATTAAATGAAGCATGACTAATTTCAGAAGAAAAAAAAAAAAGCCACAGTATTAGTTATGCTGGCCTCAAAACTCAGCCGGGAAGTACGCCTTCTACCTCTATTTTCTTAAAGCTTTTGTTTAAGCTTGGAGCTATTTATTCTCTAATGTTTTACTTAATTCACCAGTGAAACCATCTGGGCCTGAAGTTAGCTTTTCAGGTAGGTTACTAGCAATGATTCGACTTAATAAATATAGGAATATTCAGATTTTCCATTTTACCTTGTGCTGGTTTTTAGTAGAGTTGCGATTTTCAAGCAATGTGTCCATTCCATCTAAGTTGTTGACTTTATTGGCACAAAGTCGTTCAAAGTATTCCCTCCCTATCCTTATTATGTCCATAGAAATGATGTGCTTTTACTCCTGATATTGATAATTTGTGCTTTATCTTTTTAAATCAGTCATAATCAGTTTACCAATTTTATTAGTAATTCCAAAGAACATTATTTTTCTATTGTTTGTCTGCTTTGTATTACATTGACTTCTATTCCTTATTAACACCTTTTGTTTCGTTTGGTTTTAATATGCTCATATTTTTCTAGCTTAACATGAAACTTAGATCATTTGACTTCTCTAATAAAATCACTTTAGCTATATATTATGCTCTAAGCACAGTTGAAACTGCATTCTACAAATTTTGATATATTTTATTTTCTTTTAACTCAAAACTGTTTTCTAATTTTCCTTCTGACGTCTCCTTAAATCCATGAGTTATTTAGAACATGCTGCTTTTTTTTTTTTTTTTTGTGGTACGCGGGCCTCTCACTGATGTGGCCTCTCCCGTTGCGGAGCACAGACTCCGGACACACAGGCCCAGCGGCCATGGCTCACGGGCCTATCCGCTCCACGGCATGTGGGATCTTCCCGGACCGGGGCACGAACCCGTGGTCCCCTGAATCGGCAGGCGGACTCTCAACCACTGCGCCACCAGGGAAGCCCCTAGAACATGCTGCTTTAATTTCCAAATATTTGAAGCTTTTCTGGCTATTTTATTGATGTCTAATTTAATTCTGCTATGGTCAGAGGACATATTCTATAAGAGTCATTTTTTAAATTTATTAACATTTATTTTATGATTCAGGATATGGTCAATTTTACAGAATGTCTGGTGTGAATTTGAAAAAGAATGTGTACGATGCAGCTGTTGGGTGCAGCTATCCACAAATGTCAGTTATGCCTAGGCAATTAAGAGTGTTTTCCAGTTTTTCTACAAACATTTTTTGTCTAGTTGTCCTATCAGTTGCTAAGAAAAGAGTTAAAAATTTTCCCAATATGAGCCTGAATTTGTCTATTTCTTCCTTTAGTTCTGTAATTTTCAAATTGTGATAAAGTACACAAAATAAAATTTCCCGTTTTAATCATATTTAAGTGTATAGATCTGCAGCATTAAGCACATTCACAATGTTGTACAACCACCATCTGTTAATTTTTGTTTATGCATTTTGAAGTAAACTATACATTCTTTTATCATTTTTAATTCTGATGAATCGACTCTTTTATCATTATGAAATGTCCTCTTCATCTCTGGTAATACCACTTGTCTTAAGGTCTACTTTGTGTGATTATTAATATAGCACACAAACTTTCTTATACTTACTGTTTGCATAGTCTATCTTTTGCCATCCTTTCACTTTTAACCTATCTATTGCATTTTACTTAAAGTGTATCTCTTTTACACAATATAAATCTGTGCCATGCTTTTTGTACACAATGATAAGTTTTTATATTTAACGTTACTGTTGCTGTAACTGGATTTTTTTTTTTTTTTTTTTTTTTTTTTAATGGTACGCGGGCCTCTCACTGTTGTGGCCTCTCCCGTTGCAGAGCACAGGCTCCGGATGCTCAGGCTCAGCGGCCATGGCTCACGGGCCCAGCTGCTCCGCACCATGTGGGATCTTCCCAGACCAGGGTACGAACGCATGTCCCCTGCATCAGCAGGCGGACTCTCAACCACTGCGCCACCAGGGAAGCCCAACTGTAACTGGATTTTAAGTCTACCATTTTGCTATCTGCTTTCTATTTGTCCCATCTGCTATTTATTTTTTCTTTCTTCTTTTTATTAATATTTATTATTTATTTTTGGCTGTGTTGGGTCTTTATTGCTGCATGCAGGCTTTTTCTAACTGCGGCAAGCAGGGGTTACTATTCGTTGCAGTGTGCAGGCTTCTCGTTGCCGTGGCTTCTCTTGTTTTGAAGCATGGGCTCTAGTCCCGCGTGCTTCAGTAGTTGTGGCACGTGGGCTCAGTAGCTGTGGCACAGAGCACAGGCTCAGTAGTTGTGGCACATGGGCTTAGTTGCTCCACGGCATGTGGGATCTTCCTGGACCAGGGTTTGAACCTGTGTCCCCTGCATTGGCAGGCGGATTCTTAACCACTGCACCATCAGGGAAGTCCCTATTTATTTTTTTCTTGCCTTTGTTCAGATTATCCAAATATCTTAAGTATTTCATTTTAATTCTTATAATGGCTTCTTAGCTGTATCCTTTTGTAATCTATTCTAGTGATTGTTCTCAGGATAAGACATGCATCTTAACTTATCAGTCTACCTAGAGATAACATTGTAACTCTTCACAAACATGTATAATTCTATTTACTGACCCCAATTTTTCTGCTATTGTCATCATATATTTTATAACTTATATACATTATAAATTGCACAATAAATTTAAATGTAAACAGTCATATGTCTTTCAAAAAATGGAGAGAAGAAAAAAACAAATTCCTTTATATTTGGTCTCTTATTGATAGCCACTACTTTTCCTCCCTACTGTAGATGGATGAGCTTTCACCTACTGTCATTTCCCTTCAGTCTGAAAATTTTCCTTAGCATTTCTTATAATGCAGGAGATCTAGTGGTGACAATTTGTCCTAACTTTATCTGGAAATGTCTTTATAAGCATAATCTTGAGGTTTGCCTATACTGACCAATTTTTCTTTCAATTATGGGTCACATTTTCTGTTTATTTGCATATCTAATAATTTTTAATGTGTTTTGAGTATTGTGGATAAACTCTGGAGACTCTAGATTTTGTTCTCTTCTGAAGAACACTCACTTTTTTGTTAGGCACCTTACATCTGTGGAAGCTTGGTTTTACACTTGGCTAGTGTAAATCTGTTTTCAGTTTTGGCTTGGTCTTAGGGGAAATTCCTTAATCACACAACAAGTCTTTACTCCTAAGGTTGGTGCTTCTTTGATTTCCGTGGAAGCTCAAACTTTTGGCCCCTCTAACCTGGCAGGTTTCAAATTCCAAATATGTCCTTCCTCCTATGGGCAGGAAATAAAATCTGTCTCATCTTTCACCATCTTCTAACTGTTGCTTTCTGCAGGCTCCACGGAATCTCCCCTGTAATATTCACAGTTCAGGGATCTGTAAAACATTTGTAGCAAATTAATATTCAGATTTGGTGGCTTCCTCCTCTCTGGGTCATTCTTTTCCTGGATTTTATCCCTTAAATTTCAGTTCCTCTGGCCATCCCAAACTCTAGCCACTTATACCACAAGCCAATAAAACTCTAGTTTTCTTCTTAAGTTCTCGCTGCCCAGCATCATGGATTGAGGGCTGCCCTCAGAGAAAAAGTCATAGGTGTATATCTCACCATGAACTGTTCCCTTCAAGGATCAAATCCCCCTTTAGTTCCTTGGTACTGGAGCTCTCCAATGTTTTAAACATTTTTTTTTTATTCTGTCTATGACATAATGGTTACCTTCAGGGGACGTTAGTCTTAACGCCAATCAGTCTCATTAGCAAACTATATTAACTTTTCACCTGGAAAATTCAGACACTTGAACGTGGGGGCGATTTTTATTACCAGCTTTATGCAGGATAGAGACCCAACCTAAGATTTTTCTGGAGATAACAGCAAACAATACCTAGGAACACTTAAGAGTCTATAAGTATGTTCACAGCTACTAAAACTCATTTGATCCTCACAATAACACTGTACAATTGCTGAAGCATTAGCTAATGAGGATGTCAGTGCTTAGATAAAGCAACGTATGTGTTGTTAAAGCAAGTCTCAACTCTCTTCTGTCCACTATACCTTTACGATAAACAGTCATATATATATCTTGTATCTTAATTCTGTCAATAATAAAATTACAAATATCTTCAGTAGTAATATATTTACTTGTTAACCAAATCCATCTATCTTAAAATGGCCAATGTCATAAATAATAAGAGTACGTTCCCTGGCATAAATTTGTTTAGAAATATCACCCTCTTTTGAATATGATTCTGAAAATCATCTTATTGGCATGGTTTTTAAATTATAAAATATTATGGGGGAGAGAAGCTCATAAATTTTTTAATCTAAAGTAATGTTGATTTTTTAAAATTATTTTCTAAGACTGTCAATAAACAAACCTGAACTCAATGTACTGTTAGAGAGTGCAATGGATTTAAAGTTCTATTCATACCTGTTAAGACTAGCCTTCCCACTTCACTCTCAAACTCCCAAATAGTAATCACGGCCCTCCCAGTAGCCGCTCTAAACTTCTCGCCATTGCCCAAACGTGACTGGCTCTTTTACACTATAGGGCCTTTGAAAATTATATTTCACCTAGAGTTTCCCTCTCCCTCACTCTGCCTCGAACTCTTTCATTCATAAAAGACTCAGCTCAAATATCATTCCATTTTTGAAGCTAAGTTATTTATTCCCCGAGAGCTCCCTTAACACTATCATTTACTTAACATGCTGACGAAAAGCCTCTCCTTCATTAGTCTGTGAGGTGCTTGATTGCTTAAGGACAGGAACGTTTCTTATTGATCTTTCTATCTCTAGTATCAAGTACAACAGGAGTATGTAGTAGGTGCCAAAAATTTTTTTTGAATGACTGAATGATTTCCATACTAACTGATGTCTCCAAGAGTACCATGTCAGTACCTCACACCAATATTCTGGCAGTACTCTCACAATAGGTTCCCTGAACCCACCCAAGAGCCAAGAGTTCCAATAAATTCTGGACCTCGCTGCCATGTTAATCACTGGCTAACATTATGGCATGAACTGCTTAAAAAGTAATAGCTTCCCTTTGTCTGTAGATAAAATTTCAAAACCTCCAGCCTAGAATTCATAGACCTCTGCAATCTGCCTCCAATCTACCATGTACATCTTAACTTCAGTTTCAAGCCTCCTGATCCTGCCCTCATCCATCCTACTCTCTGTCCTCATTTTCACCTCAGTCCACATGAATCCTGCCAATTCTTCAAAGCTCAGCACAAGTCTCACATTGTCCATGAATTAGCCTGGTGATACTCCAGAAAAATATCTAATATAGATGTAACTAGCACTAATACCTTGTGCTTTTCATTCAACACCTGTATTACCTCAAATTTTCCTTCTTCAGCTGAAAAAAGAAAAACAAAAGAACATCATGTGAATGATGAAACATGCAAAAATACCCAGTATACTTTGCAAATAGCTGTATACAGTCTAGTGAGGTGGAATAAGATAACTGTAATTTGAAAAAAATTAAACCTGAGAATCAGTAAAAGTCAATATAAAGGAGAATTCAGCCCTTCTATAGATATACCATTCTTTTTAATATAAATTGCATGATGATTTATGTAATTATAAATAGAGAAACACTCATTTGAAAATCAGCTCTATCCGAGAGAGAAAAGCAAAGAATGTCCTGGGGCCCAGAGAGGTACATTATTTTAAGAGATGTAAATTTTCATAGGCTCAGAAACTAGTTTTCTTTCTCTGATTTTTATGCTCAGTAAGAAATATTTAGGATTAATAATTTAGTTTTTCAGCTACCTGCAAAGATATCTATTCCCCAGCATAAATTAAAGAATTGGTATTTTGGTTTATAATCAATATCTTTTTACTTTGGTTAAGAGTCTCTTCCCTGGAGCCCAGTCAATTTCAGCTAACTTCAATAAACATTTAGTAAGCCTTTACTATGTTCTAGACCCTTTCCTAGACCTAAAAATGAGTACAAGGTCAAAACTGGTTCAAAAAAATGGTGAGTATAAAAGTGAAGCCACGTACAAAGTATTATGAAAAGGCAAAGGAACAAAGACAGTTTCACATGATATACAAGCAAAAGATTTAAAAGAGGAACAAGAACTGAACCAGTAAAGCAGGACAGAGTAGAAAGACATTATAGGCAAAGTGAGCAGAAGGAAAAAAACAAACATGAAAAAGCAAGATGTGACTAGTGTATACAGTTTATAGGCGTAAACCTATGTTGTATAAAGAAGGAAGGAAGGAAGTAATAATGAATTTAAAAATCTAGGAAAGCAGGCATGGATTGGATAATGAAAGGCACTACAAGACATGATGAAGAGACTGATTTTTTTCCTGTAGGAAATGGGGAGTCTTGGAAGCATTTTAGCAGTGGCATGTCCAGGTAAGTGTTTTAGACCAATAATGGTGGTGGCGAAGTTCACTTTACTATATGTTTATAGAGTGCCAGGCTTTAACTCGGCAATTAAAAAAAGAAAACCATGTGCCATATTGTGAAGCAATTATACTACAATAAAAATGTTAAAAAAAAAAAAGAAAGAAAACCTTTCTTTGCCTGAGGTGTAGTGAGTAAATCTCACTATGTTCAATAAGCACAATTCAAAAATATTAGCACAGAAGAGTGATAAAATGTCATGTCATTTAGTGTTAACTACCAAAGTAACTGTCATCTTTATAAGCACTATAATATATTAGACAAAAATAAAATCTTTCTCAATATTATTAGTCATCAGGGAAATGGAAATCAAAATCACAACAAGATGCCACTTCATACCCACTGAGATGACTATAATTGAAAAAGAGAGATAATAATTGTTTACTAGGATATGGAAAAACTGGAACTCATACATTGCTAAATGGGAATGTGAAATAGTGCAGCCAGTTTGGAGAACAATCTTGCAGTTCCTCCAAAGGTAAACATAGTTACCATATGACCTAGCAATTCTACGCCTAGGTATACACCCAAGAGAACTGAAAATATATGCCCACCCTAAAACTTGTACACAAATGTTCAGAGCAGCATTATTTTTTAATAGCCAAAAAAGTGGAAACCACTCAAATGTCCATCAACAGACGAATGGCTAGACAAAATGTGGTATATCCACATTACTTGCCAATAAAAAGAAACGAAGTACTGACACATGCTACAACATGGATGAACCTTAAAAACATGCTAAGTGAAAGAAGCCAGTCACAATGGACCACATATTGATACATGAAATACCCAGAATAGGCAACTCTATAAGGAAAAAAAGTAGATTAATAGTTGCCTAGAGCTGGGAGGAGCTGGGAAGTTGGATGATGACAGCTATGGGGTACAAGTTTTCTTTTCGGGGTAATAAAAATGTTCAAAATTTGATTGTAGTGATAACTGCATAACTCTGTAAACATATTGAAAGCCACTGAATTGTACATTCTAAATGGGTGAATTGAATGGTGTATTAATTATATTTCAATAAAGTTATTTTTAAAAAATTAATCTTTACTGATATTTTCAAAATCCTTATTTCCTCTTTCTTATGGAGCCCAATGATATTCTTCCCAGTATAGTAGTAATATGACACTACAGTGCTACAAAAGTATCAGCAGGCAATCTTCTACTGGCAATTTTTTCTAGAAAAGCTTATCTTTCAACAGTTCAGCAAAAAACAATTTATTTCTATGACATCCAAACAATAAGAGAACAGAAGCTTTGACCCATCTGACACAAAGGGTGATTTAGTCTTTCAACAACCTCAACATCTAAGAAGTTTTTCTGTCAGTTTCATCTTCTGTATATCTTAATCTTATCACTATCATAAAAATTATCAGTAATCATATTTTAGACTTTAAACACTTAGAAGCAGAATGAGGAAAAAGGTGGCTACATTTCAACTAAAAAGAACTGGCTCTAATCTACGCCATGTAATAACCATGTGGTCTCAGGCAAATATTTAACTACTCTGAGCATTTTTTAAATCTACAAATAGGGAAATATACTAGTTCCCCCAGCCTCTCAAGGTTTTGGTGAAGATCAAATGATATTCACTAACAGACTCTAAAACTGTTCATCAGTGTAAAGTGAACTAGTTAATTTGGGACACTAGGTATATAGTATGACATCAAATGTTAGTAACTTAAAGTAGAGTTTCAGAGAAATAAAAGTCAAAAAGGCAAATGAAAAAGAAACAGGGTTTCCCTGGTGGTGCAGTGGTTGAGAGTCCACCTGCCGATGCAGGGGACACGGGTTCGTGCCCCGGTCTGGGAAGATCCCACATGCCGCGGAGTGGCTGGGCCCGTGAGCCATGGCCGCTGAGCCTGCGCGTCCAGAGCCTATGCCCCACAAGGGGAGAGGCCACAACAGTGAGAGGCCCACGTACCGCAAAAAAAAAAAAAAAAGAAACAAAATGCTAACATATTCAAACTCTTGGAGTGTAGGGAACATTTTACTTTATGATACATGAAAATATGAGTATGAGAAAGAAATTTTTTTTTTTTTTTTTTTTTTTGGCGGTACGCGGGCCTCTCACTGCCGTGGCGTCTCCCGTTGCGGAGCAGCAGGCTCCGGACGCACAGGCTCAGCGGCCATGGCTCACGGGCCCAGCCACTCCGCGGCACGTGGGATCTTCCCAGACCGGGGCACGAACCCGCGTCCCCTGCATCGGCAGGCGGACTCTCAATCACTAGGCCACCAGGGAAGCCCGAGAAAGAAATTTTATATGAAATATTTAAAACCACATTTCCTTAGAACTTTTGGAATACATGGCCACAAAATGATGAATTATCTATTGTTATAATCATGAGTAAGTTATAATTGCTGATAATTCTAATGTTGATGCTTAGGTAATACTCCAATTTTCACTTGCTTGTAACCACATTCCTATGAGTCCAGGAATCAGATGAGGTAAACACACAGCTAAGGATGCTGAAAAATAGAAGAAAATAGTACACAGAAAATTCACTTGTAAGAAGAAAAGTAGATATATTTGCATGTATACACAAATAAACATGTATTTGTACAAAAACTAAGTGGATTCAAAGTGATCTGATATGTTAATGCACTGGTCTGAATACTAGCCCAAGTTTGTTTTCCATCCTCTTATTTTATTTTTTCCCCCCTGGGTTCTCCAATATTATGGGAAAAATTCACGCAGGTGTGCTACTTCACTTTACTGCAACTATCTGCCTCCAACATCAGCTGGGATCTCATGGTTATTTGGAAAATCATTTTTGTCTTTAGTCTTTTCCTTCTTGTACTTTCTACGGTAGATATAAGCATTTAACATTTTTTTTCTCTAGGCCTCTGCCCTAGCACCTCCAAGCCACAACTTTACTGGTTAAGAAACCAGAGGTCTTAGAATGTGTTTCCTTCAACCTCCCTTACAATTTACCTCTAGTAGTACCCATCTTCTATGCATTCATCAGAATAGTAAATAATAACGTGATTCATCATTTATTATTTGCCATGTGCCAAACACTGTGCTGAGTACTTTATATACAATAATTAATTTAGATCCCACAATAACCTTACAAGATAAGCATCTTTGGTTGCATTTTTTACAATGACAAAAGTGAATTTCAGGGGAACTAAGTAACTTGTCCAAAGTTTGTAGCTAATTACTCACTGAAAACAGATTTAAATCCAGCTCTGTCTATCACTATGTCACCCTGCCTCTCAAAAGTGTTCTAATGCCTATCCTAAGACCTCCACTTCTGCACAGGGATACTACATTCATAAATTATTTTCACTACTGTATCTTTCTTTCTTTCCTAACCCAGTACTGAGAAAAGGTACCTAAATTGTTATATTTAAGTGGTGTTGGGAAAACTGGACAGCCACAAGCAAAAGAATAAATCTTATACCATACACAAAATTAACTCAAAATGGATTAAAAACTTGAACAGAAGACCTGAAATCATAACACTCCTAGAAGAAAACATAGGCAGTAAACTCCTTGAGATAGGTCTTGGAGATAAATTTTGAATCTGAGAACAAAAGTAAAAGCAACAAAAGCAAAAATAAATAAGTGGGACTATATCATACTAAAAACTTTTGCACAACAAAGGAAACCATCAACAAAATGAAAAGGCAACCTACTGAATGGGAGAAAATATTTGCAAATCACATATTTGATAAGGGGTTAATATCCAAAGTATATAAAGATTTCATATAAACTCAATAGCAAAAACGCAAACAATCTGATTAAAAAATGAGCAGAGCATCTGAATAGACATTTTTTCCAAAGAAGACATTCAGATGGCCAACAGGTACATGAAAAGATGCTCAAAATCACTAATCATCAAGAAAATGCAAATCAAAACCACAATGAGCTATCACCTCACACCTGTTAGGATGGCTGTCATCAAAAAGACAAGAGATAACAAATGTTGGTGAGGATGTAGAGAAAAGGGAACCCTTGTGCATTGTTGGTGGGATTGTAAAATGGTGCAGCCACTGTGGAAAACAGTATGGAGGTTGCTCAAAAAATTAAAAATAGAACTACCGTAAGATCCAGCAATTTTACTTCTACATATTTATCTGAAGAAAATGAAAACACTAATTCAAAAAGATACGTATATCTGTATTCCCATGTTCATTGCAGCATTATTTACAATAGCCAAGATTTGGAAACAACCTAATTGTCCAACATTGATGGATGAATTGATAAAGGAAATGTGGTATATATACACACAATGGAATATTATTCAGTCATAAAAAAGAGTGAAATCTTGCCATTTGCAACATGGATGGACCTTGAGGGCACTATGCTACATGAAATAAGACAGACAGATAAAGACAAACACTGTATGAGCTTTCTTATATGTGGAATCTAAGAAAAAAAAGCAAAATAAAAAAGCAAATAAACAAAAACCCAAGCTCATATATACAGAGAACAGACTAGGGGTTTCCAGACGTGGTGGGTGGGGGATGGGGGAAATGGGTAAACTCTCTTTTTAGTTTAAATAAATTGCTTAATTTTTACAATTAATAAAATAAATACATAAAAATAAATTGTGATACTTGGATTAAAAACATGACTCATGTAATTTATATGTTTTCATTTAAAAACAGATTTTTAATAAAAGCAGATATATATTTCTATATTGGTTACATTAATAAAATCCTTAACAAAATGTAAATAGATAATTTAGATCTTAAAGCTATGTGGGGCTGAAAGATTAACTGACTTCCATTGAGATTCCAGTAAAAACTCAAAATACCAGGTCATGCTGGTAACAAGCTATCATCTCCCACTTTCTGATCTTCTACAGAGTGGAAAAGAAAGATGAAGTTCTTGCCTCTTCAATTTTTCAGTAATTTCTCACTTTTTCGGAGATTCATTCCTTCAGAGGTAGAAAGTGGTTTAGCAACATGTGCAGACACAGCTAATATTTTAAAGAAATGTGTCCTCTCTTTAATGGTCCTGACAAACATACACCCTAACAGCCTTCAGTGAGTTTTCTCACATGACTTAACAAAACTTCATCAGCCTAAGTCTTCAATAGCTTCGATTTATTGTGCTGCTTACATATGTAAGTTTAATTCCCTACATCCACATAGCAGCAAACCCTTTTTCTTCAGCTGTTAAGAATTAACTTCAATAGTTTAAGCACCATGCTAACACACCAGAGTCTGTCTTGTGGAATATTTTCTCTCCAGCACCTATACAGAGTATAGGGAAATTTTATTAAAATTTAAAACCCTGGAAGGGTTACATGAATCTGTTGTTTTGAATACCATGAAGTATATCAAAATCCAGAGGCCGTAATATCTTTAAGCTTTAATATAAGATCAGCTTGTTTTACAACATTAGGTTTGAAAATATTTTAAAGCAGTTTTTAAAACATTTTTCTCATCTCTTTTGATTCAAAGTAAGCCAAATAACGATCATAAATAATTTGTGTATTTTAAGTTTTACATATATAACATCTTTTTATATAACTAAACCTGTACCTTTAAAGACTGAGTTTTCTTTCATTCAGATTAGAATGTAGCTACCTAAATCCCAAAAGGATGTTAGTTATATCTGCAGTTCATAAACAGCTTGTCAATCACTGATACAATTCAAAAACTCCATGCATATTTATTGCTGCATTCATTTTTAAACAAATATTGCAAAATATTACACACAGTGTGAGTAACGTCACCTAAATGCTAAAACACCCTGTAAATATCAATTCTTAATGGTAGGTTCCTTGTCTATCATTAAAATAAATATCAGCTTCTTGTCCACTTTCAATTTTGCTGAACGCCATCATATAAACTAGCTATAATGATTCAAAATACCCTATATTTTTTCTATCATTTCTCAATTTTTCTTCCATACCCTAAATACTCATAATTTATTTGAAAATTAAATGTAAGAACTATTTACAGACCTCCATCCATCTTTCTGGAGATAACTGAAGGCTCCATCGACAACACTTGCAAAGAACTGCCCTCCCGTGATGAAGAGGGTATTAATGGTGACTAATCGACCTCTTAAATTGGGGGGTGAGACCTCAGCGATGTACACTGGCACTGTCATAGAAGCAATGCCTATAAAGGAACAATAAAAAGTAAACATTAGACATTTATCCAAGATTTCTGTTGTCAAAGATATTAAGACAGATTAAGACATACACACACATATACGGGCTTAGTTTTCTACTTTAAACAAAGGTTTACCACATATTTAAAGATTTTGTTTATAAGTAGTGACTACTGCAGATAAGATGTGAGATACCAATCTCTGAGTATCATTTTTCATATTATCACTTGAAAGCCTACAAACGAAAGTACCCCTAGAGATCTCAGATAACTTTAGAATGCACGTCAGTATGCTTTATAACTTTTTGAAAACTAAAAATAGGAAAATGCTCTCTAGATAGAATATAATTATTGAAATATTGTTGGTCCATATGGAAATGTAATCAGACAATGGTAAGAATAAAAAATTATCCCAAAATACATATTTAACTATTCAAAGTCATCATTTCCAGTAGACATACCAAAACTCTTAATTGGTTTACTAATTAGATGTCTATACATTAAATCACCTTACTCAACTGGCTAGATGTACATTTCAGAAACAGCTTACAATGGATAGTAACTTGGGAATTTACAGTCTTCAAAAACAGATGATCTTAACCATAAAACAGATGGTTTTGTGGATAACGTGTATTTGGTTATATATGCTTTAAACTTTTTTCTATATAAAATTAATACAGCATAATCTATGGTGGCAATTCTCAAACTTCACGGATCACTAGAAGCACTTGTGTGTCTTTTTTTAAAAATGAAGATGCTACAGATTCAATGCAATCCCTATCAAACTACCAATGGCATTTTTCACAGAACTAGAACAAAAAAAATTCACAATTTGTATGGAAACACAAAACAGCCCAAATGGCCAAAGCAATCTTGAGAAAGAAAAACGGAGCTGGTGGATTCAGGCTCCCTGACTTCAGACTATACTAAAAAGCTACAGTAATCAAGACAGTATGGTACTGGCACAAAAAAAGAAATATAGAGCAATGGAACAAGATAGAAAGCCCAGAGATAAACCCACGCACATATGGTCATCTTATCTTTGATAAAGCATGCAAGAGTATAACAATGGAGAAAAGACAGCCTCTTCAATAAGTGGTGCTGGGAAAACTGGACAGCTACATGTAAAAGAATGAAATTAGAACACTCCTTAACACCATACACAAAAGTAAACTCAAAATGGATTAAAGACCTAAATGTAAGACCAGACACTATAAAACTCTTAGAGGAAAACATAGACAGAACACTCTATGACATAAATCATAGCAAGATCCTTTTTGACCCACCTCCTGGAGAAATGGAAATAAAAACAAAAATAAACAAATGGGACCTAATGAAACTTAAAAGCTTTTGCACAGCAAAGGAAACTGTAAACAAGATGAAAAGACAACCCTCAGAATGGGAGAAAATATTTGCAAATGAAGCAAGTAACAAAGGGTTAATCTCCAAAATATACAAGCAGCTCATGCAGCTCAATATCAAAAAAACAAACAACCCGATCCAAAAATGGGCAGAAGACCTAAACAGACATTTCTCCAAAGAAGATATACAGATTGCCAACAAACACATGAAAGGATGCTCAACATCACTAATCATTAGAGAAATGCCAATCAAAACTACAATGAGGTATCACCTCACACCAGTCAGAATGGCCATCATCAAAAAAATCTACAAACAATAAATGCTGGAGAGGGTGTGGCGAAAAGGGAACCCTTTTGCACTGTTGGTGGGAATGTAAATTGATACAGCCACTATGGAGAACAGTATGCAGGTTCCTTAAAAAACTAAAAATAGAACTAGCATACGACCCAGCAATCGCACTACCGGGCATATGCCCTGAGAAAATCATAACTGAAAAAGAGTCATTTACCATCATGTTCATTGCAGCACTATTTACAATAGCCAGGACATGGAAGCAACCTAAGTGTCCATCGAGAGATGAATGGATAAAGAAGATGTGGCACATATATAAAATGGAATATTACTCAGCAATAAAAAGAAATGAAATTGAGTTATTCGTAGTGAGGTGGATAGACCTAGAGACTGTTATACAGAATGAACTAAGTCAGAAATAGAAAAACAAATACCATATGCTAACACATATATATGGAATCTAAAAAAAACAATCGTTCTGAAGGAGCTAGGGGCAG
This sequence comes from Monodon monoceros, assembly GCF_005190385.1. Classification (NCBI taxonomy): domain Eukaryota; kingdom Metazoa; phylum Chordata; class Mammalia; order Artiodactyla; family Monodontidae; genus Monodon; species Monodon monoceros. Next base: position 29,120,579 of record NW_021703783.1, read on the forward strand.
GACAGGAATAAAGACATAGACGTAGAGAATGGACTTGAGGACCCGGGGAGAGGGAAGGGTAAGCTGGGAGGAAGAGAGAGAGTGGCATGGACATATATGCACTACAAATTATATAGAAATGTAAAATAGATCGTTAGCGGGAAGCAGCTGAATAGCACAGGGAGATCAACTCAGTGCTTTGCGTCCACCTAGATGGGTGGGATAGGGAGGGTGGGAGGGAGGGAGACACAAGAGGGAGGAGATATGGGGATATATGTATACGGATAGCTGATTCACTTTGTTATGCAGCAGAAAGTAACACACCATTGTAAAGCAATTATACTCCAATAAAGATGTTTTAAAAATAAATAAATAAATAAATAAAAATAAAATGCAGATGCATTCACCTCACCCACCCAAATCTATTAAGTAGAAAACTACAGAGGTGGGAGGTGAGCCTGTCTTTTAAAAATCCTACAAGTGATCCTGATGCTCACCACATATTTAAAAAATTACAGTTCTATGGTATACAACTTTGAGCCAATCCTAAATTATTTCTTAAGAGAAAATCTTTGCCCTGCTGGCCATATCTAGCTCACTTCCCAGTGGCACTTCCAATTTCCAGATATGTCTGGTTATTTAACATAAATCTAACATCTAATCAACAGTCAGCAAAAGCATAGTGAAAAAAAGGATTATCTAAAGTAATTAAATCTTTTTATATTTGTAGATACTATAAACAGATACCCAGTTTAAGCAAGAACATCAATGGGTTGCATAATAGACCCATGTAGAATTGTTTTCAATGAATTGATCTTTACGATGTCAAAAAATAGCCTGCTGCTGGGCTTCCCCGGTGGCGCAGTGGTTGAGAGTCCGCCTGCCAATGCAGGGGACACGGGTTCGTGCCCCAGTCCGGAAAGATCCCACATGCCATGGAGCGGCTGGGTCCGTGAGCCATGGCCGCTGAGCCTGCGCGTCCGGAGCCTGTGCTCCACAATGCGAGAGGCCACAACAGTGAGAGGCCCGCGTACCGCAAAAAAAAATAATAATAAAATAAAATTAAAAAAATAGCCTGCTGCTATTGAAGGTATCAGCACTAAGAAATCCTGTGGCTGTGTTTTCTGTACAAGGGCTGAAAAGTTGCCATTTACCATTTACCACATTCCGACAAAGGAGAAACTCCTCTCTAGTCTCAGCAGCTGCAATAGTTGTGTTTCTCAATAACTGACTTCTGTTTGTTTATGGGCACTATAAATCACATAGCCATCTTTTATCTCCCTTTTTATGTAGAAGTCAGAGAGGCACACCTCTACCAAGTGTTTTGGACTTCATGGTACTTATTCTGTGAACTAAATTCCTTCCTGATGCCACAATCATCTCCAATTTCATCTATTTTAAATATTTTTTTTGCTATATATTTGTTTGCTTTGTTCAAAGGTAGAACAAATAAACAGATCAAGAAGATTTATTTAAATAGTACATATATCTACTTCTGGAATATTCACTGTATTGTTGTAAAACTACTGGTAAGCATTTATTGAGTTTGTACACAAGTCAGACCAGTAAGTCTCAGAACTATATACTCTGTATTTTCTACCAATGTTATTTGCTACTGTAGTGCTTGTCGGTATATGGTGATGGTGAAAAAAATCATATGATTTTATGAGTTTCATAAAATAATAAGCAAATATTAGTAGACAAACTATGAATAGTCGTTATAAATGAATCATCACCTAAACTGCTGAAAGTTTCCATCTGACTGCTAATCAATTTAATAGCACAGACTACTCTAAATCGACTTTTATTTAACTTGGAAAGAGGAAACATTAGCTGCAAATGTTGACCTGTTAACTGTATATTCTTTTTAGTTCTTTTATGATTAGAACATCTCAATAAACTTTCAAAATCAGGTAACAGTAACTGATTAGATTTCTTTTTCTGCTTTGGTCTGGCTGTAATTCAGCTGCTCTCTTTAGCCAGAGATTTTTACTCAGCCACCTAGCAGGGGACTTGAGCATGGGAAATCAGCACTGTAGTTTTAGGCAGCACAAGCTTTTCACAAAGCCCTTAGATTTCACTTGATAGCAAACGCAGAGATGTCCTCAGGCCCTTATAAATGTTGATTATTAAAAATAAATACCAGAACATTGAAAAGTAAATGGCAAATGGAAGACTAAAATACTATAAAAGCTCACTGGATTTAGAGTTGGAAAGAATCCCAAAAGATCTGTCCAAGTGCTCACACTGACTTAATGCTGTTACAACTGCCTACATCCCATTAGATATTACAGATGGACTGATTATTTTATTTAATCGTCAGAACATCCCTATAAAGGACATATAATTATCCCCACTTTACAGAGAAGGACCTTACCCCAGGTCATACAGGTAAGTAGAAACAGAATTTGAATCAAAGATTCCAGAACTCAATTTTGAAAGCACTATGACTACAGTGACTGTCCCACAGAGGTGGGTAGGCTCCGGAAACAGTGGGTTTAAATTCCAGCCTTGCCACTTACAAGCTGGCTAAGTCTGGACAACTTATTTAACCTTTCTGGGTCTCTAGTTCATTTATAAATTTGAAGAATAAAAGTAACTCCTTCATAGGAGTTGAGATGATTCAATAAGTTAGTTGTGTGAAAGAACTTAAAATTGTGCCTAGAACACAGAAAATAATCAATAATGTCACCAGTTATTTTTATTATTACAATACCTCTACTTATGAGTATGCCAACTTTTTTGATTCAGTGTGACCTTGTTAGGTGCTGGGATTATCAAGATGAGAAGTAAACAAAAATACTGCCCCTGCTATAAAGGAAGCCACATACAGCCCTACTCACAAAAACATGCAATCAAATAATTTCAAAATACCGTGGTAAGGGACACAGTGCAGCTACACGTTGGTTTCTATTTTGAGGTGCTGACAATGATTAAGTGGTAGCTAGGAAGGACTGGGAAGACAATTCTGCAAAGAAGAGCACGGGCTTAAAAAATATGAAATCAATTTTCTCAGGGGTAAATAGAGTGTGAAGCAGAATATATATGGAGATGAGAGACAGACAAAGCCCAAATCATGGAAGAAGTATCCTTTAATCAGCAAGTGCTCAACTAATACTTGATCTGAGCTGGGCACTGTGCTAACCAAGAGGGATGAAGTGCTACAGGAGAGAGCACTTCATCCCTCGTGGAGCTTAGGATCTACTGTGCAAAATGTGTGGGAACAAGTAATTCGATTTCAAGAACAATGGGTCTCATCAAACGGAGGGGCCCAGCCTGAGGAGCCAGAGAAACCTTGGATGAGGAGGTTGGGGGGCAGGGTGGAGGGTGAGGAGGGTGAAAGATACTTTAGACAACCAGACCAGCTTAGACAAAGGCCTTGAGGCAGGAAGAAATGCATCCTGTTGAGGAAGGGACTATTTTTAGAGACATAAGCAGAGACCAACGGGAGTATACAGGATCTCAGAGGCCATTATTAAGGGCTTGGTACTCAGAAACCTTTGAACAGTGTAAAGGAGGAAAAGGCATGATCAGATTCATGTTTTTAAAGGATCATTCTGGTTGGAGTACGGAAAACGGATTGCTGGGGAACAAGGAGTTCAGTGGCAGCAGCAGATATGGAGTAAAATGGAGAGACTCTAGAAGTATGTATTCAGTATCGAGGCTGAAGAGAACGTGAATGGAACTGTGAAGGAGAGGAAAAATTTGAGGATGACGTTCAGATGTCCGGAATAAGCAACTAGAAGCACGATAGATACTTTGCATGAAGATATTAGAGGAGAAGCAAATTTGTGTGGAAGATAGTAAGGTCAAGTTTTAGACAGGCTGAGTCAGAGGTGCTCTGTGAAATATACAAGTAGAGAACAAGTAGAACACTCCACAAGTACGCTGGGAATATAGATTATTTACATGTAAATGTTCCCAGCCTCCTCTTTTCTCCTACCCAAATAGGAGCCTTTGCCAAACTAACTAACCTTTCCTTCCTCTCTCATCCTCAAGCGAGAATCTGATGTTTGTCACCTAGTTCTTGGGCTGTTATAATGCTAGGCAAAAAAGGATGAAGAAAACATGGGCCAAAGATCTGGTTTGTGAGAAGTTCAAATGAAAACAGACTGCAGGGAGTTGTGAGTGAGAGTCTCAGGCTCAGTATGGAAAAATGGGAGCCCATAACACAGGGACTGACTGAGGTTGGAGTGGGGGCGGGAGTGGATAAAAGATTTTTTGAAATATTGCTGAATTATAACCTCCATGCTATTATATTCTTCGAGACTCAAGTAAGGAGTAGTATTACTATTTAATTACTTTTAGTTGCTGGACTGTATTTCTTTAAATGCAATTCCAAACTGAGACTGGACTGGGCCCAGTGGAGTCTGGGAGTTATACAAATACCTGGAGCTCAAAAGATGGTTCTGTGTGGATGGTACATATAACGGAAGCCATGGGAAGGATGAGATTTCCCAGAAATGGAACCCGAGAAGAATGCCTAGAACTGAGTCCTGAAAAATTCCAATATTTAAGAAGGAAGAAAGAAAAGAAATGACCAGCAAGCATCTACCTTACCCTTGAATACTATATTATTTTCTACAATCTTTTTATGTTACCATTTTGTATTTCATGTAAGGTCATCCTTTCAATAGGTAGGTGGGACAGGTATCATTCACTATCCCCTTAGGAAAGGTAAAGAACCCCAGCCTCAGAGGCAGACAATAAGAAGTTTTCATAAAGTCCCATAGCAAGTTAACATCAAAGTGGATCTCATAGACTCACATCCCCTAATCTTTGTAATGTGTCACTGGAAGACGGACTGCCATGCCTCTGTTTCAAATGTGACCCTTTGGAAATTTCTCAGGAACATTTTACTTTTGGCCCTATTACCTTAGTGAGCACGTATGAACTTCGAAGGGCAGAAGAGTCTGATCTCTTCACCGCTCCTACTACCTGCTATGTGACTTACTGCCAGCAGGTGTCATGTTAAAGAGCTCAGATGAATTAGTAAGAAAAATGAGAACTGAATGTGATTTACTGTATAATTTCAAGCTAGACGAGTTTAAAGTCTCCTTTCATAAAACTGCCTTATGAAAATGGAGAACTATAAAAGAATGCCAATGATCAGGAAGAGTAGTAGTAGGCTTTATGTTCACTACTCACATTTGTCCAATATGCAAATGTTAAGCACAGGCCCTGTTAACTCACTTTGCTGTCAATAAAACAACCTGGCAAGCCATCATTTGTGGATTTCTAAACATGATGTCTACTCTGGAAAAACCTTCAACATTAAGGCTATGTCACCCCAAAATCTCCTTTCCACTTTGGGGAAACAACAACTGTCCTTCTTATGAAGGACAGTTAAGTAATATTGTATGAGATCCTGCAAATTAAGAACTAAGTGCTTCACAAAGGGATGTAATTAATGATATTTAAAGTTTAGGCGTATTCTACAAAGAGCTTTTGATTTCTGCCCTATTCAAATCACTAATTAAATAAAATAAATATCTCATAAAGAAAGAACAAATTCTTAATTATCCATACTAAACTCATGAATTGAAATTAACATAAAGAATGTAGTGGTACAAGTTCTTGTTAATAGCTTATTAGAGTAAATACAACCACAAAAACCTGTGTTGGTATTGTTTCTGAATATTTTTTAAAAGTTTGATTTCTAAGAAAATAAAGAGGTCCACATCAATGAAAACTCATTATCATGCTTAGCTTGAGGAGCCTCACCAGAACACTGTACCTCAGGTACTACAGCGCAACCCAATTCAACCATTCTTATACTGCCAAGCTGATTCACCATAAATGGCGCCATACTGATTCACCATAAATGGCACAAAATGCTCTTGAGCTCAAAAGTTGGCTTTCAGAATCTGCTGGAAGCCTTTTTAAAGCCCTGAGTCAGAAGTATAAATAATTTCATAACCAAATAGCATTAGAAAATCCTGTTGCGATGGGTAAATTCCCATGAATCACAGCAGCCTCTCAGCATGATAAGCCAGGCAGCAACTAATTAGCTTCTTAGAAGCACATGAAGCTACCTTTTAATAATAATGCTTCTTGAACAAGAATGATTATGAGGTCCTAATTTCATTTTGTAAATTACTGCTCTATGATCTCTAAAGAAAAATTTTAAATAAAAATAATCTGTCCAAACAAACAGTATCCCTCACTGTAGTTGTTTCAGTTCGGCTGTCCTGCCCAGGACTGGTATGTCTGCATTCTTCTAAATAATCAAGTATCTACATTTACCAGATTATTAACACTTTAGAATCCAGTTTTTGTTTTTGTTTCTTTTCTGAAAAATAAGGCTTAAGGCACATAAAAACTGCTGGGCAACTTCAAAGAGCAGTAAGCCGCAAAGTGATGAAAATATATACAACACCAAGTGCCTGTAACAGAAGAGCCAGGTTATGAGAAAGATTCTATCTATGGGGATAACTACCAAAGTTCATGTTCTACAGCGTTAAAAACCTCCTAACGAGGCATTACAAACATATCACCATCATTTCAACTCAGTAAAGTCTCTCACAACCTAAATGCCCCCTTCCGTTTTTATTACTTGAGAATATTCTATTGATCTGCCAACATCCTTTTTTACTGGTAACATCTCAGTAGAGCCTGTATCACATTGTTTCTCAAAGCAGGACTACAAGCCCTTTAATGGAATGTTCGTATCTCATGTACCTTCTGAACTATAATTGGTCTACGTGTCAAGCACAGACCTGGGCTTAACGGTTTTCGCTTAATACTATAGGATGCATACACAAAACCATATCCTTTTAAGTTAGTCTTAATAGATTGGTTTTATACTAAATATATTATTTATTAGGGAAAATTTGGAACTACAAGTAAGAAGTAAGGTAATTAAAAATCCCCTTTAAGCACACCATCCATAGATAACCACTATTAAAATTTGGTTATAACTTGCAGTGTTTTTTCCATAAGTCTTTAAAGGTAACTTTAACTCATTATACTGCAAATATTTTCATTCTAACTATTCTTTTCCATTAAGGAGTTTCAAACTTCTTACATAAGCTAGGCAGGTACCATAAATATAGAAGCTGACTGAGCATAAGATATAAGGTAGAAAGCTGCTTACATAACAACTAAGGTACAATACACTATAGGCCAATGAAAACAGCCAAACAAAACACATCCCTATGTAGCCATATACAACACTCTTGATACTGGTTTAGCACCCTTATAGTACAAAATCATTTTAAGTAACAGTATAACATTCCAGCATTCAGATAAGGTGAAAAAAGAAGTGTTCCTGGAACACACAGATGTAACCAAGGAAGGAAAATAACAGAGAAGGAAAAAATTTCTTTGTGGAGAGAGAGAGCAAATATAGAAATTACTAGATATGTAAGAAATTTCTTACAATAGAGTTTCGAGGTTATAAGAGAAAGACAGCGGTATGAAATGCTACAAAAGCAGAAGCAGTATGCTTTTACACCTGACAAATGGAATGCACAAAGGTTAATAAGAAATCAATACCTTTTCATCAAGGCAGTGAATTTAGCAGACAGCAGCGTAAGTGGTGCTTTGTCATATTTAGCTCTAAGTGACATCTAAGGACAACAACAGTGTGGACCCAAACGGGAGCTAAAATCTGTGAATTGCTGTAGGAACAGATAAAATACTTAAGAAATATATACAGAGTAAGATAAGCTCAGGGCTAGAAGTTACCTATAGAAATATTCATCCAATAGATATAAAGGGTTGAGGAGTAAAATAGAAGGAACTATTAAAGAAAATATTAAAGTAGCAAAATAATAAATGAACACACCCTTCAAACACTGTTTAAGCTGTTCTTCAATATGGGGTTGGGCCTTACCTAAAATGCAAGAAGAGAGCCAGGTGGAGGGAATTGGTTTAAGTAAAAAGACAACAGAATAGAATTAAACAGCGAAATGGGTAGGCTACAGAAGGGTTGCAAGAATGCTAAAAAGTTAATAGCAGAATATATAAATAATTACATAAGTAGACACCATATTGGAGGCAGTAAATAATAGAGATAAGTATGTGTGAAATTTGAACCAGTGTGGAACATCAATTTGAGATGTTCTCCAAGAACGGAAAGCAGAAGTTCCAGTTCAAGATGGCAACCTAAGAAGACTCTGAACTCAGCTCTTCTCACAGACACACCAAATCTACAGCTATTTATGGAACAATTTCCTCTGAAAAAAAACCTAAACACTGGCAGAGCAACTGCTTCACATCAGGCAAATGAGAGGCAAACAACATCCAGCACCCCAACTTTTAAGATGGGCACCTGAGAGATGAGCCCCCAAAACATCTAGCTTTGAAGACCAGCAGGACTCACACCCATGAGACCAACGAGGCTGGGATGAACTGAGGAATGGCTCCTAAAGGGCCAGTGCACAGACACATCCACCCAGGTCCCAGTGGAGAAGCGGCCCTTTGAAAAGTGACCAGACTTTTTACGAAAGAGACTCATTTTCGACTTTTAAATAAAGTGTTGGTCTGAGGGGCAGGGGCCTCCTGGGATACTCTATGGATATGCGGGCTGGTGGGCGCCATTGTCCTGCTCTCTCTCTGCCTTGCTAAACCTGGCAGGCACCATCTCCCCACCACAACACTTTATTTTCCCTTTCCCCCGGGTGCCATCTTTATGCTCCAGCCAGTGGGTGCCATCTTGCACACTCTCATCTGCCTTGCTAAAGCCAGTGGGTACCATCTTTTTCTTTTGTTTCTTTTATTTTCCATTGTTTTCCTTTCCTCAGCAGGTGCCATCTTTGTACTCCCCCTCTGCCATGCTCCAGAGCTCCAGTATTTCCCAGAGGGAAACTTCTACACGTATCTGGAGCCTGTTTTCACCCATGACCTGTTTTTTGCAGCTGCCACCCAGGGGATGCCCCTTGATTTCCTGAAGCTCCTGGCTCTGGAGGACAGTGGGCTTTTGTCCCTTGGTCCCCTGGGGTTGTAACAATTGGAGAGACAGTTCTTGGCAGACGGCCACTCTCAGTGCCCTGCACAGATAGCAGGCTAAAAACACACCCTAATCTTTCTCAGAAATAAGCCTATCTGCCTGTCCAGAAGCTTTGGCCTGAGGGGCTGGTTTCTGGTTTGGCACACTTATAGGGCCTACAGAGGGGCTGTCAGTGAACAAAGGCTGGTGAATGCAATCTTTGCACTCTCCTTCTCTCTCACTCCAGCTCATCAGCATCTTACAGAAAGGAGCTTATGCACTAGTCCGACACCCTGATTTTTGTGGCTGCAGCCAGGGAACAAACACATCTATGACACCTGGCTCTGGTGGCCAGTGGGGCTTAGCTCACAGGTCCCACAGGACTGTAACCAACATAGAAAGAGTTCTTAAACAGCTACCACCCCCAGGGCACAGGAAGAGGCAACAGACTCAAGAGCTCATCTTTCTGTGAAAGAGAACTATTACCGTGCCACCACAGCAGCAACATGAGGGGTAGGCTTCTAATTAAACACACATCTAAGGTCTGACTGTAAACCTTTCCTGAGACCTTGGAGGGAGGTTACTAACTTTACATTCTCCCTCTGCAGCACTCCAGAGCACCAGAATCTCTCCAAGGGGAGCTCTTATACATATCTGGTTCCCCTGTTTTTATGACTGGTGCCTCGGTTTTTATGGCTGCTGCCTACGAGATACCCCTTGATCACCTGGTTCTGGTGGCCAGGAGGGCTTATGTTCCTAGGTCCCACAGGACTGAAACAATCAGAAAGACAGGACTTGGCAGGCTACCACCCCAGAGCACAACACAGATAACAGACTAAAACACACCGCTAGTCTTTCTGTGAAAGAAGCCTCCTTGCTAGTCATGGAGGTTCAGCCATAGGGGCAGGCTTCAGCCTTGGCACACAACTAGAAGCTATGGCGGTATGCTCAGGGATAGCAGAATGGGGAACAACATTTTTGTACTCTACCTCTGCCTCGCTAAGCTCATCAATACGTCCCAGAAAGGAGTTAGTACACTTGTCTGAAGCCCTGATTTTTGTGACTGCTACCCAGGTGACACTACCAGATCACCCTCAGAGAGCCCTCAGAGCTTACACTTGCAGACCCACATGACTATATATTTGCACTCTTTAAAAGCCATGGCCTGAGCATCTGCCTCCCAATCAACCTGAATCTAGATGCCGATTGAGATCTTCCCCTTTGGGACACTGACTGGTCTTGGCACACCCTCAATTACCAGGAGCTACTAAAAATAAAATAGGCTGCTTGGACAATCACAAAGGTTTGAAAAACAACCAAGAGCTACAGCAGGGATGAATGATAAATAAGGTTCATCTCCTATACAAGGACAAATACTGTATTCGAGACTGAGAGAGGTAGTTGCTTCATTTATTTATTTATTTATTTTGTGGTACGCGGGCCTCTCACTGTTGTGGCCTCTCCCGTTGCGGAGCACAGGCTCCAGATGTGCAGGCTTAGCAGCCATGGCTCACGGGCCCAGCCACTCCGCGGCATGTGGGATCTTCCCGGACCGGGGCACAAACGCGTGTCCCCTGCATCGGCAGGTGGACTCTCAACCACTGCGCCACCAGGGAAGCTGTAGTTGCTTCATTTAATACACAGAAACCAACACTGAGAGTGAAGCAAAAAAAAAAAAGAAAGAAAAAAGAAAAGAAAGAAACTGAGTAATATGTTTCCAGAGAGAGAACAACATAAAACCTCATAAAAAAGAAAAAAAAAAAACCTTAATGAAACGGACATAAGTAATTGACCTGATAAAGAGTTAAAAAGTAATGATCACAAAATTGCTCACCTAACTTGGGAAAACAATGGATGAACACAGTGAGAATTTCAACAAAGACAGAAAACATCAGAAAGTACCAAAGAGAACTAACAGAGATGAGGAAACCAATAGCTGAACTGAAAAATACACTAGAGGGGTTCAATAGCAGACTGGATGAAGTAGAAGAATGAATCAGCGAGTTGGAAGATAGAGCAATGGAACTCACCCAGACAGAGCAGAAAAATGAGGAAAGAATTTTTTTAAATGAAATTAAAGGACTTACAAGACAACATCAAGTGAACTAACATTCACATTATAGGAGTCCCAGACGGAGAGGAGAGAAAGGAGCAGAAAACTTCATTGAACAAATAATGCCTGAAAACCTCCCTAACTTCACGAAAAAAAGACAACCAGATTCAGAAAGCTCAGAGACTACCAAATAAGATGAACCAAAAGAGACACAAAACACAGCATGTTATAATTAAAAATGTTAAAAGTTAAAGACAAGAAGAGGATCTTAAAAGCAGTAAGAAAAAAACAATTTGTTACATGTAAGAGAAACTCCATAAGACTATCAGCAGATTTTTCAGCAGAAACTTTGCAGGCCAGAAGGGAGTGGCATGATATATCCAAAGTGATGAAAGAGAAAAACTTCCAACCAAGAATTCTCAAACTGCCAAAGTTATCATTCATAATTGAAGGAGAGATAGTTTCCCAGATAAGCAAAAGCTAAAAGAAGTTCATCACCAATAAACTGGCCTTACAAGAAATGTTAAAAAGGCCTTTTTAAGCTGAAAAGAAAGGGTGCTAATTAGTTAACAAGAAACATATGAAAGTATGAGTCTCACTAGTAAAGGTAACTATACAGTAAAGGTAGCATATTTATCACCTATGAAACAAATATAAAGGTTAAAAAACAAAAGTAGTAAAATAACTGTAACTACAATAATTAGTAAGGGATACAAAATATAAAGAGATGTAAAATGTGACATCAAAAATAAAATGTGTGAGGGAGAGTAAAAATGCAGAGCTTTAGAATGCATTAAAAGTTAAGTTGTCATCCACATAAAATAGACTGTTCTAAATATAAATTGTTATATGTAAGGCTCATGGTAACCACCAAGCAAAAACCTGTAGCTGATACACAAAAGATAATGAGAAAGGAATCTAAGCATCCCCCTAAGGAAAGTCATCAAACCACAAAGAAAGAGAACAAAAGAAGAAAAAAGAAACAGGAAGTACAAAACAGCCAAAACAATTTAGAAAATGGAAATAAGTACACCTATCAATAATTACTTTAAATGGAAATGGACTACAGTTTCCAATGAAAAGACACAGAGTGACTGAATGGATTAAAAAAAAAAAAGCAAGATTCATACGTATACTGCCTATAAGAGATTCACTTCAGATGTAAGGACAGACATAGATTAGAATTGAAAGGATGGTAAAAGATATTCCACGAAAATGGAAACCAAAAGAAATCTGGGGTAACTATACTTATATCACACAAAAAATATTTTAAAACAAAGACTGTAATAAAAGATAAAGAAGGACATTAAATATTGATAAAGTGGTCATTTCAACAAGAGAATATCAACATTTGTAAATATTTATGCACCCAAAAAAGGAGCAACTAAATATATAAAGTGATATTCACACACCTAAAGGAAGTAATAGACAGTAACACAATACTGGGGGAATTTAATAACCCACTTACATCCAGAAAGAAAATCATTAAGACTATATTGGCCCTAAAGGATACCTTGGACTACATGGCCTAGTCCAAGGTATACAGATACATACAGAACATTCCATAAAAAGGCAACAAAATTCACATTTTTCTCAAGTGCAAATGAAACATTCTCCATGACATATCATATGTAAGGCCACAAACAAATCTAAACAAATTTAAGGAGACTGAAATCATATCAAGTACTTTTACAACCAAAGTGGTATGAAACTACTAATCAAATACAAAAGGAAAATGAAACAGTCACAAATATGTAGAGACTGAACAACATACTACTAAACAACCAACGGGTAAACAAAGAAATCGAAAGTGAACTAAAAAAATACCTGTAACAAAGAAAAATAAAAATATAACATACCAAAACTTATGAGATTCAGCAAAAGCATTTCTAAGAGGGAATTTCAGAGTAATAAATGCCTACTTCAAAAAACAAGAAAAATTTTAAATAAACAACCTAGCCTTACACCTAATGGAACTAGGAAAAGAATAAACACAGCCCAAAGAGAGTAGATGGAAGGAAATAACAAAGATCAGAGATCAGAAATAGAAGACAACAGAAAAAAATCTATGAAACCAACAGCTGATTCTTTAAAAAGATAAACAAAATTGACAAACCTTTAGCTAGACTAAGCAAGAAAAAAATATTTTTTTAATTTTTTATTCAAATAAATAAAATCAGAAATAAAAGAAAAAACCTTTCAACTGATACCACAGAAATGAAACAGATCATAAGAAACCACACAAAATTATATGCCAATAAACTGTACAACACAGAAGAATTTGGTAAATTCCTAAAAACATACAATCTTCTAAGACTGGATCATGCAGAAATAGAAAATGTGAAGAGACAGATTACTGGTAATGAGATTGAATCAGTAATTTAAAAACTCCCTACAAAGACCATAGCCAGATGGCTTCACTGGTGAATTCTACCAAACATGAAAGAATTAATACCTGTCCTTCTCAAACTCTTACAAAAACAGAAGAGGAAGGAACACTTCAAATTCATTTTACAAGCCCAGTATTACCCTGATACCAAAACAATGTAAAAATACTACAAAAAGTATATACATATAATAAGTATATATATGTAATAAGTACATACAATAAACATGTATTAGTAAAATACATATGTACACTGAAATCAGAGGCTAATATCCCTGAAAAACATAGAGGCAAAAAACCTCCACAAAACATTAGCAAGCCAAATTCAACAATACATTAAAAGGATCAGGGACTTCCCTGGTGGCGCAGTGGTTAAGAATCCACCTGCCAATGCAGGGGACATGGGTTTGAGCCCTGGTTTAGGAAAATCCCACATGCCGCGGAGCAACTAAGCCCATGTGCCACAACTGCTGAGCCTGTGCTCTGGAGCCCGTGAGCCACAACTACTGAAGCCCGCGTGTCACACTACTGAAGCCCACGTGTCACACTACTGAAGCCTGTGCGCCTAGAGCCTGTGCTCTGCACAAGAGAAGCCACTGCAATGAGAAGCCCGTGCACTGCAACGAAGAGTAGCCCCTGCTCGTAACAACTAGAGAAAGCCCGCACACAGCAACGAAGACCCAATGCAGCCAAAAATAAATGAATAAAAATAAATAAATAAATAAATTTATATATTTAAAAAAAAGGATCATACATCATGATCAAGTGGGATTTATCCCAGGGATGCAAAGATGGTTCAATATCCACAAATCAACATGATACACCATATTAACAAAATGAAGGATACAAATCATATTATCATCTCAAAACGTGCAGAAAGCTTTTGATAAAATTCAAGAGCCATTAATGATAAAAATTCCCTCCAAACTGAATACAGAGGAAACGTACCTCAACATAATAAAGACCACATATGACAAGCCCACAAAATACATACTTAATAATAAAAGGCTGACAGCTTTTAATCTAAGATCAGGGGGAGTTCCCTGGTGGCCTATATTGGTTAGGATTCCAGGCTTTCATTGCTGTGGCCTGGGTTCAATCCCTGGTTGAGGAACTGAGATCCCATAAGCTGCACAGCACAGCGAAAAAAAAAAAAAAATAAGATCAGGAACAAGACAAGGATGCTCCCTCTCTCCACTTTCATTCAAAATAGTATTGGAATTCCTAGCCACAGCAATTAGGCAAAAGAAGTAAAAAATTAAAAATAAAATAAAAAATAAAAGGCATCCAAATTGGAAAGCAACAAGTAAAGCAGTCACTATTTGTAAATGACACAGTACGATATATAAAAAATCCTTAAAGACTCCACCAAGAAAACTGTGAACTAATAAATGAATTCAGTAAAACTGCAGGATACAAAATCAATATACAGAAATCCGCTGCATTTCTATAGATTAATAATGAATTATCAGAAAGACAATTAAGAAAACAATCTCATTTAAAATTGCATCAAAAAGAATAAAATACCTAAGAATAAATTTACCCTGGGAGGTGAAAGAGCTCTACACTGATAAATATAAAGTACTGATGAAATAAAATGAAGATGATGCAAATAAATGGAAAGATATTCTGTGCTCATGGACTGGAAGGATGAATATGTTTTTAGAGAATTATAGTTGATTTACAATATTGTGTAAGTTTCAGGTGTACAGCAAAGTGATTCACTTATATATATATATATATTTTCAGATTATTTTCCATTATATATTATCACAAGAAATTCAATATAGTTCCCTATGCTACACAGTAAATCATTGCTGCTTATCTATTTTAAGTATACTAGTTTAATATCAGTTAACCCCATACTGCTAATTTATCTGCCTCCCTCCCTTACCTCTTTGATAACCATAAGTTTGTTTTCTATGTCTGTGAGTTTTTGTTTTCTACATAGATTCATTTGTATTATTCTTTATATCCCACATATAAATTATAATCATATATTATTTGTTTTCTCTAACAACTACACTTAGTATGATATTTGTTAAGTCTATCCACGTTGCTGCAGATGGCAATATTCCAGTCTTTTTATGGCTGAGTAACATTCCACTACATATATGTGTGTGTATATTTGTGTGTGTATACATATATATCCATTTATCACTTCTTCTTAAACCAACTGTCTGTTGATGGGCACTTGGGTTGTTTCCATGTACTGGCTATTGTAAATAGTGCTGCTATGAACATTGGAGTGCATCTACCTTTTAGAATTATAGATTTCTCCAATACATGCCCAGGAGTGGGATTACAGGACCATGTGGTAACTCTATTTTTAGGTTTTTAAGGAATCTCCATACTGTTCTCCATAGTGGCTGTACCAATTTACATCCCCACTAACAGTGCACAAGGGGTTCCATTTTTTCAGCATCATCTCCACCATTTATTATTTGTAGACATTTTGATGATAGCCTTCTGGTTCCACAGTGATACCTCACTGTGGTTTTGACTTGAATTTCTCTAATAATTAGTAATGTTGACATATTTTCATGTGCCTGTTGGCCATCTGTATGTCTTCTTTGGAAAAAATTACTACTGAGATCCTCTGCCTATATTTTAATAGGATTGATTCTTTTTTTGATATTGAGTTGTATGAGTTTATTTTGAATATTAACCCTTTGTCAGTTGCATCATTTGCAAATACTTTCTCCCATTTCATACTTTGTCTTTTTTTGTTTTGTTGATTGTTTCCTTCACTGTGCAAAAGCTTTTCATTTAATTAGTTCCCATTTGTTTATTTTTGCTTTTATTTCTTTTGCCTTGGGAGAGTTATCCAAGAAAATACTGCTATGATTTATGTGCCAGGATTTTCTGTCTCTGTTCTCTTCTAGGAGTTTTATGGTGTCATGTCTTATATTTAGGTCTTTGAAACTTTTTGAGTTTATTTTTGTATACGGTGTGAGTGTTCTAATTTCATTAAAGCACTCATAGCTGTCCAGGTTTCCCAACACCACTTGCTGAAGATACTGTCTTTTCTCCATTGTATATTCTTGCCTTCTTTGTTGTAGATTAACTGACTGTAGGTGTGTGGGTTTATTTCTGGAATCTATATTCTGTTTCACCCATCTATATGTCTGTTTTTGTGCCAATACCATGCTGTTTTGATTATTGTAGCCTTGTAGTATTGTCTGAAGTCTGGAAGAGTTATGCCTCCTGCTTTGTGCTTTTTCCTAAGGATTGCTTTGGCAATTCTGGATCTTTTGTGGTTCCACACAAATTTTAAGATTACTTGTCTAGTTCTGTGAAAAATGTAATGTGTATTTCACAGGGATCACATAAAACTGTAGATTGCTTTGGGTAGTATGTCCATTTTAACAATATTAATTCTTCCAATCAAAAATATCTTTCCATTTCTTTGAATCATCTTCAATTTCCTTTAACAATGTTTTAGGGACTTCCCTGGTAGTGCAGTGGTCAGGAGTCCACCTGCCAATGCAGGGGACATGGGTTCAATCCCTGCTTTGGGAAGATTCCACATGCCACAGAGCAACTAAGCCTGTGCACCACAACTACTGGGCCTGCGCTCTAGAGCCCTTGAGCCACAACTACTGAGCCCAAGCACCACAACTACTGAGTCCACGTGCTGCAACTACTGAAGCCCATACATCTATAACCCATGCTCCGCAACAAGAGAAGCCACCACAATGAGAAGCCTGTGCACCACAACGAAGAGTAGCCCCCACGCACTGCAAGTTCAGAAAGTCTGTGTGCAGCAATGAAGACCCAAGGCAGCCAAAAAAATAAATAAAATTTAAAAAAAAAGAAGAATGTTTTATAGTTTTCAGCATATAGGTCTTTTACCTCCTTGATTAAGTATATTCCTAAATTTTTTTTTTGGTTTGCTAATATTTTGTTGAGGATTTTTGCATCTATATTCATCAAAGATATTGGTCTATAATTTTCTTTTTTTGTAGTGTTATTTGTCTGGTTTTGGTATCAGGATGATGGTGACTTCATAGAATGAATTTGGGACTGTTCTCTCTTCAATTTTTTTGAATAGTTTGATAGGATAGTTATAAGGTTTTCTTTATATGTTTTGTAGAATTCCCCAGTGAAGCCGTCTGGTCCTGGACTTTTGTTTGCAGGGAGTGTTTGTTACAGATTCTATTTCACTTCTAGTGATTGGTCTATTCCAATTATCTGTTTCTTCTTTTCTTCAGTTTTGGCAGGCTGTATGTTTCTAGAAACTTGTCCGTTTCTTCTAGGTTTTCCATATTGTTGGCATATAACTGTTCATAATATTTTCTTCTGGTATTTTGTATTTCACAGCATTGGTTGTAATTCTCCTCTTTCATTACTTATTTTGTTTACTTGGGTGCTCTCTCTTTTCTTCTTGGTGAGCCTGGCCAGAGGTTTGTCGATTTTGTTTATCCTTTCAAAAAAACGGCTCTTAGTCTTATTGATTTTTTCCTATTTATTTTAATCTCTATTTTACTTATTTCCTCTCTGTCTTTATTATTTCCTTCCTTCTGCTGATTTTGGGTTTTTTGTTCTTGTTCTAAATCTTTTAGGTGGTAGGTTAGGATTTTTTATTTGAGATTTTTCTTGTTTCTTAAGGAAGGCCTGTATTGCTATAAACATCCCTCTTAGAAGAACTTTTGCTACATCCCATAGATTTTGAGATTGTGTTTTTATTGTTGTTTGTCTCAAGGTATTTTCTGATTTCCACTTTGATTTCATCATTGACCCACTGGTTTTTTTAGGAGCATGTTGTTTGGTCTCCATGTGATAGCTTTTGTTTCCCATTTTTCTTTCTGTGGTTGATTTCTAGTTTCATACCGTCGTGGTCAGAAAAGATGCTTGAAGTAATTTCTATCCTCTTAAATATTAATACGTTGAGGTTGTTTTGTGGCCTAGTATACAGTCTAACCTAGAGAATTTTCCATGCGAGCTTGAAAAAAATGTGTATTCTGTTTTTCTTGGATGTAGTGTCCTGTAGATGTCAAGCAAGTCCAAATGGTCTATTGTGTCACTTAGGATCTCTGTTGCCTTATTGATTTTCTGTCTGGAAGATCTTTCCATTGATGAGAGTGGGGTCCAAAAAGTTTCCTACTATTAATGTATTCCTGTCAATTTCTCCTTTAATGTCTGTTCGTATTTCTTATATTTAGGTGCTCTTTCATTGGGTGCATATATGTTAACAAGTGTAATATCCTCTTCTTGTATTGATCCCTTTATCATTGTATAATGCCATTGCCTTTTGTTACAGACTTTATTTGAAAGTCTATTTTCTCTGATATGAGTATTGCTACCCTCACTTTCTTGTCATTTCCATTTGCATAAAAATGTTTTTCCATCCCCTCACTTTCAATCACTTTGTGTCTTTAGCCCTGAAGTGAGTCTCTTTTAGGCTCTTGTATTCTATCTTGTATTGTAGGTTCTTTTTTTCTTATCCAGTCTGCAACTGTATGTCTTTTGATAGGAGCATTTACTACATTAACATTTAAAGTAATTATTGATAGGTATGTACTTACTGCCACTTTAAACCTTGTTTTCCAGTTGATTTTGTAGTTCTTTGTTCATTTCTTCTTTTTGCTTTTCCACAAAAGTGGTTTGAAGGTTTTCTTTTGTATTATGGTGGAGTTCCTTTCTTTTCGGTTTTTGTGTATCTATTGTATGTTTTTGATTTCTGGTTATCCTGGTTTTCAATTATGTTAACCCAAACTATATCTACTTGCTTTAGACTTACAGTCATATAAGTTCAAACACATTCTAAAAGATCTATACTTTTTACTCCCCTCCCCTACATTTTGTGATTTTGATGTCCTACTTACATCTTCATGTTTACCCTTTTGCTGTTAATTTTAGTCATAATCACTTTCACAAAATTTTTGGATTGTTTTTTGTAATGTACAGATTATGTACTGGCTTATTTAAGTGATCTTCAATCCTTTTATGTATTTTCCTTTCCTATTGTGAGTTTCCCTTTCCTATAGATTCTTGTTTCTTTTCTATTTAGAGAAGACCTTTCAATAATTCTTTAGGTTAGGTTAAGTATTTCTGTATTCTTGTAGTTTTTTCTTCTCTGTGAAATTCTTTCTCTCTCCTATTCTAAATGATAATCTTGCTGGGTAGAGAATCCTAGGTTGCAGGTTCTTCCCTTTCGGGACTTTGAATGTATCATGACATTCCCTTCTGGCCTGCAAATTTTCTGTAGAGAAATCAGCTGATAGTCTTATGGGGGTTCCCTTGTAACTGGGTTGCTGCTTTTAGAATCCTCTCTTAACCTTTAACTTTTTCCATTTTATTGATGATATTTCTTAGTGTGGGTCTGTTTGGGTTCATCTTGTTTGGGACCCTCTGCGCTTCTTGTACCTGGATATCTGTTTCCTTCTTTAGGTTTGGGAAATTTTTGGCCATAATTTCCTCAAATACATTTTCAATCCCTTTCTCTCTCTTCTCCCTCTGGAACCCCTATTATGTGTAAGTTGGCACACTTTATATTATTGCATAGATCTCATATGTTGCTTTCTTTTTTTTTTTTTTAATTTGTCTTTCTGTCTGTTCTGATTGGGCGATTTCCATTATTCTATCTTACAGATCACTTAGTCATTCTTCTGCATTACTTAGTCCGCTATTCATTGCTTCTAGATTGGTTTTTGTTTGACAATTTAGTTGTCTATTTTTGATTGGTTCATCTTTACAGTTTCTACTTCCTTGTACAGTGATCCCCATTTCTATCAATAAACTTTCTTAATTCCTTTAGCACTTTTATTACCTCCTTTGTGAACTTGGGGTCTAGTAGACTAGTGAGATCTGTTTCACTATTCTTTCACGGAATTTCTCTCGTTCTCTTAATTAGGAGTAGTTCCTCTGCTTTTTCACTTTACTTAATTTTCATAGTTATCCACTATGGTCTTAAAGTGTTGTTTTTATGTGGGAGCATCCCTGTGTAGACTGTGTAGTCCAATATTTTTGGTGCAAGGGCTTTTTTTGGCATGGATGCCAGGCATACCTTTCCTCAGAATGTGTTGGCCATTATCCCCTTGAGCGTGGGTGTGATTGATGTTGTGGTGTCCAGAGTCTGCACTGGATTTTAGGTGCAGCCTCCTTTTTGTTCCTTGGCTGTCCCAGCCCTGTCAGGGGTGAGATCTGCTCTCGAATTGTTGGAGTAGAAGCCCTGAGGGTTGGGGTTGATATGGCTCCCTTGCCCTTAAGTGCATGCTGTCTCCCAAAGGAGGTGAGCACTGAAGCAAGTGAGGCCGCCTGTGTGGTCACAGCAAACCTATGCGCTACCCTTGCAGGCATCCATGGTTCTGCCCAGAAGCAGCCCAAGTTCATGTTCCTTTCTCAGCTGTGTTCATCTCAGACCTAGTGCTAGGCTGGTGCTGGGGCCTGAGGTGCCGTGACTGCAGGAATTGAGATGGTTGTGCTACAACATGGGACCTGGGCTGTCTCTGTGGGAGGACTCTTCCAGGATCTGTCCACCCCTGATGTGGCTTTAAGCTTCAGTGTTAGGTGAGTGGAACCACAGCATTCCCACAGGGAAAGAAACCGTTACATACTTCTCCCCAGGGGCTGTCCACCAGAAATATGTGATTCTGTGACACCACCTAGTGGGCATGCAAACAAAGTTCACCATTGCCAGACCCACCTCCAACCCACCCACCATGCACAGGCTTACAATGGGCTCCAATGGCAGACCCAGACCCCACTAAGCACATGCTGAGCATGGGCTCTGAGGTTAGGCCCAGACCCCTTAGGTCGCTCAGGGTTGTCTCTGGGCGGCTAGACTGATTCCTCTCCCAGGGCCTGTCCACCTGAGACTCAGCACTTAGCCACTGTGCATACTAGCAGCCCCGCCTGGTGACCATTTTGCGCTGGGAAGTGCTGTGAGGTGGCGGCCATCAGCGCTGGTCGCTCTCCACCCTGACTGCTAGCAAGCCAGCGTGTACGCACTCCTCATAAGCAGAGTCCAGGCCCCTCTAGCCCCTATATCTGTCTTGGCAGACCTCCTAGGAGGAAGGGGGGGGGTTCCAAGGGTGAGGCCTTGCATGGGTGGACCCTGCCTCCTTCACAGATTCCTCCCAGAGGTGCAGGTCTTGTCCTCTTCATTTTCTTTCTATCCTACCAATTCTTGCAGCTCTGACTATATGGGATCTTCTGCCAGTTTCCAATTGGTTTTCTGTGAGAGTTTTTCCACATGTAAGTGTATTTTTTATCTGTTTGCGGGGTATTGGGGAGGGGGGTAAACTCCATATCCTCCTACTCTGCCATCTTGATCCACCTTTTAAAGAATTAATATTTTTAAAATGCCCATAAATACTCAAAGCAGTCTACAGATTCACTGCAATTCCCATTAAAATTCAATTGGAATTTTTCACAGAACTAAAACAAATAGCTTTTTAGTTTGTATGGAAGCACTAAAGACCTCAAATACCAAAAGCAATCTTGAGAAAGAAGAACAAAGCTGGAGGCATCAGGTTCCCTGATTTCAAACTCTATTACAAAGCTACAGTAACCAAAACAGTAGGGTACTAGTATAAAAAGAGACACGTGGAAACCAAGTGAATAGAACAGAGAATCCAAAAATAAACCCACTCATATATGGTCAATTAATTTATGAGAATGGAGTCAAGAACATACAATGGGGAAAGGCTAAATTCATTCAGTAAATGGTGTTGGGAAAACCGGAAAGGAACATGCAAAAAAACAGAACTAGACCACTATCTTACAATACACAAAACTTAACTCAAAATAGATTAAAGACTTGAATGTAAGACCTGAAACCATAAAACTCCTAAAAGAAAACATAGGTGGTATGAACCTTCACATTGGCCTTAGCAATAATTTTTGGGATTTGACACCAAAAGCAAAGGCAATAAGAGTAAAAATTAACAAATGGAAGTTCATCAAACTAAAAAGCTTCTGCACAGCAAAGGAAACCATCAACAAAAATGAAAAGGCAACCTACTGAATGGGAGAAGGGATTTGCAAATCATATATCTGATGAGGGGTTAATATCCAAAATATATAAAGAACTCATACAGCTCACTAGCAAAAATAGTAAACAATCCAATTAAAAAATGGACAGAGGACCTGAATAGTAATATTTTCCAAAGACATACAGATGGCCAACAGGAACATGAAAAGAAATCAGGGAAATACAAATCAAAACCACAATGAGATATCACCTCACACCAGTCAGAATGGCAATTATGAAAAAGACAAGAGACAACAACTGCTGGTGAGGATGTGGATAAAAGGGAACCCTTGTGCACTGTTGATAGGAATGTAAATTGGTGCAGCTACTATGGAATACAGTTTATATGTTCTTCAAAAAATTAAAATAGAACCAGAACATAATCTGGTAATTCCACTTCTGGGTATTTATCCAAAAACACTAACTGGAAAAGATATATGCATCCCTATGTTCACTGCAGGATTATTTACAAGAGCCAAGAAATGGAAACAACCTAAATGTTCATGGATGAATGAATAAAGAAAATGTGGTATGTTTATACAATGAAATATTATTCAGCCATAAAAAGAATGAAATCTTGCCACTTGTGACAAGATGGATGGACTTGAGAGTATTATATTAAGTAAAATAACTCAGACAGATTAAGACAAATACTACATAATCTCACCTATATGTAGAATCTTAAAAAAAAAAAATCCGCCAAGTTCATAGATGCAGAGAATAGATTAGTGGTTGCCAGGGTCAATGGCTGGGAGTGGGAGAAATGGGTGAAAGCAATCAAAAGGTACAAACTTTCAGTTATAAAAATAAATAAGTCATGGGGGACGTAATGTACATGTAATGTGCATGCTATAGTTACATGTAATGTTAACTATAGCATAGCATGTTGACTATAGTTAATACTTTATCACATACTTGAAAGTTGCTTAAACACTAAATCTTAAAAGTTATCATCAGAAGGAAAAAAAATTTTGTGTGTATGTATGGTCATGGATTTCAACTAGAGTTACTGTGGTGGTCATTTTGCAGTATGTATAAATATCAAATAATTATATTGTACTCTTGATACTAATTATACCTCAGTTATAATGTCAATTATACTTCAATTTAAAAATGGAGGGACTTCCCTGGTGGCACAGTGGTTAGGAATCTGCCTGCCAATGCAGAGGACATGGGTTTGATCTCCGGTCCAGCAAGATCCCACATGCCACAGAGCAACTGAGCCCGTGTGCCACAACTACTGAGCCTGCACTCTAGGGCCCGTGAGCCACAACTACTGAGCCTGCATGCCACAACTACTGAAGCCCACACGCCTGGAGTCAGTGCTCCACAACAAGAGAAGCCACCGCAATGAGAAGCCTGCACACCGCAATGAAGAGTAGCCCCAGCTTGCCGCAACTAGAGAAAAGGCCATGTGCAGCAACGAAGACCCAACGCAGCCAAAAATAAATAATTAATAAATAAATTTTAATTGAAAAAAATGGAAATCAAAGGAAATTAAAATGATAGAAGATATTTTTGAAAAAGAAACCATTATAAAAAAAGTAAATGGGCCCAGGGATAGGTAGTAACAGCTAGAGACATCCTGGGCAATGTTCTGATTTGCAAGGTTAACAAAGATTGATCAGTTTTCTTATGGATAGGGCAGAAAGAAAAAAGAAAAAAACTTACACACAAAGTAATAAAAACCAGGCAATACGAAACGCCATATAGCAACAACTGCAAAATTTAAGGAGAAAAATGTTGTGATCCAAGCATTTTATGCCTTGCCAAGTTGTCTTTCAGGAGTGAGCGTGTGAAAACCAGTCTCAAGTAGGAAAAATCTCAGAAAATAAATCACCACTTTACTACTTTTGAAACAACATCTAAACTAACCCGAAGATTAACAACAACAAAAACTTTACAAATAGGAAAGTTTTAGTATAAGCAGCTCAGAGGATCTGCCCTTCACTTAGTTTGGACTACAGAAATCGAGCTGAATAAGTATACCACTGAGTGCTCACTCAACTATTCTTCCTATGGCTCATCTCTTCCCCCAGTTCTAGTAACACACTTCTTCAACTACATAGAAAGAATTTTTGGCTTGTCTGATAACTATTGATACTTCAAAGCATTAACTGCCCTTTTCCTGTTCCAACACTTGGTAACAATCGCTAAACATTTTACCTGGTGAGAACGCTAAGCGTGAGTAATTATTAAACTAAAATTTCTGCTTTTTTTTTTAATGTTCATGAGACATAGATTCATAGAGCAACATAATGTCCATCTTCATTACCAAAGATCTCTATTAATGATTTCCTGTGTCTCTAAAAAGTAGACTGAATGACCCTGGCTTTTGAGGTTTTTTCAAGTGGTAAAAATCATATAAGCCACCCACCAAAAGATATTATCTTTCCTAATCTCTTCTAATATTATCTTTCTACCTGGGCCATGTGAATATCGCTATGCTGCTTATACTAAAAAATCAATATAAATAGTAAATTCTTAACCAAGTAAAAATGCATAGGAAAAAGGTACATTTTTTTAACATCTACAATGATACACACTTACTTCTCCAGACCCCTCAGTGATAATCCATGGTAATCATGGAAGTCTATTATAAATTTTTTGATGAGGAACATAGCCAACTCTGCTTTCACTTCCTCTTACTGCAGTACTATAAAATAGGGAATTATTTTCTACATGTACACTTTTTGTGTTATTGTCCAAGACACTTTTGAAATAGAAAATGGAAGTTTGTTAAAGAGCAATGGTAAGAATTAGAGCCACGCTAAAATTAAAGAGTCTGCTTCTAGGAGCTCTAGTTCTGTATCATCTAGCTTTAAGGAAGCTAAATCTCACTAATGATATAAGGAAATGGAGTGAAGGATAGGGAAGATCTTTATGTTCTCTTTAACACAGAGTCAAGGTTATTTTAAAAGATATAACCAACTTCATAATTTGTTCTTTAGTATATCAGGAATGTACACATAATGCTAATATCATTTGGTTGATTCTTTGAAATTGTAGGAACCAATCACAGTGAAACATGTATCAATGCTTTACAATACTTTTCTCTTGGAGGGTCTAAAGAGAATATACGGATCCTTAACATTTATAAAAGGCAATAAGCAAGATACCACAACTAACACTGTTAGAAATAGACTCCAAGTGATATGACAAATAATGAACAAGCCAGATGACTATGAAAAGAGCTGGCTTTAAAAAGAGGTGATTAAAATGAACCCCTTATTACTCTCCATGGCTTATAAACATCTTTTCACTCTACTTGTACATCTAATGGCAGCTCTAAGTCAACAGAGCCTAGCTCTGGCACAAATTATGTGGCATTAACTCTGAAACTGTCTCTTATTTCTGTTCCAGTAGCCTTGTGACACTGACAAGCCAGAACAGAAGCAGTGATTTCCAATTCTTTGACAAATGATGAGGTAAGATGACTTTTACCACTGCTGCTACCCACATTTTACTTTAACGATTTAATTGTAAAAATACCCAGCTCATTGTCTTAATCTTTTTAAATTATATTTTGCAAAATCTCTTATCTATAAGTATGTCAATGGCATATTTCAATGGGTTCTTATTTATGTAAAGTCAATCCCCTATTCAAGAGAAGGCAGAGTAGGTACAAAGACCTGTGATAGATAGATACAGAGGACAGACAGATGTGGAAGGATGATGAGTAGGTGACAAAGAAAAAGATATATAACTAAATATCATTTAAATCCATTTTCAAAGGACTAATTTCAACTTGATGAAAACTTTTAAACGGGTAACTTTAAATGCAAAAAATTAAAAACTCCTTTTATTAACATTTGCCTTGGAGAAGTTGGAAAAGATCCCCTAAGTGCTGAGGTTTCTTTTCTTCAGGTATGTCCCAACTTTAAGCCTGTGTTTTTCTTAATATTTATGGGAGCGGATCAGAAACATAAGAAGGGAAATTCCCATGTATAACTAGTTTCTTCGGAAATACAAAGTTGAAAGCAAGAAATACCACAGTATTTGGCCATCTCCAATGTTCTAATTAACATCAGAAATTCTCTGTTAAATGACAGCTAACATCTTGCAGCAACAATGGAGCCCAAAAGACAGTAAAATGGTATTTTCATTTTCATTGTGCTGAGAGAATATAACTATCAATCTAGGTTTCTACTCCAACAGAAAAAAATCCCTTTTCAGAACAAAGGCGGGGCTTGGATGAAGGTAGTCAAAAGGTACAAACTTCCAGTTATAACATAATTAAGCATAATATATATAACCTAAATATAAATATAATGAACACTGCTGTGTGTTATATATAAAAGTTGTTAAGAGAGTAAACCCTAAGATTTCTCATCACAAGGAAAACATTTTTTCTATTTCTTTAATTTTTTATCTATACGAGATGATGGATGTTCACTAAACTTACTCTGATAATCGTTTCATGATATACATCAAATCATTATGCTGTACATCTTAAACATATACAGAAATGTATGAAGAAAAAAAAAGAAAAAGAAAAATGATAACTTAAAAAAATAAACTACCTGAGGAGAGCCTCAGAGTGATTATTCACATCCACTTCTCCTCTCCAATCTAGCACGAGGGAGGATTTCCCTGCTCTGTGCATGACAGACTGTCAAGCAGCGAGGTGAAGTGATATGCATTTATTTAACTCCTGGTACAAACCCTCCAGCATCTTCTTCCAATACAACAGTACCAGGAAGCCTATGTGTCTCGTATGGTACAGCTCTATGACAGTGGAGCCTCCACCAGCCCGAATCCATGACAGACTGTGAGAAACAGTTTGACACATTACACATGTAGAGTGAGAGATAAATAAAAGTTTATTATGTTAATTTAAAAAAAAGAATAAAAGCAAAATTCCTAAATAAGGAAATTCCAAAAGTGTATTTCTTTGGGGACCCAATCGCAGTGGGAGGGTGTGTGTGTGGGGGGGTGGGGGGGTTCTCCACACTAAAAAACAATTCTTGGACACCAACAGGATGTCTCAGAATTCAACTCAGTTCAACTCAATTCTAACACCATCTGCCCACAGACAGCACCAGATTCCACAGTTTGAGGGCTCAGTCCTACAAGACCACCCCCTGCACACACCCCCAATTTCAAATGCCAATTGCAAGTCCAGGCTGTGCTTCTGATCAACTGGCTACAAACTGGAGGTTCCAGGGACACCCCCCGCTCCAACTCAGGATGCCAACTGCAAGTCCAGGTTGTTACCTGTACCTCTGACTGACTGGCTATAAATCAGCGATTCCCACAGCTTCCTCCTAGGGTTCGATTCATTTGCTACAGCAGCACACAGAGCTCAAAGAAAATTTTTTACTTATTAGATCACCAGTTTATTATAAAAGGTTATAACACAGGAACAGCCAGATGGAGATGCACAGGTCAAGGAATGGGGAAAGGATACAGAGCTTCCAAGCCCTCTTCAGGAGCCACTCTCCCAGCACCTCCACATGTTACCTAACCTGGAAGCTCTCTGAACCCTGTCCTTTTGGGTTTTTAATGGAAGCTTCATTCCATAGGCATGATTGATTAAATCATTGGCCATTGGTGACTCTATCATCCTCCTCCCCAGAGGTCAGGGAGTGGAAATGAAAGTTCCAACCCTCTAATCACAAGGTTGGCTCCACTGGCAACCAGCCCCATCCTTACATGCTTTCCAAACATCACCTCCTTAACATAACAAATGACACATTTATTACTCTCAACATTTAGGAAATTCCAATGGTTTTCAAGCTGTGTGATCCAAGAACTGTGGATGAAGACCAAATATACAAGAGAAATATATCCTGGTCACCTGAATGACCAAATATATATTTCCTATAAATCATAATATCACAGTATTTCAGACAGAAAGTGATCTCAAATAGATGATGCAAGAAAAATGCAAGAAGGAATGAAGAGCATAGAAAGTGGTAAATACATATGAAAATCTAAAGAAGAAAACAAAACAAAAAAACATTAGCAATATCTTATATAAATATATATGTATATATATATTTGTATATATATACATATATATTGTATATAAATGCGACCTCAGGAAGGAAATCAAAATACATGAAAAAATGGAATTAAAGTTGGGAGGAGGTTAAAAGGAGTAAATGTGCAGTTAAGTTGTTTATGTTATTCAGGAGGAAGATAAAGATACTGTGTAACTTCAGACTTTGCTACGTTAAATATGCATAAGTAAAATTTCAATGGCAACTACTAAAAAGTACATGCAAACAAAATATAACTTCCAAACTAGTTGAGAGAAAGTTACATGAGAAAGAAATATACATACGGGGCAATTCAAAGAGGAGAGAAAAAGAAGCACAAATAAGTTGGGGGTGCAAACACAGATATAAATACAATTACATCAATAATCATAATATGGGGGCTTCCCTGGTGGCACAGTGGTTGAGAGTCCGCCTGCTGATGCAGGGGACACGGGTTCGTGCCCCAGTCCAGGAAGATCCCACATGCCGTGGAGCGGCTGGGCCCGTAAGCCATGGCCGCTGAGCCTGCGCGTCCGGAGCCTGTGCTCCGCAACGGGAGAGGCCACAATGGTGAGAGGCCCGCATACCGCAAAAAAAAAAAAAAAAAAATCATAATATATGTAAATGGATCAAATGTACCAAGTAAAAAGAAGACCAATCAGCCTGGATTTAAAGCAATCTGTCTGGATTTAAAATTTATACTTTTTTTTGTACTGAAAAAATGTAAGTTAAAAGGATAGGATTAAGACTGAAAGCAAAAGAATAGAAAAGATAAATGAGGAAAAGTCTAAACAAAAAAAAGCTGAAGTAGCCATATTCATCCAGACAAAATAAACATTAAAGCAAAAACATTTCTGAAGACCAAACAGGTCATTTGCTAATGATAAAGGGCTCAATTCACCTGTTAAACTGTATATGGGAGATGCAAGAGGGAGGAGATATGGGGATATATGTATATGTATAGCTGATTCACTTTGTTATAAAGCAGAAACTAACACACCATTGTAAAGCAATTATACTCCAATAAAGATGTTTAAAAAAAAACTGTATATGACCTTATAATATGGTTTCAAAACACAGAGATCAAAAGATGACAGAAATATATGAAGAAACAGACTTCCACAAAAATCATAGTGGGTGACAGTAACACATCTAAAATCAGTAATTGATAGATGTAGGAAATAAATGTTCAGTGAAAAATACAGACGAGGTGAACAAAACAATTAAAGTGGACCTACATCCACTTTATGAACTTTACATTCAACAAGTGAAGATATCAATACATATTATTGTTACAAGCACAAAAGAAGCATTTACAAAAACTATCTTCTAGTCCATGAAACAGTCCTCACCATGTATCACAGGGTCAAAATGATATAGATCATGATTTCCATCCTCAAAGCAATTACACAGGAAACTTAAAAAAAAAATGCTTAGATGAATGGACACACTCCTAAAAAAAATTATTCAGGAATAATTAGAAAACCTGTATAGTCCTGTAACCATTAAAGAAACAAGATCAATGGTCAAAAAAAATTTCCATAAGGAAAGCATCAAGTCTAGATGCTTTTATTTAGGTAGTTCTACCAAACTTTCAAGAAACAAATTGTGTTGGGAGACTCTTCTCTGTGGATCTCTTGGGTTTTGCATGCCTTACAAATAGGCACTGACTGCTTTGTCCCATACTGTCTTCTCAAGGATGTTTAGTATAGCAAACAGTCTTGTAAGACAGAGAGGGTATCTCTCTTCAGAGCCAAGGGGAGTTTTGAATACAGCGTTAAAGATATAGATAGTATCTCCCACCAAAGCAGAAGGCAGGCATGCTTACTGCCCATTACAAAGTTTGAATTTCTTAAGCTCAGGGATCCTGTCCTGCAACACAACCCCACTATGTGTGCAAGTGTTATCTGGTTCTCTTCACATCACCA
This sequence comes from Monodon monoceros, assembly GCF_005190385.1. Classification (NCBI taxonomy): domain Eukaryota; kingdom Metazoa; phylum Chordata; class Mammalia; order Artiodactyla; family Monodontidae; genus Monodon; species Monodon monoceros. Next base: position 29,150,818 of record NW_021703783.1, read on the forward strand.
TGCAGGAATTGGGGCTCAGGGAATAGGTGCAAAAATGCTGATTCTCTGGGTATTGCTGTGCACAAAAAACTGCCCTTCATCTCTGACTCAGGAAACTTGTGTCTTCTACCAGAATCCATAAACTATGGCAGGTTAACTTTTACCTTACAAGAAGAATAAAATCTCACACCCTTCACAGCTCCTGACATGCTTAAACCTAAAAAGGTCAGCATAAGTCCTATAGCACAAATGAGCAGATGAAAAAAGAAAAATCCTAAGAATGTATAACAAACCAAATCTAGCAGTCCACCACTGTATAAAAATGTATCATGCTATCCCAGGAACCAAGATTAGCCTCCAAATACTATATCAATTAATGTATGTGCTTTAGTAAGCCATCAAAGAAGTGTAATATGCTTCTAGCAACAGATATAGAAAATGTGCTAGATAAAATTTAACATCCATTAATAATTAAAAATAAAAATGAAGAGCAAAGAATTAAATCAGGACTACATTAATTTGATAAAGGGTATCCACAAAAAAATCTGTAACAAACAGCATACTTAACAAGAAATGATTAAAGCATTTTACCTAAAATTGGAAAGAAAACTTCTAGTCAACGTTAGAGGTTCTAACCAGTGCAATAAGACAAGAAAATATGTATAAGATTTGAAAAGGGAAGAAGTCATTATTCACAAGTAATATAATTGTGTATTTTTTTTAATCCCCAAAATACTTCAGATACATTATTGGAATTTAATAAAAGGGTTTAACAATATCACTGGATTTTAAAAAGTACTTAAAAACCTATTATATATCTACACACTAGCAATGGCTGAAAATAAAATTTTAAAATATACCATTAACAACAGCATCAACAAATATAAAACATCTAGCTTCAAGGACAGATCCTCAACTTACAGTGAGGTTACGTCCCGATAAACCCATTGTAGGTTGAAAACATCTTAGGTCAAAAATGCATTTAAGGGCTTCCCTGGTGGCGCAGTGGTTGAGAGTCCACCTGCCAATGCAGGGGACACGGGTTCATGCCTCGGTCCGGGAAGATCCCACATGCCGCAGAGCAGCTAAGCCCGTGAGCCATGGCCACTGAGCCTGCGCGTCCGGAGCCTGTGCTCCGCAACGGGAGAGGCCACAACAGTGAGAGGCCCACGTACCACAAAAAAAATAAATAAATAAAGGCATTTAATATGCCTAACCTACCAAAGGTCGTATTTTAAACGTGCCCAGAACACTTATATTAGCCTATGTTGGGCAAAATCATCTAACACAAAGCCTATTTTATAATAAAGTATTGAATATCTCATGTAATTTTTTTAATACTGTACTGAAAATAAAAACAGAATGGTTGTATAGGTACAGAATGGTTGTAAGTATATCAGTTGTTTCCCCTCATGATTGCATGGTTGACTGGGAGCTGTGGCTTGCCATCCTGCCCACCATCACAAGACTATCATACCACATACTGCTAGCCTGGGAAAAGATCAAAATTCAAAGCAGTTTTCTACTGAATGCCATTGCTTTCACACTATTGTAAATTCAAAAAATAAAAGAAAAAAGACTTTTAAGGAGGAAATTATATGACTTTATTTTTACAACATTAAAGAATATCTCAATATTGATGCATAAACCATGTTCATGGATTAGAAAACTCAGCATTATAAAGATGCTGATTCTTTCCAAATTGAAATATAGATTCAGAACATTCTAAATCAAAATTCCAACAAGCTTGCGGGCCTTTTTTTAACTTGATAAGCTGAAAATAAAAATGGAAATTTGCAAGTTGACACTTTGATGGAAATCAAGAAACCAAGAATAGTCACTATACTCTTGAGAACAAATAAAGAACTTGTCCCCCCATGTGTCAAGATTTACTATAATGCTACTATAACCACATAGTACATACAGACCAACAGAACAGAAGAGAACACTCAGAATGAGACACAATCATACATCAACACTTGATATATAGCAGAGGACATATTGTAGGTCAAGAGGAAAAGATGGGCCTTTTAACAAATCATGGTGAGATAACTGGCCATCAACATGTTAAAAAATGAAATTGAACCCCTACCTCTATTATGAATGCAAGCTGAGTTAAGGAAATGCATTCCAAAATCAAACCTATAAAGTTTGTAACGAGGCTACTATTTTGTAATGAGAAGATCTGCAAATCTTCAGGATAACCTACGCTAGCTGATGATAGAAGGTAGCACCCTGACCAGAAATTGAGATTACTATAGTACAGATTCACAAAAAACACTAAATTTCTTGTTTTCTTACTTTTGTAGCATCAGAAAGAGAAAGCAAAAGATCCACAGCTTGTAAATATGGAGATGGTATAAAGAAGAAAATATTGCATATTGATAACACAAAACAGAAAGAAAAAAAGCATATCTGCTTTTATATATTTGAGGATTTTCAGAAAAAATGAGAAAAAGATGTTTGTAATTAAAAACAAAATTAAGAAGTCAACTCTAAACTATTTTAGGAGTAAGTTCAGAATAAAAACTAATGGCTAAACTAAACTTTACTGCAATCTTTTATATTCCTAGAAAAAAATTACACTGGGTTGGCATGTTTTTAAAAAGTACTAAGCTGTTAGAAAAAAAAAAAACTTAGAGTTTAAGATAAACATTCAAATTCATCTTGAGTAGGAAAAAATTTTCCTAAAATCTTTTGAGTATTACACTAACATTAATTAGACACTAAATTTAGAGAAAGGTCTCCCTTTTGAAAACTTGAATTATATATCCTGCTTTATCTATCTTTATGGAAACTTAGTGATTGGTGAAAGAGTAAGAAGTCACTGTATCTCTTTTTTTAAAATGACATTTACTGAAAAAGTTAATAGCTAGCTAGTGAAATGCAGATAAAATTACCATTTTCCAGTATCTATTTTATAATTTTTATATAGATATTCTTTCATCAATCTCTCTAAACAACTTTTTATTTTATCCCAAGGAATGGGATAAATCTATACATTTCAATTACTAAAAAATCTCTTAGTGAAGTTTTGTAGATTATTGATTGTTCCACCATTTGTAACATCTCAATTTTAAAGCCAAAAGAGAGAGAGAAAATTCAGTTCCAGGACTACTCTCTGGAATTTTCACAAACTGTCCCAATATTTACTTGAAATCTAAATTTGCTTTCCCTTTGATAAACAGTAGAAAAAGGAAATATTCCTGCCAACAATTCATTTGAAGCATGATGTCTATATACCTAAATTAGAATAAAACTGAAAAAAAAAAAAAAACCAGCTTCTGCTTCTCTGTTCAGAATCACACAGCAGCTGTGAAAAGGGTTTTATTCTTCCACTTCTAAGTCAGTACATCAAAACTGTTGCCCAAGAGCCTGCCAGAAAGTCCCACACTAACTGCAGAATTGCCATAGCGATGAAATGACAATAGCCACACGCATTCATCTGGATTACCAAGCATGGGCTATTTATAACTGGAGGAATGATTCCAACCAGAAAGTCAAAGAGGAGAGGTTAATTAATTAAGGTGTGCAACTCCAAAAAACGTTATCGACAACTTCACCTTGTTTTATTCAGCTTACCTCATAAAAATAATGACTGTAATTTCATAAACTAGTTTGTTTCATTTTGATAAAACCAAACATCATTGCTTATGCAGCACATATCAAACATTGGGTTACTTTTCTCTAGTGGTTTTTGTGTGAAAAAAATCTTCAGTATCAATTATAAATATACGTTAAAGTATCAGGTCCATTTCTCACAACTGAGTGGTCTTAAATTTTTAACATGTAAGTTTCAAAAAAAATTAATAAATAAATAAATAATAAATGTTATTTTGTTGCATTTCAACTTAAATAAAAATACCTAGGGTTAAGCAATTATCTATTGATGAAAGAAGGAAGGAAAGGATAAATATGACAATAATTCTAAAAAAGCTAAAGGACTCCCACAGCGCTAGGAATTTCTTTTTATGATCAAGAGAATCTCACTCCAAGTTAAGTGTTCCACAGCTTTCTGCCTTATTAAAATTACCAAAATTGGAATCCATTACAAGCTTATTACATCTCATAATAATATCTCACTATATTAAGTTTCCATTACAACAAACATAGCAAAATATTTAATCAAGGCTATTAATATTCCATCAAGGATGCTATTTGAGGCTATTGTAAAATACTAAAGTGTTAGTAGTGAAAAGCAACAGGAGAAATCACGGTGAATCATTAGTCATATTATTAGAAACCCTTCAAATATCTGTTTTTTGATGGTTAATTTAGTAAATCAAAACTCATTAAATTTCAATATAAAATTATTTCAAAGAAAAATTTAAACTTTTTTCTTAAAACCAAATAATATAGATTAAGGATAAAAACTTTAAAAATGTAAACACTGATATCATTATAATTAAATGACACAACAAAACAATGCCGTATTTTTTAATTTATAATTCATTCAGCAAATATTGTGGATGGTCTATATTGATGATACCATGATGTCATAACACTCAATCTTGAAAAGTTTAAAGTCTAGCTACTAAAAAATAAGTGGAGCACTAATATTTAAGTAAGACCAGAAAAAAAAATGAAGGAAACTCTAGTCCATGGTAGGCTACATGAACAGGATTATCAACATGAAAATAAATCGCTGAGATAATACAATAATTATAGATCCTTCTGGCTATTTTATTAACATACTCAGATCTCTCTGCCACCCCTCAAAACCTGAATGTTTTAAAAGTGTTGTTAGCTGTCTACTAGGATTCTATAAAAATTCTATATGGCACAGACACCTTATAACTTCTCCATTGCAACCTGAAGTGACCTGAAGAGCCAAATTATCTTAAAAGGATAGGAATATTTGATTGTGATAGTATATTACAAAATTTGACCACAGTGGAGGCAAGGTAAATCAGGAGATAAACAATAATAATTTCTTGAACACCTACTATGAGCCTGGTTTTTCATACATGCTTTCATTTTAATTCTCACAACTGCACTTTGGAATAGGTATAGTTAACCAAATTATACAACAAACTAAAGAATCAGAAGCCTGAATGAAGTAAACAAAATACCCAAGGTCACACAGCTAGTAAGTGGCAAGGCTGTCTGATCTGAATATTCATGCTTATGTAGCCCAAGAGTCTCTCTAAAAATATTTATATGTGGCCCACTTTTCAAAAATAGTTTTAAGAAACTTACACATGAAAAACAATTTAAGAAAGCGCATGCATGCACACACACACACACACACACGCACACACAATTAAAAGAAGCCATCTAATGGATGTAACTAAATGCAGACATTTGAGATTAATTATTTATTAAAGTAACTTTGAATCCATAAAACCAGTCTCCAGGTAAAGAGGTCTGGCCAGAAAGTTTTAGGCCTGTATCTAACAGTATTTAAAGCAGAGACTAGAAAGACAAGCTGTACTGAATATAATATTCAGGTAATGGCCCTAAAGTCAGCCATAAAACAAACCCATAGGCATTTCTTCCAATCTTGCTTGCCTAAAATATAATCACTCTAAAGGAAGAGTGAAAATTATGAGTGTCTAGTCAAAGAAATAACATGCACTCTTTTAAGAAATGACAGAGTAGCAAAGGCTTTCAGCTCCTTCAAACTCTACCTAATGAACATTCACTGTGAGAAGATGACCCAACATGTTTTAGAAGTAGAACTAAGATATAAAGGAGCAATAATAATCACTCATTCAGAAAATATAGAACATATACTATAATAAGATGCTATGCCTACACATAAAGATAAATAAAATACAAGGAACCTGTAATATAGCTGGAGACACAAAACAATTAATAATAATGCATAATAGTATGTGTGAAATGAATGCTAATGAAAAGAAGCGCTCCTAAATTCATAGGAGGGGAAGATCACTTTGGATTTATCAGGCAGTTTCAAACAACTAGGCTTGAAGTAAAAAGGAGGTACCTTAACGAAAGGAAAATTATTACATCTTAATGAATAATTATATCACAGTCACATAACTGTCAAAAGCTAAACCCCAAAGTTGAATTTAAAAAAGCTTTTCTCTAGAATCATGAGATTTAACAATCCTAAAGACTTAGTTTTAATATTCCTAAGGAAATTAATTTAAACCAGCTACTAAAGCAAATCACACAGTGGTATATGGAGAGAGCCAAGTATCTGGATTTCACTAACAGACAGTATTCAATTTACAGCTCTGCCACTTACACTTCCTATATATATGACCACTGGCAAAATATTTAACCATCTATAAAATGTGGGTGATAATCCTAACTTAAGAGGTTTAGGATTCAATTAGATAATATACAAGAGAAAGCAGAAGTGCTAATTTTATTATCTAAATTCTTTACAATCAAATTCTTAGTCCAAATTAAATAAGCTGTTCTGGTTTTTGTATCTAAGAACTTTCTTTGAAAGAACTTTAATATTTAATAATGAGCAGGGTCTGTTATTTAAATATAGTAAACATGGTAATATAAATAATAATCCTTTTTTAACTAGCTTCTTTTATTTACACAGAAGTATTAATTCTTTGGAATCATTGGTAATTTATAGTATCAGACTACTGTCTCTCTAAACATACAACTTTCTATTCTTTTTTCTTCTTTATTCTACTAATACTATTTAGTATTACTAATTTATTACATGTCTATTCAGGTCACCACTAGGTTGCTGGTAATATGTAGGACTGAAGAAACTGCTTATTAAAGCAAATATGTTTCTGCATATATTCTTTTCTCTCTACAACCTTTATTTTACTTACTCAAAGAATATTTGTCATTATATCAATTTTTTCATTGATTTTCTCTCTTCTTTCCCCTTCTCACTGTTTAGCCTCAAAAACACAGGTTGATTCTAGTAAAAGTTGCTTGTTCTTAACCATGTTGAACAAATATTCTGTTGCACAAAAAGTTTAACCTTCTGAATTGTAGGCACTTTTCATAAATTTAAAAATAATTATGAAACTACTCCACAAATAGGCATATATAATGAATAACTATCAAATTAATTCACTTAATTTAAGTACTCTGTTTTTTCTTTTCCAAAAGTGAAATGGCCCAAAGACAGGACTAGGAAGAAAGGGCTAGGAAGTACCTGAGTAAATAAAAGTTGACCACAGGGCACGCCTGCAAGGAATTGAGGGACTGGTGAACAAATGACTTATGACCAGCCATGTTTAGTAATGTCTAAACATAAATGGGCAGAGGAAGACAGTCTTTTTACACATTTATGTTTCTTAATGGATAAGATGATTACATACTTCATAATTATAGTAAGAGTCATAAAAACAAACTATAAGGAAAGTCTGGTATAAGTTGGCAAATATTAGGTACGTAATATCTGTTGAAGGGAAGAGAGACGGAGGCAAGGGAGAAACGTCTTTATGGTATCCATTAGCAGAAATATTATATTCAGAAAAGTGCGTACAGTATAATGAAAGAAACTGAATACTACACTTATTCATTTAATGTTTCTGAACAATCCTTTTGATGACATTCAGTAATAAAGTTAATTCCCTTTTGTATCCCTTCAATAAGATGAAATATTAATTTTGTAAATGATGTGGATTTTGCATGTCAAGAAATATGAAGAAATAAGTCAGAGAAAAAAGAAAAGTCTCCCGAATCATGGTGTCCAACACAATAGCTAACATTTCTGTAACAGTACGTTTTATTTTAATCCATTAGCAACTACTAAATTACAAGTGTGTACATCATACTCAATGGTGAAAAACTGAAAGCATTTCCTCTAAGATCAGGAGCAAGACAAGAATACCCACTCTGGCCACTTTTATTCAACACAGTTTTGGAAGTCCTAGCCACAGCAATCAGATACGAAAGAAATAAAAGAAATCCAAATTGGAAAAGTAGAAGTAAAACTCTCACTGTTTGCAGATGACATGATACTATACATAGAAAATTCTAAAGAGGCTACCAGAAAGTGAGCTCATCAATGAATTTGGTAAAGTCACAGGATACAAAATTAATATGCAGAAATCTTTCTATATGCTAATAAGATCAGACAGAGAAATTAAGGAAACAATCCCATTTACCATCGCATCAAAAAGGATAAAATACCTAGGAATAAACCTACCTAAGGAGGCAAGAGACATATACTCTGAAAACTATAAGACACTGATGAAAAATTGAAGATGACACAAACAGATGTAAAGATATACCATGTCCCTGGACTGGAAGAATCAATATTGTTAAAATGACTATACTACTCAAGGCAATCTATGGAGTCAGTGCTATACCTATCAAATTAAGAATGGCATTTTTTACAGAACTAGAACAAAAATTTTTAAATTTGTATGGAAACACAAAAGGCCCGAATAGCCAAAGCAATCTTGAGAAAGAAAAACGGAGCTGGAGGAATCATGCTCCCTGACTTCAGAAAATACTACAAGCCTACAGTAATCAAAACAGTGTAGTACTGGCACAAAACCATACATATAGACTGATGGAAAAGGATAGAAAGCCCAGATATAAACCCACAAACCTCTGACCAATTAATCTACGACAAAGGAAGCAAGAATATACAATGGAAAAAAGACAGTCTCTTCAATAAGTGGTGCTGGGAAAACTAGACAGCTACATGTAAAAGAATGAAATTAGAACATCCTCTAACACCACATACAAAAATAAACTCAATATGAATTAAAGACCTAAATGTAAGACCAGGTACTATAAAACTAGAGGAAAAGATAGGCAGAACACTCTTTGACATAAATAGCAGCAATATCTTTTTGGCTCTGTCTCCTAGAGTAGTGGAAATAAAAACAAAAATAAACAAGTGGGACCTAATTAAACTCAAGAGCATTTGCACAGCAAAGGAAACCATAAACAAAATGAAAAAAACAACAGGGAGAAAATATTTGCAAATAATACTACCAACAAGGGATTAACTTCCAAAATAAATAAACAGCTCACAGAGCTCAATATATTTTTTTAAAAAATCAAAAAATAGGAAGATCTAAATAGAATTTGTCCAAAGAAGACATACAGATGGCCAACAGGCACATGAAAAAATGCTCAACATTGCTAATTATTAGAGAAATGCCAATCAAAACTACGAGATATCTCACAAATGTCAGAATGGCCATCATCAAAAAGTCTACAAATAATAAATGCTGGAGAGGGTATGGAGAAAAAGGAACCCTGCTACACTGTTGGTGGAAATGTAAATTGGTACAGCCACTATGGAGAACAGTAGGGAGTTTCCTTAAAAAAATAAAAATAGCATTACCATATGATCTATAGATCAGACTCCTGGGCATATATCCCAAGAAAGCCATAATTCAAAAAGATACATTCACCCCAATGTTCACTGCAGCACTATTTACAATAGCCAAGACATGGAAGCAACCTAAATGTCCATCGACAGATGAATGTATGAAGAAGATATAGTATATATATACAACAGGATATTACTCAGCCATAAAAAAAGAATGAAATAATGCCATTTGCAGTAACACAGATGGATGTAGAGATTATCATACTAAGTGAAGCCAGACAGGGAAAGACAAATATCATACGATATCACTTATATGTGAAATCTAAAACAGGAAAAAAAATACAATTGATCTTATTTACAAAACAGAAATAGAGCCACAGACACAGAAAACAAACTTATGGTTACCAACAGGGAAAGGTGGGGTGTGGGGAGGGATAAATTAGGAGTTTGGGATTAACATATACACACTACTATATATGAAATAGATAGCCAACAAGGACCTACTGTATAGCAGAGAGAACTATATTCAATACTTTGCAATAACCTATAAGGGAAAAGGATTTGAAAAAGAATATGTATTTATACATATATATATATATACACCTACACACACAAACACACATATATATAACCGGAATCACTTTGCTGCACACCTGAAACTAACACAACATTGTAAATCAACTACACTTCAATTTAAAAGAAAAAGAAAAAAAGTGCCTAGAGGTGCTATCTTGCTACCATGGAAATGCAGAATATATTAATTAATTAGTACTGTGATGAGAAGAGGAGAGAATGGTGCCTACCTTCCACAGAAAGAAGTTTCTTTCAATAGTTTCTTATCCATTTAACAAACACCCCATGTTTTAAAACCTCCTAATTATTTGCCATTTAAACTTTTTTTCAGATAAGGCATCAGTCACACATTATTTACTTGCTATGACTTTTTAAATTTTGCATTTCATCAATAGGTTTCACATTAAATCATTATTGTGCACCACTAATTTTATACTGCTCATTATTTCTTAAGTGTAATCAGTTTAAGAGAGCTATTTGTAATTATAAGAGAACTATTATTAATATGGTTCCCTTCCGTAAGAGAAGGTTTATAAACAAATTCTTGATTGAAGGGTTCCAAACACCAAATCAAGGTGAAAAGAACATACCCTCAGGAAGGCATGAATGGAATCTGATGTAAACTAATCAGTCGTATTAGTATTAGTTTGAACAACAAGCATTTTAATAGAATGCCAACTGGTCTGCATGAAACCTAGGATGACAAAAAAATGCCGAAGTGGAAGACTTGTCCATGTGTCTCTGGCATTGAAAGGGTAAAGAACTCCCTGAAAAAACTTTTTCAGAACTCCCTGAAAAAACTTGACTTGGTAGATTTCTCTCCGGATTCGAAGTAAACAGAAAGTGAGTATTTAAATATCACGAACTATATTTTAGGTATGCTACTAACTCCCTTTGTGCTTACTGCAAGTTCACCAAGCATCTTTCCATAAAGGTAAGTAGGTTGGAAGACAGACAAAACAAAAACAACAAAATGCTGACCAGTTAAACTGAGCACTTCAATCCACCTGGCACTTATTCTTCTCTAATTTCACAAAAGGCATCTGGTTCTTCCTCCATCTGTGCTGGGTTGAATTGGTGGGAAACATCACTGTTAAACCTAACCAACTCAATAAAAACTGGGAAAAATCAACTTTATAGACTTGAAAACTGAGGGCTAGAACCTGGACATTAGTGACCCCAGTAAAGTTACACCATCCAACAAGGTCCTGTTTGAACAGCCACTATATATCTTGCCTTAACTGTCAATCTTCTTAATCCCTATTCAAAATATTTTTCTTTAGTTGTGGTCATAATAGGTACTCCCTTCCTTTTCTGTGCATCCTTCCTTTCCCCAGAATTTTATTTTTTATTCCTAACAATCTCATATCATAAAATCTATCTGGAGTTTTACATTTGGCAAAACACTTCCACATTATCATCTAATTGATGCTTAGGACCACCTTCTGAAACAGGCAGGACCGGTTATGAGCCAATTCTCTTATGTGGAAACTGATGACGGAACAGGATACATACGGTGATTCAAATGTATAGGTGACAGCAACTGGGGACAATTCTGCCCGCATTCAACAACTGGGGGAACATTTGGCAATATCTGGAGAAATTTTGATTGTTGCAACTGGGCGCAGGAGGTTGCTACTGATATCAAGTTTGTATAGGTCACAGATGGTGCTAAATATCAAACAATGCACAAGATAGCTCCCTACAACAAAGAATTATCCAGCCTAATATATCATACTGCCAAGACTGAAAAATCCAGTTAGGAAGAAAGAAATGAGGCCTATCTCTGCCATTTATTAGCTTAAAACTTTAACATCTCCAAGTTTCAGTTCCCTCATTTGTATAAAAGGAAATAAACTTAATTATTTTTAAACTTATATTCTATAAAATTTGCCCCTTTTGGTGTACAGTTCCATGAATTTTGATAAATGTACAGTAATGTAACCACCACCACAATCAAGATGCAGAAGACTTCCATCACCATAAAGCCTTCCCTCATGCTATCTGCAGTCAAATAGCAGCCCCGCACCTAGTGACTTAGGTTTTGAAATCCCTATAGTTTTACCTTCTCTACAGGGTCATATAACTATTATACAACATGTAGTCTTTGAGTCTGATTTATTCACTTAATTCATTTGAGATTCAAATATGTTATGGTGGTGAATATATCAGTACTTCATTCCTTCTTATTGCAGAGTAATAGTCCACTGTATGGAAATACCACTGGTTCATTCATCATTTGAAGGCATTTCAGTTATTATCAGTTTTTGGTGATTATGAATAAAACTGCTATAAACATTTGCATAAAGATTTTTGTGTGAATAAGTTTTCATTTTCCTTGGGTAAGTATCTACTAGTGGAATGGAAAATATGAACAGACCAATCACAAGCACTGGAATTGAAACTGCGATTAAAAATCCTCCAACAAACCAAAGCCCAGGACCAGATGGCATCACAGGCGAATTCTATCAAACATTTAGAGAAGAGCTAACACCTATCCTTCTCAAACTCTTCCAAAATATAGCAGAGGGAGGAACACTCCCAAACTCATTCTATGAGGCCACCATCACCCTGATACCAAAACCAGACAAAGATGTCACAAAGAAAGAAAACTACAGGCCAATATCACTGATGAAAATAGATGCAAAAATCCTCAACAAAATACTAGCAAACAGAATCCAACAGCACATTAAAAGGATCATACACCATGATCAAGTGGGGTTTATTCCAGGAATGCAAGGATTCTTCAATATACGCAAATCAATCAACGTGATACACCATATTAACAAACTGAAGGAGAAAAACCATATGATCATCTCAATCGATGCAGAGAAAGCTTTTGACAAAATTCAACACCCATTTACGATAAAAACCCTGCAGAAAGTAGGCATAGAGGGAACATTCCTCAACATAATAAAGGCCATATATGACAAACCCACAGCCAACATCGTCCTCAATGGTGAAAAACTGAAACCATTTCCACTAAGATCAGGAACAAGACAAGGTTGCCCACTCTCACCACTACTATTCAACATAGTTTTGGAAGTTTTAGCCACAGCAATCAGAGAAGAAAAAGAAATAAAAGGAATCCAAATCGGAAAAGAATAAGTAAAGCTGTCACTGTTTGCAGATGACATGACATGATACTATACATAGAGAATCCTAAAGATGCTACCAGAAAACTACCAGAGCTAATCAATGAATTTGGTAAAGTAGCAGGATACAAAATTAATGCACAGAAATCTCTGGCATTCCTATATACAAATGATGAAAAATCTGAAAGTGAAATTAATAAAACACTCCCATTTACCACTGCAACAAAAAGAATAAAATATCTAGGAATAAAAGTACCTAAGGAGACAAAAGACCTGTATACAGAAAATTATAAGACACTGATGAAAGAAATTAAAGATGATACAAATAGATGGAGAGATATACCATGTTCTTGGATTGGAAGAATCAACATTGTGAAAATGACTCTACTACCCAAAGCAATCTACAGATTTAATGCAATCCCTATCAAACTACCACTGGCATTTTTCACAGAACTAGAACAAAAAATTGCACAATTTGTATGCAAACACAAAAGACCCCAAATAGGCAAAGCAATCTTGAGAAAGAAAAACGGAGCTGGAGGAATCAGGCTCCCTGACTTCAGATTATACTACAAAGCTACAATAATCACAACTGTATGGGGCTTCCCTGGTGGCGCAGTGGTTGAGAGTCTGCCTGCCAATGCAGGGGACATGGGTTCATGCCCTGGTCCGGGAAGATCCCACATGCCGCGGATCAGCCAGGCCCGTGAGCCATGGCCGCTGAGCCTGTGTGTCCGGAGCCTGTGCTCCGCAATGGGAGAGACCACAACAGTGAGAGGCCTGCGTACCGCAAAAAAAAAAAAAAAAACAAAAAAAAAACACAGTATGGTACTGGCACAAAAACAGAAATATAGATCAATGGAACAGGATAGAAAGCCCAGATATAAACCCATGCACATATGGTCACCTTATCTTCAATAAAGGAGGAAGAATATACAATGGAGAAAAGACAGCCTCTTCAATAAGTGGTGCTGGGAAAACGGGACAGCTACATGTAAAAGTATGAGATTAGAACACTCTCTAACACCATACACAAAAATAAGCTCAAAATGGATTAAAGATCTAAATGTAAGGCCAGAAACTATCAAACTCTTAGAGGAAAACATAGGCAGAACACTCTATGACATAAATCACAGCAAGATTCTTTTTAACCCACCACCTAGAGATATGGAAAAAAATAATAATAATAAACAAATGGGACCTAATGGAACTTAAAAGCTTTCGCACAGCAAAGGAAACCATAAACAAGACCAAAAGACAACCCTCAGAATGGGAGAAAATATTTGCAAATGAAGCAACTGACAAAGGATTAATCTGCAAAATTTACAAGCAGCTCTTGCAGCTCAATATCAAGAAAACAAACAAACCAATCCAAAAATGGGCAGAAGACCTAAATAGACATTTCTCCAAAGAAGATGTTCAGATTGCCAACAAACACGTGAAAGAATGCTCAACATCATTAATCATTAGAGAAATGAAAATCAAAAACTACAATGACATATCATCTCACACTGGTCAGAATGGCCATCATCAAAAAATCTGGAAACAGTATGGGCTTCCCTGGTGGCACAGTGGTTGAGAGTCTGCCTGCCGATGCAGGGGACACGGGTTCGTGCCAGTCCGGGAAGATCCCACATGCCGTGGAGCGGCTGCGCCCATGAGCCATGGCCACTGAGCCTGCGCGTCCAGGGCCTGTGCTCCGCAACGGGAGAGGCCACAACAGTAAGAGGCCCGCGTACCGCAAAAAAAGAAAAAAAAAAAATCTAGAAACAATAAATGCTGGAGAGGGTGTGGAGAAAAGGGAACATTCTTGCACTATTGATGGGAATGTAAACTGATACAGCCACTATGGAGAACAGTATGGAGGTTCCTTAAAAAACTACAAACAGAACTACCATACGACCCAGCAATCCCACTACTGGGCATATACCCTGAGAAAACCAGAATTCAAAAAGAGTCATGTACCAAAATGTTCATTGCAGCTCTATTTACAATAGCCCGGACATGGAAGCAACCTAACTGTCCATCAGCAGATGAATGGATAAAGAAGATGTGGCACATATATACAATGGAATATTACTCAGCCATAAGAAGAAACGAAACTGAGCTATTTGTAGTGAGGTGGATAGACCTAGAGTCTGTGATACAGAGTGAAGTAAGTCAGAAAGAGGAAAAAAAAATACCATATTCTAACACATATATATGGAATCTAAGAAAAAAAAAAAAAGGTCATGAAGAACCTAGTGGCAAGATGGGAATAAAGACACAGATCTACTAGAGAATGGACTTGAGGATATGCGGAGGGGGAAGGGTAAGTTGTGACAAAGTGAGAGAGTGGCATGGACATATATACACTACCAAATATAAAATAGATAGGTAGTGGGAAGAAGCTGCATAGCACAGGGAGATCAGCTCGGTGCTTTGTGACTACATAGATGGGTTGGATAGGGAGGGTGGGAGGGAGGGAGATGCAAGAGGGAAGAGATATGGGAACATATGTATATGTATAACTGAATCACTTTGTTATAAAGCAGAAACTAACACACCATTTTAAAGCAATTATACTCCAATAAAGATGTTAAAAAATTAAATAAATAAATAAAAATATCTACTAGTGGGATGACTGTATGGTACGTGTATATTTAAATTAGATGGGTTATAGGGTAAGTGAATATCTAAATTAAAATGAACTGCCAAGCTGCTTTACAAAGTGGCTCTACTATGTTGCATTCAAAACAGCAATATATGAGAGTTCCAGTTGCACCCTATACTCACTTGAACTTGGTATTGTCAGACTTCTCATTTTAGCCATTCTAATAGGTGTATAGTGGTATCCAGTGTGGTTTTAATTTGCATTGCTCTAATAACTAATGATATAGAGCATCAGTTTAAAAATTATTAGTCTTTAGAGCAGTTTTAAGCTTACTGAAAAACTGGGCAGAAAGTACCAAAGTTCCCATCCCTTTCATTTCCTGATCCCGTATCCCCCTAACCAGTTTCCCCATTATTAACATCTTAGATTAATGTGGTGCATTTGTTACAATTGATGAGCCAATATTCACATATTATTATTGATTAAAGTCTGTAATTTACATGTGGGTTCATTTTTGTGTTGTACATTCTATGAGTTTTGGCAAATGTAAAATGGTAAGTATCTACCATCACAGAATCACATAGAACAGTCTCACTGCCCTAACAATCTCCTGTGCCCTGTCTATTCATTCCTCTCTCCCACCTTCCCGCCAAACTCCTGGCAATCTTTTTACTGTCTCCATAGTTTTACCTTTTCCAGAATGTCACATAGTTGGAATAATACAGTATGCAGCCTTTCCAGATTGGCTTCTTTCATTTAGTAATATGTTTAAATGCATATTCCTTGATATTTTTGTGTGTGTGTCTTGATAGCTCATTTCTTTTTAGCAGTGAGCAATATGTATAGATTGTATAAATGTATCATTGTTTATTTATCCATTCACTTATCAAAGGACATCTCAGATAAATGTCCTTGTTTTGAAGTTACTTCATCTGATATTAACATAGACACTCAATTTTCTTTTACTTAGTGTTAGCATGGTGTATCTTTTCCCATTCTTTTAGCTTTTAACCTATATTTACCATTATATTTAATGTGATCTTTTTTTTGTAGAAAGTACACAGATTTCCTTTTAAGTCTATCTGACAACCTGTGTCTTTTAATTGCTGTATTTAGACCATTTACATTTAATATAATTTTGTAATTAATTTATTATTTGTTTTCTGCTTATATACTCTGCTTCTTGTTCTTCTGCTCCTCTTTATTGCCTTGTTTTGGATTCTTTGACTGTTTTCCAATATTCCATTTTAATTTATATATTGGGTCATATGGCAGTATCACTTGGTATTATCTTTTTAGTATGCGCTCTAAGGGTTACAGTATACATCCTTAACTTTTCGGTCTACTTAAAATTCATATTTTACCACTTTCAGTGAAATGCAGAAGACTCACAACAATAGAGACCCCTTCATCTCCCCGTCGGTAATAGGAGTCACACATATTAAACTACATACACTGAAAAAGCATCAGACAATGCCATGAATTTTGTTTTGAACACCACACATAATTTAAAGAACATAAAAGGAGAAAAATAGAATACTATATTTTCCCAGGTATTTACTATCTCTGTTGCTCTTCCTTCATTCCTGATGTTCTAAGTTTCCTTGTGGTATCATTTCCCTTCAGTCTGAAAAATTTCTTAATATTTTAGGTTAGAGCTGCTAGCAATAAATATTCTTAATTTTCCTTTATTGAGAACGCTTTTCTTTTGCTTTCATTCCTGAAAGATATATTTTCACTAGGTATCAAATTCTGGGTTGACAGTTTTCTCTTTCAGCACTTCACAGGTTTTCTTCCACTGTCTTCTGGCTTCCATGATTTCTGATGAGAAAACCACAATTA
Organism: Monodon monoceros; assembly: GCF_005190385.1. Lineage (NCBI taxonomy): Eukaryota > Metazoa > Chordata > Mammalia > Artiodactyla > Monodontidae > Monodon > Monodon monoceros. The sequence goes on from NW_021703783.1 coordinate 29,168,144, forward strand.
TTAGACTCCCTAGTGTATACTGGAGGTGCAGGGCTGCAGGGGCCAGGTGGGGGGGTGGTTCTCACTGCCTTCAAGGTTTTTTATCTTTGATTTTCAACAGTTTGATTATAATATATCTAAGTATGGCTTTCTTTGAATTGACACTGCTTGAAGTTCACTGAGTTTCTTGAATCTGTAAGATTATACCTTTCACCAAATTTGAGTTTTCAGCTGTTACTTCTTCAATTTTTTTTTTTTTCCTGAATCCAACTTTTTCTTCTCTCCTTTTGGGATTCTGATGCCATAAATTTTAGACCCTCTAATATTATCCCACAGGTCCCTTAGGCTTTAGTTAATTAAAACCTTGCTCCTCTTTTCTTTTGGATAATTTCTATTGTTTGAATAATTTCTACTGATCTTAAGTTCACTGACTCTTCTGTTTTCTCCCTTCTGCTAAAACGCCTGTGCAAAGTTTTTGTTTTTGTTTTAACTTCAGATATTGTATTTTTCAGTTCTAAAATACCCATTTGGTTCTTTTTTACAGTTTTTTTTTTTTTTTTTGGCTGAGAACCTCTATATTTCCATTCATTTCAAGAGTATTCACTTTTATCTCTTAGATCATAGTTATAAAAGCTGTTTAAAATTCTTTGATAAACCCATCATCTGGCTCATCTTGCAATTAGCATTTGTTCATTTTTCCTTTGAGAATTGGTCAGAGCTCTCTGGTTCTTTGTATGTCAAGTAATTTTGGGTTATATTCTAGATATACTGAATATTATATGTTGTGAGTCTCTGGGTACTCTTAAAATCCTTTAGCAAATGTAGATTACTCTTTTTGTGTGTTTGTTTGAGTAGTCAGTCAATCCAGTTAGGTTCAGAATACAAATTCTGCCCTGCCTTCTGTAGGAAATAACTCCATATCAAATCAGTTTTCAACAGCCTATGCTATTTGGGTTATTTAGGGAATAGTCTGGGACTTGAATGGTAGTTTATACCATAAACTTTGTTATGCCCCTTTGGGCATAACTAATCTGTGCATATGCAGCTTAGGGGTGAACCTGGGACTTGTGTTGATTTACACACAAATTACAAGCTCCCCCTTTTCATCTCTCTTCTCCAAAATTTCCCTGACACTCTCTTGCTCCCAGGGTCCCCTTTTCACAATCTATTGTCTAGAAGTTCAGGATTTCCCTCAGAACTTTAATCTTTTACACTGGCATGCAGTTCCAGATATTTGGGACTGCCCTTGGGCAAAGTAGCAAGAGAAACTAGAGAGAAAAGTAACAGTATTTCCCCACACACTCTCTAGAGCCCAAAGACCCCTTTCCTGGTTGCTCTAGGCAGAAAGTGGGCTCTATCTCAGCATCTTGGTGCCTGCACCATTGCCACGACCACTGCAGCAGCACAGCTTTGTGACCGGAGCTGGCCTGAAAGCAGGGCCAGGAGAGGAAAGAAAGAAAAAAGCTCACCCACAGAAGATTAAGGAGTAAAAAAACAAATAGTAAATTCACTGCCATACCAGTTAGGCTTCAAATTTTGACCTCCCTCCCCAATTTGCCTGCTATCATTTACTTTTCAGTGTCCTCAACTGTGTTCTGCATCATTTCCAGACTTTTTTTTTTTAATTTATTTATTTTTGGCTGTGTTGGGTCTTCGTTTCCATGCGAGGGCTTTCTCTAGTTGGGGCAAGCGGGGGCCACTCTTCATCACGGTGCACGGGCCTCTCACTACCGCGACCTCTCTTGTTGTGGAGCACAGGCTCCAGACGCGCAGGCTCAGTAGTTGTGGCTCACAGGCCGAGTTGCTCCGCGGCATGTGGGATCTTCCCAGACCAGGGCTCGAACCCATGTCCCCTGCATTGGCAGGCAGATTCTCAACCACTGCGCCACCAGGGAAGCCCCATTTCCAGACTTTTTAACTGTAATCAGTGGAGAGATAGGATGTAGAGGACTTACTACTCCATTTTGACCAGCACTAGATATCACTCCACCATATTTTAAAATGCAGTTGTTTTCCTTTACGGCATATAGTATAGATAAAAATATGGATTGGGGAGTTAGTAAAAGGTATTCCAACAATATTAGTAACAATTAAGTATTCAGAATATTGGACGTTAGACCAAATGCTTTTAACTGATACATTTATTGAAGAAGAAGTGCACATCTCGCAAGGTAATGGTAAAACGTCAATGTATTCTAAGATACTGTAAAAATAATCAAATAGGAAACTCCAGACCTGGGTCATGCTTTCTTCTCCATCTTTAATACTTACAAATACTTCAAACTACAAGCACTGGGCTCTCAAGTATTTATCTGTGTGTTCTATCCACCAAAAACTACTTTGAAACCGTGTCAGTTGGCTTAGAATTGTGTGGTCTAAGAAAACACAAAGCCACTTTTCAATGCAACAGTTTTCCACTAAAAAACACTTTCAAAGAGTGTACTCTGGGCTTCCCTGGTGGCGCAGTGGTTGAGAATCTGCCTGCTAATGCAGGGGACACGGGTTCGAGCCCTCATCTGGGAAGATCCCACATGCTGTGGAGCAACTGGGCCAATAAGCCACAACTACTGAGCCTGTGCGTGTGGAGCCTGTGCGTGTGGAGCCTGTGCTCCGCAACACCAGAGGCCGCGATAGTGAGAGGCCCGCGCACCGCGATTAAGAGTGGCCCCCGCTTGCCACAACTAGAGAAAGCCCTTGCACAGAAGCGAAGACCCAACACAGTCAAAAATAAAAATAAGTTAATTAATTAATTTAAAAAAAAAAGAGTGTACTCTTCAGCTTCAACAAGATGCCTTAAATAACAAGAAATACACAAATAGCCAGCAAAGCAAGCTTCTCAAAGCACTGGCTCAAATAACAAAATTTAACGTTAATGAGGTCATTCAATTGAAGAGCTGTCCAGAACTGAGTACCAATTCCTAGTGGATGGAAACAGCAGTCTGTTAAAAGCTAAAATGATTTAGGATGAATGCAAAAAAATATACCATAGGACAGGCTTGGACTTAAAGCCTCATTTTCATAATGAACTTAAGTTATCTATGTAGCATCTTGTAATTTTATGAGACTAGGATTGAGCTCTCTCTCCCATTAAGGCCTGACATGCTCTATTTTTGTGTCCATTTCGCATTGAGAAAGGGGCCTGGAAGGTGGCAGATCATTTCAGTACTCATTTTTCTTTCCTCTCATCTGGTCAATGAAGTGCCTATGTTAAAAGAAACTCTGCCTAGAATCTGATGAAACTCTCTTACTTTATAGAAGAGAAAGCAAGCTCAGAGGGGTTAACTGACTTGTCAAAAATCAAATATTTAAGTAAAAGACAAAAGCAAGACCATAACACAGGATTTCCAATTTCACATGCCAAGTTCCCTCCACTCCACTACTCCATGCTGCCTTCCAAGCAAGGGCGAAACCTGGGAAACTTCTGAAGCAATACCACCTGGGAGATGCTAATCTGGGCACCAACAGCAGATACATTGGCAATCGAAATGCAGGTGGCCTGGGTAATTTTTTTCTTAATCTCCCTGTTCCCACCTGATATCATCTTTCCTAAAAACAATTTAATTTGAAGACTTCTGATTTTATCTATTCATAAAAATAAATAAAAGTAAACACGTTGCCATGAGAAAAGGAAGTGTGGTCTTTTCTTTCGATGGCATATGTTTTCTTAACCTGTGGTCACCAATAACATGGCAAAACCAAACCTGAACTGAGAAACAAGAGAGGCTCACAAACAAGAAGTTACATGTCTAGTCTCATGTTTTATTCCTATGCGTAAGAAATATTTCGTTTTTCCCACTGGTGAAAAATACTCTTTTCCTTACTACCTCAACAGCAGAAGGTATTCCAAACAATTCAGTCTCAAAAGCCAAACAGTTAGAAACTAAGAGGAAAGAAAAATGGAGGGAGGCACTGTTGCCTCTTGCCCACAAGCATAAAGACCTGTAACAAGATCGTGGCACACATAACTGCCAGGACACAATTGATGGGCAGTGTAATTAGCTGTGCCTCTAAAGCTACGGACAGATCCTAGTTGTTCCCTTGACCTAACACTGCAACATGTTTCTGGAGAAATCACCAAGTTGAGGGACTGACCTATCAAGCTAGGCTTCTCTCATGTTGTTATCAAAGGTCAGTCTCAGGACATAAGTTTCACTACCTCATCCCAAGACACATAATGAGGCCTTGAGACAGAACATCACAACCAACCCTTGAAAACGCATCTTCCCTCCCACCTGCTGCCTTAGCTCTGACGGTAAAGATAGAGAATATGCCCTCAGTTTGATTTCATCAGATACCAGGTTGTTTGCTCTTGTTACTGGTGATGCAACCACACACACACACACACACAGACCCTCATCAAACTTCCATGCCCCTCACTACCACCTTTGGCTGCAGTTCCACTCAGAAAGGATTCATCAAAGACCTACAGGCAAAGAGTAAACGATTTGTTGAAAATAAAAGCTAATCATCTAATTCGATTTCCAAAGGCCCCTGATCACTGGCGCTAAGACTCTGAAGCTACTGCTAAAGAGTATTATCTAGAGTTTTAGAATGTAACATGTCTATAGTACTTACTAAATCTCTTACCTTTCTTTGTCTCTCCACTCTCTTCCACTCTTCAGTCCTTAAGTGGCCATATTAGTTGTATAATACTTTAGAATTAAATATCAGAACAGTTTAGCCTTTTTAAATTAAAAAAAAAAAAATTAAGCTTTTAGATCCATGTGGCCTTCAAATGGCCTTCTTTCCCTAGAAGAAAATTACCTCCAGGAGAAAAATTTCCACTCATGTTCTTCCTTCTGTTCTTTCTCCTTCCAATGCTCTCATTCACTTATTCTACAAGCGTTTACAAAATGCCTACTATGTGCCAGCAGCTGTGGTACACCCTTGGTTGGATGCAAAAATAATAAAACATTGACCCTGTCTTTAAGGAACACACATCTCATAAGGGAGCAGAGTAAGCCAACATTACTAGACATTTATATGTACCAGTTACTCTTATATAATGCTACCTAATTTAATACTCATAAAACCACTATGAAGCGGGTACTATTTTCCCTATAGCTAATGCTAACAACTCAGAAGGGGCTGGTAAAATATATAAGTTCATGGAACAAGTCACATTACAATCAGTATCAATATCATTTATACTATCCCACTGAGGAAGATACATGGTAGACTTATCAAAACCAAAATGAAATGCTAATAGCTAACACTTAGTATATATTTACTATATGCTAGGCATTCTTAAGACCTTTGTACAGTTTGTCTCATTTACTTTCACGCCAACTCTGTGAGACAGGTATTCTTATCACCAGCTTGAAGCAGCATGGTGCAGTGGTTAAGAGACCAGACTCTGTGGTTAAACCACTGGCTTCAAATCTCACCTCCACAACTTACTAAATGCATGTCCTTCAGAAAGTTATTCAGTCTCCTGTGTCTGAGATCCTATTTTATAAAATGAGAAATAACATTATTGTATGCTATGAAGATTAAATGAGTTGATACATTAGAATACTTTGAACAATGCCTAGGGGAAGAAATATATTTCAGGAAGAGGAAACAGCTCAAGTCAGATGAATTGGAAAAGTACATGACTCCACTTAAAATGAGGTAGCTAAAACAGTCAAACCCATAGAGGTAGAGAGCAAACTGGTGGTTTCCGGGGGCTGTGCAGAGGGAGGAATGGGGAGCTGCTAACCATTGGGCATAAAGTTTCACTTAAGCACAATGAATAAGTTCTAGGATCTGCTGTACAACATTGTACCTATAGTTATCAACACATTACCATACACTGAAAAATTTAAGAGTAGATATCTTAAGTGCTTTTATCAGAATAAAATTTTTTAAAATAAAAACTAAAAGACTACAGACAGAAAAAGTATTACAATTTCTTCCTAACCTTCCAGGTTTTTTCTTCCACTGTACTTTACTAAATTTTTGTATGAAGGAAGGAAGGGAGGGAGGAAGAGAGATACTCATTTTTTTTGTGGCCTGAAAACCTGTTTAAAGTAAAAGGAATTAAGTATTAGGAATCAAGTAAAAGGAATCAGTGGTATAACATTTCTTTTAGGACACGAAGCTCAAAAGAGGAAGAGTTAAAGATAGTAAGTACCACAGTGTGGGCAGTTCCTACTCAAAAAAAACAAGAACAACGACAAAAAAAACCTGCTTGATAGAACGTGAATATCTTACTAATATCTAAACTGAAGAAGATGACATTTAAACACTGATTTTGCAAGACCACTTTATTTTAAAACTGCTATCTTTCTGACTGACCTCAAATCACATATAAAAGGAATTACAAGTTAGAAGAAACTGCATCTGACTAGCCAGTCAACTGTTCGGGGGTAAGAATCATAGATTCTTCAGACCCAATAATCAACAATGGCTGCCTTTTAAGGACAGGTAATTACCTAAACAGCTATCACAGCTCCATAAGTTCTATATGGATGGGATTTCGGGGGTGTTAATCAGGGTGAAGAGCTAGGGGCCTTGTCTTGAAATATTGTTGACACAGCAAGTATACTATGGGACTTCCCTGGTGGCACAGTGGTTTAGAATCCACCTGCCAATGCAGGGGACACGGGTTGGATCCCTGGTCCGGGAAGATCCCACATGCTGTGGAGCAACTAAACCCGTGCACCACAACTACTGAGCCTGTGCTCTAGAGCGCGTGAGCCACAACTACTGAGCTCACGCACCACAACTACTGAAGCCCACCACTCTAGGGCCCGCGTACCGCAACTACTGATCCCGTGTGCTGCAACTCCTGAAGCCTGTGTGCCTAGATCCCATGCTCTGCAACAAGAGAAGCCACCACAATGAGAAGCCCACACACAGCAACGAAGAGTAGCCCCCACTCGCCACAACTAGAGAAAGCCTGCGCGCAGCAATGAAGACCCAATGCAGCCAAAAAAGTATACTACATATGTGGTATATTACAGATCAATAAACAAAGCAAAGAAATTCTAAAGATGGTTTTATTCACACTTTACTTAAGATTGAGAAACACCAACCTTTTTATCAGAGTAAAAACACCAACGTATAATGAGCATGGAGGAGGGAAGAAAATGAGGGGATAGGGAGGGGTGGGGACCTAAGCTCCAGGAAAGGCATGTGACAAAACAGTTGGCTTTCATTTTTACAAGGTAAGAATTTCTTTGGCGAAATATTTTTTAACAACAACAAAACTGAAGATGAACGTGTAGTATTGAGCCCACACCTACTAGTTTTGAGAGCCTATTAATCTTTGAATATCTCTTCTAAATAACTCAATTACAACTCAAGTAAGTGTGAAAATAATTTCCAGTTTTCAGAAATTGGTAAATTTACCAAAAAGTGCTTAAGATCACAAGACTATTTGCAAGCCAATCACCTCAAGAACACTAAATAATTGATTTTCTTGAGAGGAATCATGCAAGTGGCAGAATGAATCATTTAGAGTCAAGAGAGAATTAAGGAATTCCACAGAGGATGCCAGAGACATATGGCTTGCAGAGTTGCCTTCTTCATATTCTACCAATTCTCTTTATAAAAAGAACAACAGGAAATAATGTTCTTGATTTCATAAAAACAGGCTCAAACTATATTCAAGAAGAATAAATTTGATAATCCAAAACACAGGAGCCAAAAGTAATAAAATAAAATGACTCAGGTGTTGTCAGTGAGTCAAACAACATTTACTAAACACTAATAAGAAGTTACAAAAAGGGGACAGTGTCTCCCCACTTAAGTAGTATGGAATATTAGCTGATTTATTCCATTTCAGAGGACAAGTTCCCTTGCAGATTTGACAAAACCATTTCTCCACTGTAATCATCAAAGAAGCCCTTTGGGGCTTCCCTGGTGGCGCCAGTGGTTGAGAGTCCGCCTGCCGATGCAGGGGACACGGGTTCGTGCCCCAGTCCGGGAAGATCCCACGTGCTGCGGAGCAGCTGGGCCCGTGAGCCATGGCCGCTGAGCTGGTGCGTCCGGAGGCTTTGCTCCACAACGGGAGAGGCCACAACAGTGAGAGGCCCGTGTACCGCAAAAAAAAAAAAAAAAAGCCCTTTGAAGTTTAGAATCAGGTAGGACTACAGAGGTCCTCCAGTCAGGCTGTGAATACAATGCAGACTTCTCCTTCAGGTTTTAAAGAGGTCTCTCTGTCCCGTAAGCAGACTGCCTACTTGGACAGACTCCTATAGTCTCCCTACTGGACATACACTGGAGGAGTCTGTTTCACTGCTGGCCATTTCTAAGTGTGGGTCAAAAGGAATACTGCAAACATATTTGAAATGTAAGAGATAGTATAAAGATATTATAAGCATATTACCTGTGACTTTTAATTTTTATCAATTTTTCAAAGCATTCCAGTATCTTGAAAATATTTTGAATATTAACTCTGTTATTGAGCATAACAGTGATTTGGCTTGCTCTGGGCTCCCCAGATTTGATAAGCATGGAGCATGAAGGACTGAGCTTTGGGTTGTACCCTGTTAGTGACCTCCTTCTGGGCCTACTCTTTAACCCTGATAGAGCATCCAACGAAGCCTCATCTTTTTTATCTGCCAAATTTCAGAGATTACTTGTTATCATTATCCCCCACAGGTTTAATAAAGTTTATTTTGTTCACCACCAAGTACAAAGTAAATGTTCTACAAATATGTTAAATGAAAGGAGTATGTCAAATTCTTTATCTGCAGAATTTCCCTAATCTACCAACCCAACAATGCTTTCAAAGAAAAAAAAAACTGAGGTTAGTTTAATAATACATATTCCTACTGAACCCACAAAAGGTCTTAGTAATCGTCAGGACTGTTTTCTAAATGCTTCCAAATCTTCTCTTTAATATTTTATAATTTTGCTAGAAATTAATGTCATGTCTGTTGATCTATAATTCCAAGAACTCATTCCCTCTTGAACTATTAAGGCACTGTGTGCCTCTATGTCTTATCTCTGGATACCTCATCTTCATGACTGCTTAGAAATCGAAAAATTTACTGACAGTGCCTTTGCATTCACATCTACAAATTCTTTTAATCCAAGTTGGGTTAAGTCTACTAGTTGTTCACTTAGAACAAATAAAAGATAACTATAAACCACAGCAGTGACTATCTATATGCAAATCTTTAATGCTTATCAACAAGTAGAATTCTGAATGCTTAATACATATAAATGTATATTTGAAAATGGTGTTAAATTTAGAAAAATATTAATTTTGAAAATGCTCAGAACAAAATCTCTTACACAGATGAAGGTTAAATAAATGACTGTGTAATTACCAAATGAATATCACAAAATTATGTGTTTCTTTTCTAACATTCATGTTTTTCTTAATCAGGTTAAGAAACTCAATTTTTCAAAATGAGTTCTTACTTCCTGTATCTCAATATCTGCTTATTCACAATAAATAATGTCCTTTCTATTTGTGGCTATTTTATATTGCCTTATGAAAAAGAAAATGAAGTTACTGCCATAGAATCTTTAGTAAGAGATTCTTGGTAAAGATGTACACATGTAGATATTTTGTTATATAAAATAAGATCCCTGAATTCCACTCTATGTATCATTCTTTGTGCAGTAAGTTAAATATTGACAATAAATTCATCCATCTAAATGTCATTATATTCTATAAATTCTACTTATGTTGACACTGTTACAATATTAAAGTGTCATTTATTTATTCCTGTTTATTTCACAGGATAAGAAGAAAATCTGATCTAAAAGTAAAAGCATATTATTAGAATCTTTTGCTGTATTTTTGTATACCGTAACAATAGCCTACACTTCAATTAAAGTTGAAACTGGCCAACTACTGACAACAAAGAGTAATGACATTTCATGTATTAATGTAGTAAATCAATTTCTTTCTATCCAGCCCTAAAGTTTAAGGTTCAAATCACACTGTGGAAATTTCAAAATTTCTCTCTCCATTTCACTATGAATTACAGATGTGAAACTAGGTAAGTGGCCTATTTGTACTCATACTAATATGCAAATTATAGGCCTACAAAAGATTTTCATTACTAACATGCCAGTAAAACTTAATGAGCATAATCTAGTTCTATTCACCAATCCAATAGGTATTGATGTCTAGCTACAACAGAAAGAAAATGGGAGGAAAAATTCTGATCAGTCAATCAAAACACAGGTGCCAGGACTCAGCTAGACCACAGAGATTTAAAAAGGGGTTAGGGGTGGGCAAAAGACATGGTCTCTGTACTTCTAAAATTTACAGTATGGTAGAAAAAACAGCTATGTAAAAACACAATTACAACAACAACAATATTATTAGTTAATTTTTACTGAGCATTTACTAAGTACTAGGAACTATGCTAAGCTTTTAATAGAAAACACCTTATCAATTTGCCAACACAAAGAACTCTATGAAGTAAATTCTTTGTGAATCTGATTGCTAGCTCCAGGTAGATTTTATCTGTGCTACTGTGCCTCACATATTTTTCTATTATCATCTGGATCAATGAGATATGAATATCACATATGTTAATAGAAGAGGTATAGAGAAAGGCATAAGAAAGTGTGTCTGGGATGCAGGGACTTTTTCATAGTTATTAAGGGTTAAAGTGGTTTCCAAGATTAAAAACTAGAATGGTAAACTGGAAAATCTGGCTTGAGCCAGGTCTTCATAACATAATTTATTTTGTTTGACAGTTTAAGTTTCTACATTTATCTGAAGCACTTATATTCAAACAAAAGTTTAAAATGTAATCTAAGACTAGTATTTTAATTATCACAACTTGGAGTAATGATCATGCCACTTCATTGCTATGATGAGTTACAAACTGGCTTCACTTGAAACACAGCCCCACTTTTCATACCCAGATTTAAAATCTAAATCATTTAAGAATCAGAGCAACCTCAAGATCATGATACTTATTTTTTAAATTCCATACATTTAATACCCTCTTTTAACACTTATCACATCATAATACACTTACATATATGTTTTGTCCCCTAAATTTATAAGCAAACCCATAAGTGGAAAATAGTGTCTTTTATGAAATTCAGATTGAGCACTAAGAAGAGAACAAGAGAAGATTTCAAATTCCATATCCAGTATGGATCTTTTTCCAGGAGAAAGACTCAATGAATTTTGAAAACTGGAGTCATCACAGAGATGATTGAACGTCAGGGAAAAGAGACCAGGTCTCTTTTATAGTCTGAGTGAAATATGACTCTCCAACACCCCTTCCCATCTTATTTTAATTCTGGGTCCAACTATAAAGATGCAACTATTTGAATCATAATCTTTCTTCCCACCAATCTCCCTGTGAGGAAAGATAAGAGACATTAGAGCATTAGTACCATCTGAAAAGGACATGCATCACGTAATAAGTTTGCATGCCAGTTGATTTCACCATTGTACGTCAATGTAGTTACTGTAAATTCATCCCTGAGACTCTGTCATTTTTCATACATGAATCAACTTCTATTCTTTTTGGACTCGCAAGACTGATGAAGAGATCTGCTTTTGACCCAGGTACTGAGAATAATATAAGACTTGTAAATGTCTTAACTGAACCTAAAATTAATGTTTTTTCCCAACTACTTTAAAAAGTTTGAAACCGCAGACTTGAGTCAGAAGCAACCCTAGAGAACATTACCTCTACCCACTGCACACACTTCCTACAATATCCCTGATACACAGATAATCCAATCTCAGCTCAAAAATTACTCACCAGGGTTACACGGTTTTAGTTTTCATCTACTCATTAAGCATTTATTGAATGTCTGCTGTATGACAGATACTATACTATGTACTCATGGAACAGGAGTAAACAAAACAGAAAAATAAAAACCTGCCTTCATGAGGATTACATTCTAGTGGAGGGAAAGAATATGTAACATAAATATCAGTTAGTGAAAAGTATCATAGAGAAAAATAAAACAGGGTGAAAAAATAGAGTAAGAAATTTTTAAAAAGAGAATAGGGAATGCCAGTGGGAGGGGCTGAAACTTTAAGCAGAGAGATTAAGGAAGAACTCACTAAGAGACATTTTAGGAAATGCAAAGATGAGGGACTGAAGTGGATATCTGGAGAGTGCTTTCTTAGCAGAGGAAACAGCCCTTGCAAAGGCCTGGGAGGATGACTTGTTTGTTCCTAGAGGCCAGGGTGGCTGCAGCAGGAGGAGGGAGAAGGATAAGTAAGATCACAGGAGGAGAGGGGAAAGGCAAGAATACTACAGCACTGCAGACCTCTGGCTTTTACTCTGAGTGAGATGGGGAGCTACTAAGGGCAGCACTATGAGTAGTAGTGAACTGGCATAATCCTATTTACGTAAGAATCATTCTGGCTGTCATGTGGAGAAAAGGTAGCAAAAGGGTCAAGAAAAAGACAAAGTGAAGTATTAGGAGAGTCTGCAATGCTCCAAGTGAGAGATGGCATTTTGGATCAGGGTGAATAGCAGTGGAAGTGATGAGAAACAGAGTCTAGATATAATTAAAAGCTAATTACAGTTATATACTCATAAGAATATAGATTCAGAGGATTTCCTGGCAGATTGAATGTGGGGCATGAGAGTTAAGGACAACTCCAAGGCTTCTGACCCAAACACCAGGAAGGATGCCCTTACCTGGTATGTGGAAGATGGTGGGCAAAGCAGGAACCTGGGTGAGAAGCTGTGGACAGGAGTCTAGAGATCTGGAGAGAGGTCTGGGCTGAGATCTAGATTTGGGAGTTGTCAGCACACAGAAGGCATCCCAATGAGATGATCTGATCACCCACAGTGTGAATGCAAACGCAGAGGAGGAGAGCTCCAAGGAGTGATCCCTGGGCCTTGCCAAAGTTAAAGAGGTGTGGGAGATGAGGAAGAATCTGCAAAGCCCATTGAGAATGAACAGCCTAAGGAAAATCCAGGACAGTGTGGTGTCCAAGAAGCCAACGAAAGTACTTCACAAAGTCATGATTTCCTGTGTCAAATGCCTTTGACTGGTCAAACAGGATGAGGACTGAAAACTGCCCTTGGACTGAGCAACACAGAGGGCACGGAATCTTGACAAGAGCAACGTTGGTAGAATTGTAAGGGCAAAATCCTGCCTGGGAAGGGGGTAACAAAAAAATGGAAAGAGAGGAACTGAAGAGAAGGAATGCCATAGGCAACTGTTTTGTGTAAAAAAAGGAGATAAGTGTGATAGTAACTGAAAGATGAAGTGAGGTAGAAAGTTTTTTTTTTTTTTTCAGATGGCAAAAATAACAGCATGCTTATGGGAATGATCCAGAAGAAAGAGAAATTTATAAAAGAAAGGGGGAAATAGCTGGAATGATAGCTTTGAATAGGAGAGAAGGGATGAGCTCTCAGACACAAGTAGAGGGGCTGGCTTTGGCCAGGAGCAAGAACAGTGGAAGACAGAACCTCTGGACAGTGTAGGCAGTGACATCTGAAGAAACATGAAGGAGATGAGGGAGTTTGGGGATGGACACCATCATTCTTATTGTTTCTATTTTTCATAGTGATAAAGTAAGCAAGATTCTTTCCTGGGATTCATTAAAAAAAAAAAAAGATTAAAAAAATGTGCATGATACATCATGAGGTCTTGCTAATTTATGCAGTGAGTTAAAAATTGGGAGAAAAAAATACAACCATGCAACTTTCATATGATTAGTCTTTATATTTTTGTCATCATTTCTTAAAAAGGTCATTCCATAAAATAAAGGTAAAATTTCATTTGTAAAAATATTCTATTGCTGGAGTCTTGTTATATATGTGTCTGTATTTTAAAACAAAAATCTGAAATCCACATACAGTTATCATGACAAATATAAAGGAAATAGTAAAAAAATGAAATATAAAGTCCATTTTGTCATAGGTAAATTATATATACAATTTTATGCCTTCTTCCGAACTCTATGTCCAGCCATAACTTTTTAGATAACTGTAACCAGTGTATCCACACAACTAGGTTCTATTCTTTGGATTTATTTGTGGATTTATATGTATCTCAGGTCCGCGTTTTCATTTTAACAGTAATGCAATGTTCCTCTTTATACCATGGTCTACATAATCATTTCCCAGTCACTAGGCACTTGGAGATTTCCCCCCAAGTTTTTAAAAAATTGCATTGTATACATCTATAAATATCTTTATGCAAAATGAGTTCTTTTATTTCTTTATACTGTAATCTCTAAAGCAAAATTTCCAGATCAAAGAATATCTGATCAAAGTGAACCCCAAGAGCATACACCTCACTGGATTAACTTCCACATTCCAAGTATTTACATTGGTATCTAAAATATATGAGTAATTCAAAATAGGTTTGTTTAATTCATGAACAAAAGAATTAATGCATGAAACATGACAAATATGCCTGGCTATTATCTAGAATATTCTCTAAAGAAAATTATCCCAATATATTTTAAAGCAGAAAAATCTCTTCCTAGGGTACAACCCTGAGTGTTTTCTAATTTGCTAATTTACTAAGTACAATGTTATCTTAATTTTCACTTCTAATTTTTAACAAGGTTTAACACTTTCCCAAGAGTTTATTCACTAATTACATTTTCTCTTGCTGTGAATAGTCTACTTAGTATGCTTTGAGCATAAATATATTTAGTTTTAGGTAAATAAATGTACCACAATATTTTTCCAATCTGTCATTTGCTTTTAAAACCTGACTGGAGGTTTTAAAAATTATAATATAAAGAACGATGTCACTGACACAGATAAAAGAAAATCACTCCATTCCTATTTTTTTAATTTTGATGACATTTATTTTAACACTTTTTTTTATTGAGGTATAGTTGATTTACAATTATTATTTCAGGTGTACAACACAGTGATTCAAAATTTTTTTAGATTATACTCCATTTGGAGTTATTATGAAATATTGGCTATATTCCCTGTAATGTACAATATATCCTTGTAGCTTATTTTATAGATAGTGGTTTGAACCTCTTAATCCCCTCTTAATTAAGAATCCTCTTAATCCGATCTTGCCCCTCCCAGCTTCTCTCTCCCTACAGGTAACCACTAGTTTGATCTCTATATCTGTGAGTCTGTTTCTATTTTGTTATATTCACTTATTTCTTAGATTCTACCAATAAGTGATGACATACAGTATTTATCTTTGCCTGATTTATTTCACTAAGCATAATACCCTTCAGGTCCATACATGTTGTTGCAAATGGCAAAATTTCATTCTTTCTTATGGCTGAGTAGTATCCCATTGTACATATATACCACATCTTCTTTATCCACTCAGCTGTCAATGAACACTTAGAATACTTCCATATACTGGCTATTATAAATAATGCTGCTATGAACATTGAGGTACATGCATCTTTTCGAACTAGTGTTTTCATTTTCTTCAGATATACACCCAGGAGTGAAACTGCTGGATCATATGAAAGTTCTATTTTTAGTTTTTAAATGACTCTCCATACTGTTTTCCATAGTGACTGCACCAATTTACACTTGCACCAACAGTATACAAGGGTTCCCTTTTCTCCACATCCTTGCTAACTTTTGTAATTTGTGGTCTTTTTGATGATAGCCATCCTGACAGGTGTGGGTGATATCTCATTGTGGTTTTGATTTGCATTTCTCTGATGATTAGTGATGTTGAGCATCTTTCCACGTGCCTGTTTGCCATCTGTATGTCTTCTTTGGAAAAAGGTCTATTCAGGTCTTCTGCCCATTTTTAATTGGGTTTTTTTTTTTTTGATATTGAGTTGTAGGAGCTGTTTATGTATTTTGGAATACTAACCCCTTATCGGTCATATCATTTGCAAATAATTTCTCCCATTCAGTATGTTGTCTGTTTTGTTGATGGTTTCCTTTGCTGTTCAAAAGATTTTAAGTTTAATTAGGTTTCATTACTTTATTTTTGCTTTTATTTCCTTTGCCTTAGGAGACAGATACAAAAAAAACACTGGTATGATTCATGTCAAAGAGTGTTCTGCCTATATTTTCTTCTAGTTTTATGGTTTCTGGTCTTACATTTAGGCCTTTAATCCATTTCAAGTTTATTTTTGTACATGGTGTGAGAAAATGTTCTAATTTCATTCTTTTACATGTAGCTATCCAGTTTTCCCAACACCACTTATTGAAGAGATGGTCTTTTCTCAAGAGACTGTTTTCTTGCCTCCTTTGTCATAGATTAACTGAACACAAGTGTGTAGGTTTATTTCTTGGTTCTTTATTCTGTTGCATTGATCTACGTGCCTGTTTCTGTGCCAGTTCTGGACAGTTTTGAGGACTGTAGCTTCATAGTATAGTCTGAGGTCAGGCAGCACAATACCTCCAGCTCTGTTTTTTTCCTCAAGATTGCTTTGGGTATTCAGGGTCTTTTGTGTTTCCATACAAATTTTAAAATTATTTCTTCTAGTTCTGTGAAAAATGCCATTGGTATTTTGATAGGGGTTGAAATGTATCTGTAGATATCCTTGGGTAGCATGGTCATTTTAACAATATTAATTCTTTTAAATACATTATATCTTTCCATCTGTTTGTGTCATCTTCAATTTCTTTCATCAGTGTCTTATAGTTTTCTGAGTATGTGTCTTTCACCTCCTTAGACTTCCTAGGTATTTTCTTTTTGATGTGATGCTAAATGGAATTGTTTTCTTAATCTCTCTTTCTGTTAGTTCATTATTAGTGTATAGAAAAGCAACAGATTTCTGTATAATCTTGTAGCCTTCAACTTTACTGAATTCGTTGATGAGCCATTACTAGTTTTTTGGTGGCATCTTTAGGACTTTCTTTGTATAGTAACATGCCGTCTGCAAACAGTAATAGTTTTACTTCTTTTCCAATTTGGATTTCTTTTATTTCTTTCTTGTCCGATTGCTGTGGCTAGGACTTCCAATACTATATTGAATAAAAGTGGTGAGAGTGGGTGGGATAGGGAGAGTGGGAGGGAAGGAGACGCAAGAGGGAAGACATATGGGAACATATGTATATGTATAACTGATTCACTTTGTTATAAAGCAGAAACTAACACCATTGTAAAGCAATTATACCCCAATAAAGATGTTTAAAAAAAAAAAAAAAAAGTGGTGAGAGTGGGCATCCTTGTCTCATTCCTGGTCTTAGAGGAAATGCTTTCAGCTTTTCACTGTTGAGTATGATGTTAGCTGTGGGTTTGTCATATATGGCCTTTATTATGTTGAAGTATGTTCCCTCTATACCCACTTTGTGGAGAGTTTTTATCATAAATGAATGTTGAATTTTGTCAAAAGCTTTTTCTGCATCTATTGAGATGATCAAATGATTTTTATTCTCTAATTTGTTAATGTTCCTATTTTTTTAAACTTATATTCTTAAACCAATATGGTATTAATGAGATCCAATTGCATTTACATTATTTTTCTTCATACTGTTTTTTTCTCAGTTGTTTTTAATATTTGTCTTTTCCCTATTATCTTATCTGACTGGTTCAATATGAAACTCTTACAAATAGTTGGATCTACTGCTGAAGTTTTTATTCTGTTCTGTTCACCTCTTTTCTGCTTTTAGTAATATATTATTATACCACATAAAACATATATATATTTTATACACACATATATGTATACATACATGTACTAACCTAGGAAATATCATTATAACTATACTTAGCTTTCACAATCAAAAACTGCATTTATCACATAGTGGAGAGGTAAGGCACACATTGGTTCTTGATCAGAAACCTGGATTTGAATCTCAGCACTGTCACTAACAGTACTAATTTACCTAACCTCTTTGCACTCCTTTAATTCACTCTTAAACTAAGGAAAGTACTAACCTTCTTGGTTAATGAGTAAATGCACATAAAAAACATACACACATAGGCATAAAGAATGGGCTCTGTTTTAGGACCTACCATATTTTGACTTTTTACAATACCTCTATTAAGCTACCTTTAAGTAAGCATCATATCCCAAGCAACGAAGATTACGAATTTTCACAGATAAAGGGTATTCAAGGAAAAAGGACAAACTGTTAGAATTCTATGTTCTTTGCAGTACTGGATGAATTTTAACTTAAAAAATCATTTAAAAAGGACAAACAAGTAGAGGAAGGAATAGTAAACTCTTAAAAATTCTAAATATTTTCCTAACATAGGAATGCATATAATGAAAGATTTTATAAGAATTTTTATAATGAAAGAATTATAAGATTTTATAAGAATATAATGAAAGATTTTGTAAGATTTTATAAGAATTTTATAAGAAACAAGCTTGCTTTCAAGAGACATGACCAAGAACTTGAATAGTTTTTGGCTTTGTGTGTTTTTTGTACATTTTCCGGCCTCACCAACTTCACTGCCAGGTGGGCAGGAGGGGCCCTGCATGGCTTCTGAGATAGTCCAGATACACATACTATCCTATCTACAAAATCACGGAGGGCCACATTACACTGACTATACTTATGCACCCAAAAATAGTGGAGAGAGGAGTTCTAGAAGCCATTTTCTTTACGATTTTATAGTAAACATTAGAATTAGGTAGACACAGCAGTACTGCTTCAAATTTTATGTTGATGTTAATTTCTAATAATAACTATATTTCAAGAATCTTTGAAATCTACTGTTAGACATGGTTGCAACTTATTTTCAGTCACTGTATTTTTCTTTCAAAACTACAAGCAGTTGCTAAGCAAACATTAAATGGTTAATGTTTAGTCCTTAAAAAAACTATGCACAGGATTTTCGTTTCCAATTTTCTTGCTATGTTGTACACAATGAGTTCCTGACATGGAGTTATAAACTAGGCCCAAAAACATGATAATGAAGTTTTATATGAAAGTTTCCATTATTTAAATTTTTTATTCCAAAACTATTATTTTTCAAGTTTTACTAACACTATTCATTCTTTGCCTCTAAAAAGGCAGATATATCTTTTCCACTGAGAACTAAACTATTTTGTCTGTAAGTAGGCATATAAAATACTACATTACAAGATAGAGCTAATATCACAGCTCCAACTGGTTTCTTACTACTAGCTCTAACAAACAGGTTCACGTTTCTACTTTCTTATTCAACCCCTCCACCTAGCCAAGAAAAGCTGCCTACTTTCCTCAATGCTTTACATTTATCACTGCCCCCTTCCCCCACCAGAAATGTACCCTTCTCTCAGATAACTAATTTTTGTAACTTTCTTCAAGACCCAGTTCAAAACTTCATCTGCCTCGCTGGAAAATAAATTTTACATAATATAACTGAACACTTGAAAGAAAGAATACTGCCCCGCTTTTAAACTACTCATTCTTTCAAGTTTGACTGTTCGATTTATATTATGGAATTTTTACTCATCTGTTACTAGTTATGATAAACATAAAAATCTAAGGATAATTTAATTCCATTGATTGCAAAAGGTGTTAAAGCAATGATCAAGAACTACCATTTATTGATAGCCAGATAGTTTTACATGAATTAGCTCATTTAATTTCTACAACAATGCTATTTTCTAAGTGCTATCATAACACTCATTTTACAGACATGGAATTTGAGGCACACAGTGGTAAATGCCCAAGGTTACACATCTTATGTGTGAATGTTTAACAAACACTGATGCTTTACTATGCCAGGCACTTTAAAAGCACTTTTATAAATATGAACTCATTTAATCCTCTTAACTACCCTAGGAGGCAGGTCTTATCGCCATTCTACAGATGAGGAAACTGAAGCACAAGACTTGACATAATCACCCAGGTAGTAAGTGGCCAGCCAGGGTGTGAGCCCAGGCAGTGTGAATCCAGAGGGCTCAAGCTTCACCACCAGTTATTCCCATTTCTGAATTAACAGTGCAGCAATTAAGTATGTACCTGAGCCTTCTAGTGTTCAACTACAGCAATGTTCTTTTGGGTATTACTTTTATGTACTCGTTAGTTTGCTACATATTTAAGAGCTTAATATATAAACAGTGTGTAACTCAGCGCAGTAAAAGACACAAATACTATTAATACCTAATTACCTAACCCCATGAGTTTCTGTTCTACCAGAGGAGATGAGTCACAGCCAAAAAGATATATATATTGTAAGGAATAGCACAGTTACAGGCCATGAGTTGCTTCAGAGAAAGTGCCAATGTTTAGCAGAAGCCAACTGAGAAAGCTTTCACGATAAAGCCGAACCTGGACGGATGAGTAAACATCCTATAGATACTTCTATTGTAGGATTAAGAACCTGTTACTGTGCTCTCATGTTTGTCTCTCCCCAACTAGACTTAGGTCTCTGAAGAACAGGGACTAGTTTTATCTTTCTCTCTCCAACACCCAACAAAGTCATCACTCAGTAAATAGCTTTGGGACAAGGGGTAGAGAGAATGTTATGGAAAAGCTCATTCTAAACAGAGAGAACAACAGGAACTTAAAGGGAAAAGCACCAGTTTTTAATTTTAGTTGCTGTATCATAGGCAATACCTCTGTGCTGTCCAACTCCAGGAGGCCCCACTTTCACTACATCCCATGTGAATATACCCCCTCAAGGGTGAATACAGTGTGCATGAGCCCCCTGGAGTTGTGTAACACAGCAGCTCTGATTATAGGCATCCCTGTTCACAAGCTCTGAGCAAAGGGAAGAGACGTTCTAACCTCTAAGCTTTGCTTTTCTCATTGTCATTCCTTGACATGCCATGGCCATGTTCTTGAAAAACTCATTTAAAAATTTTATATTTTAAAATTAACTCTCACAATAATATATCATGGTAAAAAAACAGTTATGCTATTTTCAGGGAGAAGCAACAGAGTTACAAAACAGTTGAGCACAGACAGACTCTGAAGCCAGACCTCTTGGGAGCGATCTCTGGCTCCACCACTCAGGAGCTTTGTGACCATGAGAAAGTTACGTCATCTCTTTTCACCTGAATATCCTCTTCTTTAAAAAAAGATACAGGCATACCTCCAAGACGTTGCAGGTTCAGTTCCAGACCACCACAATGAAGCAAATATTGCAAAACAGCAAAGCAGCAGTAAGTCTAAAAACTCAATGTACTACTTTAAGTAAAAAACCCTTTATTGCTAAAAATACTGACCATCATCTGAGCCTCCAACAAGTCATAATCTTTTGCAATGGTAACAGAGATCACTGATCACAAATCATCATAACAAATATAATAAAAATTTTGAAGTTTGAAATATTGCAACAATTACCAAAATGTGACACAGGGACATGAAGTGAGCAAGCTCTTGGAGAAATGGTGCTGACAGACTTGCTCAATGCAGGATTGCCACAAAACTTCAATTTGTAAAAAGCACAATTATCTGTGAGGCACAATAAAATGAGGTATGCCTGTAATAGCATTACCTCACTGGGTTATTATGAAAATTATGGGAATATAAGCAAAATGTTTAGAAGACTGTCTGGCACAGAGTAAGCATTGAATAAATGTTAGGTATCACTTCCAGGGCTCTGGTCGCTAAATCGATTGCCAATTCACATTCTGCCTTGAAGCGACTGGGGAGACTCCCCCTGGCACAGAGCAGGGAGATGCTGAAATCAGTACAGAAGGATGCTGGTGCCACCATGATGCCACTGTGCACTGTGGCACTGGGGACCCCATCACACCGCTCAGCCTTGTTGTGAAATGAGGCTTCTGCTGTGTGGCTTTTAAAACATATTCCAGACCACATCAGTCCAAACAATGGTGCTAATATTTAATAAAAGGCCTAAACATGAAGCATGCAGTACTCTCTCCCAACTTGAGCCTAGACGTATCTGTAAAACTTGGCTATTTTCTTCTCTATACATCCAAGGAAGTTAAAGTTTAAATATAGAAAATGTTTTGGGGTTTTCTTCTGAGTACATATTTTCTCCAGACAATGAAAGTTTTCTCTATAGAAGTGTTGCTTACTTTACTCTGAAGGTCAAAGGAAAGAGAAAGGTAAGAAAATGAAAAGAGTTATAGATAGGAAGGATGGGAAGGATGTATAAAGGAACCAAGTTCAATCAGGAAGAAAAAAGAAAAATAGCTTTATGTGCTTTTGAGTAAAAATGGCAAAGACTGCTTCCTATTTGAGATCTACCAGCAGGTTCTACATCATTAGAGGTGTTAAAGACAAAGACATTAGTGTGAATCAGTCAACTCAGACTGTGTTCTTACTTTGAGCTTAAGACACAGAAGAGAGAAGTATGGATGGATGAAAAAGAGAAATGTTTTATGGAGAAGTCACATGAACAACTTCATAGAACTCACGTTAACACTTATGTCATCTCACTGACAACTCACTCAAGGAGCACAATGCAATACTACTAGGCAAACATAATTAGGTCATAACTCTCACTGTAACTCTACAATGTCAATGCCACCAGATATAAAAGTGTGGAGGTAGCGGGGTGGGGCAGTGCACACAAATTGTTAACGTGTATGAAACAAGGAAACAAAGTCAAAGAAGTCAAACAAGTTTTACTTTACATGTAAAATATTACCAGTAAAGAGCATAAATCCAATACAGAAGTCCAGCTTTAAAAGAAGATAAAACTGTGCCACATCTTCTTTATCCATTCATCTGTCGATGGACACTTGGGTGGCACATAAATACAATGGAATATTACTCAGCCATAAAAAGAAATGAAATTGAGTTATTTGTAGTGAGGTGGATGGACCTAGAGACTGTCATACAGAGTGAAGTCAGAAAGAGAAAAACAAATACCATATGCTAACATATATATATGGAATCTAAAAAAAAAAAATTGGTTCTGAAGAACTTAGGGGCAGGACAGGAATAAAGACGCAGACATAGAGAATGGACTTGAGGACACAGGGAGGGGTAAGGGTAAGCTGAGACGAAGTGAGAGAGTAGCACTGACATATACATTACCAAATGAAGAATAGGTAGCTAGTGGGAAGCAGCTGCATCACACAGGGAGATCAACTCAGTGCTCTGTGACCACCTAGAGGGGTGGGATAGGGAGGGTGGGAGGGAGATGCATGATGGAGGGGATATGGGGATATATGTATACATATAGCTGATTGTTATACAGCAGAAACTAACAGCATTGTAAAGCAACTATACTCCAATAAAGATGTTAAGAAAATAATTATTCAGATAAACAAAAAAAGATAAAACTGAAAGAAATTATGGGGGGTGGGGAAGGGAACAAACTTGGTCGCAAAAAGAAAAAAATCAGCACTAGCTGATTAACTATTTAAAAATCTGTCTGATTCTATGATTACCTTAAATGAAATTCTTTATTGATATTAATCTCAGTATTGAGATTGTATTGAGAAAGTATGACTTTCTGATCAGACAAGATTTTACATTTGCTTTGCATTAAAGGATAAAAATTCAAAGTGCTGTTTGAAAAAAACTGATATATTTTTGAAAAATATTACTCAACAGGCCATAACATACCAATTAAAAGCTGCAATAAGCAGCTACAAACTGTGTTCCAGTAGAGGGAGTACCAGAACAGAGGCCGACAGAGGAGAAACTGGTGTAAATCTAAGATTAATTCAGCAAACCCAGTGCTGTATAAATTAACAAGTCAATTCTCAGTAAACGTTTTGGATACTGGTAAATATCTGAATTTAGACCCTTTTTACTATGCCCCACACAGGCGCTAAATCACCACTTACAATGAGCAGTAAATGCCAACACTATGGAAAAAGGTCGAAATTACATTACGTGCTTTTTGGCTATGGACATGCTAACAATGATAACAGTATAGCATTCTTATACTCTGCCCTGTCACAACAACCTTGTGTGTGTGTTATGCACGAGAGACACAAGGTCCCAAACAAAAATCAAATGAAGCAAAACATGCAAATTCACACTCCTTCAATCCTTTTCTACCTAACCACACCTAAAAACTTTGATTGTAGGTACAATATTACTAAACACTTACAAAATATAACTGTGTAAAAGACATGAAAATAAGATTCTCTATAGAATATAATAAATTCTGAGTTTGCAAATTTGTGTCCTATTTGAAATTAGAGTCTTCAGGTTTAAAAAGCTTGGTGTCTGTCTACAAGAGACCCACTTCAGACCTAGAGACATATACAGACTGAAAGTAAGGGGATGAAAAAAGATATTCCATGCAAATGGAAACCAAAAGAAAGCTGGAGTAGCAATTCTCATATCAGACAACATAGACTTTAAAATAAAGACTATTACAAGAGACAAAGAAAGACACTACATAATGATCAAGGGATCGATCCGAGAAGAAGATATAACAATTGTAAATATTTATGCACCCAACATAGGAGCACCTCAATACATAAGGCAAATACTAACAGCCATAAAAGGGGAAATCGACAGTAACACATTCATAGTACGGGACTTTTACACCCCACTTTCACCAATGGACAGATCACC
Organism: Monodon monoceros; assembly: GCF_005190385.1. Classification (NCBI taxonomy): domain Eukaryota; kingdom Metazoa; phylum Chordata; class Mammalia; order Artiodactyla; family Monodontidae; genus Monodon; species Monodon monoceros. The sequence goes on from NW_021703783.1 coordinate 29,192,362, forward strand.
CAAAATGAAAATAAATAAGGAAACACAAGCTTTAAATGATACATTAAACAAGATGGACTTAATTGATATTTATAGGACATTCCATTCAAAAACAACAGATTACACATTTTTCTCAAGTGCTCATGGAACATTCTCCAGGATAGATCATACCTTGGGTCACAAATCAAGCCTTGGTAAATTTAAGAAAACTGAAATTGTATCAAGTATCTTTTCCGACCACAACGCCATGAGACTAGATATCAATTACAGGAAAAGATCTGTAAAAAATACCAACACATGGAGGCTAAACAATACACTACTTAATAACGAAGTGATCACTGAAGAAATCAAAGAGGAAATCAAAAAATACCTAGAAACAAATGACAATGGAGACACAACGACCCAAAACCCATGGCATGCAGCAAAAGCAGTTCTAAGGGGGAAGTTTATACCAATACAAGCCCACCTTAATAAGCAGGAAACATCTCAAATAAACAACCTAACCTTGCACCTCAAGCAATTAGAGAAAGAAGAAACAAAAAAACCCCAAAGTTAGCAGAAGGAAAGAAATCATAAAAATCAGATCAGAAATAAATGAAAAAGAAATGAAGGAAACGGTAGCAAAGATCAATAAAACTAAAAGCTGGATCTTTGAGAAGATAAACAAAATAGATAAACCATTAGCCATCATCAAGAAAAAAAGGGAGAAGACTCAAATCAATAGAATTAGAAATGAAAAAGAAGTAACAACTGACACTGCAGAAATAAAAAAGATCATGAGAGATTACTACAAGCAACTCTATATCAATAAAATGGACAATCTGGAAGAAATGGACAAATTCTTAGAAATGCACAACCTGCCAAGACTGAATCAGGAAGAAATAGAAAATATGAACAGACCAATCACAAGCACTGAAATTGAAACTGTGACTAAAAATCTTCCAACAAACAAAAACCCAGGACCAGATGGCTTCACAGGTGAATTCTATCAAACATTTAGAGAAGAGCTAACACCTATCCTTCTCAAACTCTTCCAAAATATAGCAGAGGGAGGAACACTCCCAAATTCCTTCTATGAGGTCACCATCACCTTGATACCAAAACCAGACAAGGATGTCACAAAGAAAGAAAACTACAGGCCAATATCACTGATGAACATAGATGCAAAAATCCTCAACAAAATACTAGCAAACAGAATCCAACAGCACATTAAAAGGATCATACACCATGATCAAGTGGGGTTTATTCCAGGAATGCAAGGATTCTTCAATATACGCAAATCTATCAATGTGATAAACCATATTAACAAATTGAAGGATATAAACCATATGATCATCTCAATAGATGCAGAGAAAGCTTTTGACAAAATTCAACACCCATTTACGATAAAAACCCTGCAGAAAGTAGGCATAGAGGGAACTTTCCTCAACATAATAAAGGCCATATATGACAAGCCCACAGCCAACATCACCCTCAATGGTGAAAAACTGAAACCATTTCCACTAAGATCAGGAACAAGACAAGGTTGCCCACTCTCACCACTCTTATTCAACATAGTTTTGGAAGTTTTAGCCACAGCAATCAGAGAAGAAAAGAAAAGAAAAGGAATCCAAATCGGAAAAGAAGAAGTAAAGCTGTCACTGTTTGCAGATGACATGATACTATACATAGAGAATCCTAAAGATGCTACCAGAAAACTACTAGAGCTAATCAATGAATTTGGTAAAGTAGCAGGATACAAAATTAATGCACAGAAATCTCTGGCATTCCTATATACTAAAGATGTAAAATCTGAAAGTGAAATCAAAAAAACACTCCCATTTACCATTGCAACCAAAAGAATAAAATATCTAGGAATAAACCCACCTAAGGAGACAAAAGACCTGTATGCAGAAAATTATAAGATACTGATGAAAGAAATTAAAGATGATACAAATAGATGGAGAGATATACCATGTTCTTGGATTGGATGAATCAACATTGTGAAAATGACTCTACTACCCAAAGCAATCTATAGATTCAATGCAATCCCTATCAAACTACCACTGGCATTTTTCACAGAACTAGAACAAAAAAATTTCACAATTTGTATGGAAACACAAAAGATCCCGAATAGCCACAGCAATCTTGAGAACAAAAAACAGAGCTGGAGGAATCAGGCTCCCTGACTTCAGACTGTACTACAAAGCTACAGTAATCAAGACAGTATGGTACTGGCACAAAAATAAAAAGATAGATCAATGGAACAGGATAGAAAGCCCAGAGATAAACCCACGCACATATGGATACCTTATCTTTGATAAAGGTGGCAGGAATGTACAGCCTCTTCAATATGTGGTGCTGGGAAAACTGGACAGGTACATGTAAAAGTATGAGATTAGATCACTCCCTAACACCATACACAAAAATAAGCTCAAAATGGATTAAAGACCTAAACGTAAGGCCAGAAACTATCAAACTCTTAGAGGAAAACATAGGCAGAACACTCTATGACATACATCACAGCAAGGTCCTTTTTAACCCACCTCCTAGAGAAATGGAAATAAAAACAAAAATAAAGAAATGGGACCTAATGAAACGTCAAAGCTTTTGCACAGCAAAGGAAACCATAAACAAGACCAAAAGACAACCCTCAGAATGGGAGAAAATATTTGCAAATGAAGCAACTGACAAAGGATTAATTTCCAAAATTTACAAGCAGCTCATGCAGCTCAATAACAAAAAAAATAACCCAATCCAAAAATGGGCAGAAGACCTAAATAGACATTTCTCCAAAGAAGATATATAGACTGCCAACAAACACATGAAAGAATGCTCAACATCATTAATCATTAGAGAAATGCAAATCAAAACTACAATGAGATATCATCTCACACCAGTCAGAATGGCCATCATCAAAACATCTAGAAACAATAAATGCTGGAGAGGGTGTGGAGAAAAGGGAACACTCTTGCACTGCTGGTGGGAATGTGAATTGGTTCAGCCACTATGGAGAACAGTATGGAGGTTCCTTAAAAAACTACAAATAGAACTACCATATGACCCAGCAATCCCACTACTGGGCATATACCCTGAGAAAACCAAAATTCAAAAAGAGTCATGTACCAAAATGTTCATTGCAGCTCTATTTACAATAGCCCGGAGATGGAAACAACCTAAGTGCCCATCATCGGATGAATGGATAAAGAAGATGTGGCACATATATACAATGGAATATTACTCAGCCATAAAAAGAAACGAAATTGAGCTATTTGTAATGAGGTGGATAGACCTAGAGTCTGTCATACAGAGTGAAGTAAGTCAGAAAGAGAAAGACAAATACCGTATGCTAACTCATATATATGGAATTTAAGAAAAAAAAATGTCATGAAGAACCTAGGGGTAAGACAGTTATAAAGACACAGACCTACTGGAGAACAAACTTGAGGATATGGGGAGGGGGAAGGGTGAGCTGTGACAGGACGACAGAGAGGCATGGACATACATACACTAACAAACGTAAGGTAGATAGCGCATAGCACAGGGAGATCGGCTTGGTGCTTTGTGACCGCCTGGAGGGGTGGGATAGGGAGGGTGGGAGGGAGGGAGACGCAAGAGGGAAGCGATATGGGAACATATGTATATGTATAACTGATTCACTTTGTTATAAAGCAGAAACTAACACACCATTGTAAAGCAATTATACCCCAATAAAGATGTTAAAAAAAAAAAAGAATATATTTCGTATATGTGACATTATATGCAGGTCACTGAGAATATGTGAAACAAACTACGGAGAGAATAAGGTGAAATACTCTCAATCTTTTTTTCTAACCCAATATCAGAACCTGACTATTCTTATTAATAATAATTACTGACTAAAAGTAAGACTTTTTGTTGATGTCTATTTGATATAGTTGTTTGATATTATAAATATGGATCTGTTACAAAAAAAAAAAAAACGCTTGGTGTCAGAAGTAGTAGGGCAGGAACAATGGCAAAAGTCTCGTCCCAGGACTCAAGTCAAGGATAAGAGACCAGAGGAACCAAAGGAACCTCTGGTGAAACCAAAACCTGAAATATGCCATTTTCAAAATGGGTACTCAATAAGCTGATTTTATTGTAACTAGTCAAGGAAACTGAACCCTTAAACTAAAACAAACACCCCCTATTTTTGATGCATCTGTTACATGACTCATTTAATATAATTATATATTCTAATTATAGATTGAACAATTATACTTTACTGCTTGATATCTTTATATTTTTCAAAGATTTCTGTTGAAGGGAACACTGACTCTTCCTATTCCAGTAATTCACGACCACATGTTTTGGCCACCTGGTAGTAACCACCTCGGCAAAGGATTTCTCATACTACAAAATTGAAAGAGGCAAGGTGTGAAAGGAAAATCAAAATGGAGTCAGTATTGCTAAAAGAGCTCTCTTAAACGGAGCTGGGAGGCCATTAAGAAAGTGCATTTCTCAGCCTGTATGGAATCTGACCTTTGGACCTGAAGTCACCCAGAACATCTGCCAGAAACTCAAGATACTTATTGGACCCCTACTCTAAAACAACCGATTCCTTTAGATATTTTCCGGCTTGCATCAGAGAAAATCACAATTCTTACCAGGCAACTTTTAGCAACCTCATGACTTTGTCTTTACCTGACTCTTTCTCTTCCTTGGAACACTCTTTCAGGGTTACCTGAATCTTAATCTCCTGAATCACAATTCTTAAGACCCCAAATAAACTATTTTCTTATTTGCAGCCTCCTGAATTTTTTTTTTTTTGCAGGGGGGGTTGACAAAAGGTTGAAGAAAGTAAGAGTTTAAAAGCAAAATGGTTTAAAGAAGAAGGAAAAAAAAAATTCAAGGGATGTTTAATCTGATCATATCGTTTACAACTGAAATCTCCAAAGACTGTCCCCGCATAGGCAAGACCAAATAAACCCTATTCAGCCTAATCCACACCTCTCCCCGCAAAATATCATTCCAGTTTCATGGCTGACCCATCACCACCCTTCAGTCACTTTTTGCTTCATATACTGCTTTTACTTTTTGCTGCCTTTACTCTTGCTGTTAACTTAAATGCCCAATAATTCAAAGAGCAAAAGACTCTGAGGTTTTGTTTTTTTAATTCTGATTTCACACCAGTGACCTTGTCATTTAACTGCTGCACCTTGTTTTATTGCATACCTTGTTTCATTGAGCTTTGAAGATACTGCATTTTTTACAGATTGAATGTCTGTGGCAACCCCGCAGAGAGCAGGTCTATTGGCACCATTTTTCCAGCAGCACTTGCTCACTTGCTCATGTCTCTGGGTCACATTTTAGTAATTTTCACAATATTTCAAGCTCTTTCATTATTACTATAATTGTTATGGTGAGCTGTGATCAGTGATCTTTGATGTTACTAATGTAATTATTTTGGGGCACCACAAACCGCAGCCATGTAAGATGGGAACTTAATCAAAAAATGTTGTTTGTTCTAACTGATCCAGGAACCAACAGCTTCCCAGTCCCTCTCCCCCTGTCCTCAGGCCTCCCTATTTCCCTGAGAGGCAACAATATTTAAATTAAGCCAATTAATATCCCTACTTTTAACAGTCTCTAAGTGTTAAAGTGAAAAAAGTCACAGGTCTCTCACTTTAAATGAAAAGCTAGAAATGATTAAGCTCAATGAGGAAGGCAAGTCTCAAGCCAAGACAGGCCACTAGCTAGGCCTCTTGCACCAGTAAGCCAAGTTGTGATGATGGCAAAGTTGAAGGAAATTACAAGTACTACTCCAGCGAATACACAAATGATAAGAAAGCAAAATAGCCCTATTACTAATACAGAGAAAGTTATAGTGGTCTGACAGAAGATCAAACCAGCTATGACATTTCCTTAAGCCAAAGCCTAGTCCAGAGCAAGGGCCTAACTCTCTTCAATTCTACAAAGGCTAAGAGAGGTGAGGAAGCTGCAAAAGAAAAGTCTAAAGCTAGCAGAGGTTGGTTCATGAGGTTTAAGGAAAGAACTCCATACATAAAAGTACCGGGGAAGCAGCAAGAGCTGATGCTGAAGCTGCAGCAAGTTACCAAGAAGATCTAGTAAAGATAATTAATGAAGGTGGCTACAACTAAACAATAGATTTTCCACACAGACAAAACAGACTTATATTGGAAGAAGATCCCTTCTAGGACTTCCATAGATAGAGAGAGGTCAATGCCTGGCTCCAATGCTCATTTACCATTATAAAAATCCCTGGGCCATTAAGAATTAGGCTAAATCTACCCTGTCTGTGCTCTATGCATGGAACAAAGCCTGGATGGCAGCAAGTCTGTTTACAACACGGTTTACTGAATATTTGAAGCCCTCTATTGAGACCTACTGCTCAGAAGATTCCTTTCAAAATATTACTGCTCATTGACAATGCACCTGGTTACCCAAGAGTTCTGATGGACATGTATGAGATTGATGTTGTTTTGATGCCTGCTAACATAATATCCACTCTGCAGCTCATGGATCAAGGAGTAATTTCGACTTTCAAGTCTTATTATTTAAGAAATACCTATGTAAGGCTATAGCTGCCATATATAGTGATTTTTCTGATGGATACGCGCAAAGTCAATTGAAAACCTTCTGAAGGATTCACCATTCCAGATGCCATTAAGAACATCAGTGATTCATAGTAAGAGGTCTATTTTGCAACATTAACAAGAGTTTGGAAGAAGCTGATTCTAATGATGACTCTGACTGAGGAGTTCAAAACTTCAGTGGAGGAAGTAACTGCAGATGTGGTAGAAACAGCAAGAGAACCAGAATTAGAAGTGGAGCCTGCAGATGTGACTGAATTGCTGCAATCTCAGGATAAAACTTTCACGGATAAGGAGATGCTTCTTATGGATAAGCAAAGAAAGTGGTTTCTCAGAAAGAAATCTACTCCTGGTGAGGATGCTGTGAAGACTGTTCAAGTGGCAACAACGGATTTAGAATACTATCAATACATAAAGTTAGTTGATAAATCAGTGGCAGTGTTTGAGAGGATTGATTCCAATTTTGAAAGAAGTTCTAACTATAGGTAAAATGCTATCCAAACAGCATCGCATGTTACAGAGAAATCATTTGTGAAAGAAAGTCAACTGATGCAACTGATGCAGCAAACTGCAGTGTTGTCTTATTTTAAGAGATTGCCACAGTCACCCAGGCTTCAGCAACCACCACCGTGATCAGTCAGTAGCCATCAATATGGAGGCAAGACCCTCCACCCGCAAAGATTACTAGCTGAAGACTCACACGATGGTTAACAATTTTTAGCAGTGAAGTATTTTTAAATTAAGGTACGTACATTTTTTTTAGACATAATACTATTTGTACACAATAGACTACAGTATAGTGTAAATATAACTTTTTATGCACTGGGTGTTTGTGTAACTCACTTTATTGCAATAGTCACTTTATTTCGGTGGTGTAGAACCAAACCCACAGTATCTATGAGGTATGCATCCAGCAATAGGAGACCTGTTTCTAGAGCTAAAAGGATTAAATAAGATAACCTATATAAAGTAACAGCAGGGTTCCTAGTCTATACTAAAGCACTAAATAAATAATATTTCTTTTCATGGCTCTCTGTAAATATGCTGAACTCCTACTCATCCTTCAAGCCCCATTTTAAATATCTGTTTCTACAAAACCTGCTTAATTATGTGTTCTATTTTCTTCCCCCCAAAAATGCAATTGCCTATTATCCTGTGTTACCCATGGCACTTAGAGAAACCTCTATTGTATTTTAATTGCTTTTTTAAAATATTTATTTATTTTGGCTGCGTTGGGTCTTCGTGCTACAAACAGGCTTTCTCTAGTTGCGGCGAGCAGGGGGCTACTCTTTGTTGCGGTGCACGGGCTTCTCATTGCAGTGGCTTCTCTTGTTGCGGAGCACGGGCTCTAGGCGCGTGGGCTTCAGCAGTTGCAGCACGCGGGCTCAGTAACTGTGGCTCGCAGGCTCTAGAGTGTAGGCTCAGTAGTTGTTGCGCACGGGCTTAGTTGCTCCGCAGCATGTGGGATCTTCCCGGACCAGGGCTAGAACCCGTGCCCCCTGCATTGGCAGGCAGATTCTTAACCACTGCGCCACCAGGGAAGGGTCTAATTGCTTGTTGCTGGCCTTTCTGTTCCATTAGAGTATGAACACCTACAGGGTGGGATTTTTATCTAATTACTGCCTACTCACATGAAGCTTAATTTGCATTTGTTAAACAAATAAATGATTTAATTAAACCATTACAAACTAAAACCCTTAGATGGCCTTTCAAATATTTCATAATACCCTTAAAAAAATAATGGCAATCCTAACTTAGAGCGATACCCTATCAGCAATAGAATTTTTTAATGTTTCTGCTTACCATTCACTCATTTATTCAACAAGTACAACCAGTGCTTCCTACGGGCTGGGAGTATTGTACATTAGTGAACAAAACGAATAAAAAACCCTGTCCTCCCGGCCCTTATATTTACCACAGGTAAATCTGTGGAAGTAAGAAATTACCATTGCAAACTTGTCTGAAAAATATACCAGAAGACACATTTTGTTATTCTTCAACATTTACTAAATATCAAAAGAACAACAACAAAAAAAACTCCTGACCACACATAAAATTTAACTACTTAAAACAGCATGAAATAAACTCAGATTTAGTGTACTAAACAAGCAAAACTGATTTGTATCCTTAAAAAAATGTTCATGTTAGGACCCATTTCCTTGTAGCTAAAAATATTTGAGACTTCTTTTTTGAATTGTTAGTAATCTTTGTGAGTTTTAACGGTTTTATGTGTACAATTACATGCATCACATAGATCCTAATTTGAAAGGTGGCGATGTTTAATATGGCTTATTTGAAAACCTGTTTATGACCTTAAAACATTCTTCACTTATAAGTGAGGAGGGCTTTTTACGAAACTTTGTATCAGGGCTTCCAGTCTAAGGGGTGCTCCCCCTGGAATGAGACAGGCAGTTAGTTAAAAAAAATTTAACTAATTTTTTATCAGGACCATGTCTCAACTGGCTGCACTATCAGGCAAGCAGCCCAGGTGCCACAGACACAGATGCAGTTCTTGCACACCAACCTTTCCAATCTAACCTCCGGCTTCATCCTCTTGGCTGCATCCACCTGGTTCCCCAAGTATGGCCTATGGTTTCCTTTCTTTACTCATTCCCTGGCTTAGAAGGTCCTTTCCTTACTTCTACTGTCAAAATACTACTCATCAACATACCATTTCCATCTGGAAGAGCTTAGGCTTTCCTCTGTTGGGGGTAATGGTACCCTCTTTTAATTCATCAGCCCTCCCTGTAATCCTTTCTTATGGAGATTAGCAAGTTCTACCTTGCCTTAGTCCTGCCCTGCCACTCTTACTGAAATATAAATGCTCCTTACTGTTCTGCTCACAACATCTGGAAAGGGCCCTTACACACAACAGCGGGTTAATTTTCCTATCAGATAAAAAAGTAAACATAATACCCAAATATCCAATATGTGCCATAGCTAAACACTAGGAAACTTCATTTAGAGATCTCTGCAAAACAGTATTGAATTCCAAAATCACAAATAAGATTCAGTCTTACTGAACAAATCTTGCTACCTAAAATTACATTATTTCAATGTCCGAAGGAACAAAAAAGGTAGTCTGATATCCCAGGCAGAGAATTCTGAGAAAATAATCCTGAAAGCACAGGTAGTTCCTGTACAGAGAGGTTTCATTTCAGCAGTACTTTTTGGTCATTTTGGACTTTAATGCACCAACTCAACATTTTACTGAGAGACTTGTCCTGCTTCCCAATTAACAGTGAGATACACAATCAAAAAGGAAGTCAGTAATAACCGATTTTGGATATAAAAGTGCAGTGAGTTAGGTTTTAGGCCCATGGTTCCTACATGTGGAGTTGCATAAATGGGGCTCTCTCCCCCATAGAGCCTACAGAGAAGAGGCAAAAAGCATAAAGGTCAAACAAATGGTGAATGGACAGATCATCAAGAGCCCAAGATCTAAAGGGCTCTTTCATCAATCCCTAGCCATAGGGAAGAAATACTTTAACAGCACCCTAAAGGAAACAAAATAACTGAATTACGAAAGGCAACATTAAAAGAGCATCAGTGGCGCGTCTTAGAAAAACTACTAGCGAGATTTAAGTCTCAACCCCCTACTTTGTCTCAAAAGTGTTTTCTAATAATACTAAGCACATTCCAAATAGCTTCCATCTGCCAAGAACTTACCAACTGCACCTCCCCTGCTCACCAACCAGGGTGAAAAATCAGTGCCAAGGGAACCTACATCCATTCATTTTGGAAGTAAATTGCGAACATCTACCTTGCCAGGCATTTATCCACAGGGCGAGTAGTTCCTAAATGAATTTAGGAAGTGAACATGACCCAAAGGAAAGCAGGAGAGGCAAAACAAAGAGGAGAATGGGTGAATATAGATTTAAAGGAAAAAGTCAGAGAAACAGAAAAGGCAAGAATTCATTGGGGAAGAAAATGAAAAGCAAAGAGCAATACAAAAAGTAACAGCAAAAGAGGAGAAAAAATAATACTCCACCCTAAAGATAAATGACTAGAGAAGGAAAGTGAGGAGTAGCAAAAAATAGAGTCCAGATGACTTGATTAACTTTAAAAATTCTCTTACTGTGACTTTTAAGACTGATTGGGTTCGGAGTTTGGAATCCTAGGAAAGGAAACGGTCTACCAATGGAGAAACAAGGTGAGACAATGCTGAAAAGTAAAGAGGCCCTCCTTCCTAAGCTCTAGATAGGCATCAGGTAGGGCTGGATCAAGGACAACGCTGGTGATACGCGGGGCTCCCGGAAGGGCTCAGAGAGACAACAATCACGCTGATTCACTTGTCTGTGGGAAATCGAAGATTCCTCGTGGGCTCCGGAGAGACTACAGCGAACCCCCACCCCCACCCTAGGGGGAGACTGCGAGGCCGGACTAACAAACAGATGGGCTCTCGGAGCACGAGCAAGAGACGCGAAGTATTCTCGGGGAGCCGGCCAGACCCGACGGGGACCCCGAAGGGGCAAAAGGAACGCAGCGACCAGGGTCAAGGGCGGTGTCGCCAGGGGCCCCCCGCGCGCCCTTCGCCAAGCCGGAACTCACCGATGCCGAGCCCTACAACCAGGCGGCCGGCGAGCAGCGTCTCCTTGTTGTTCGCCGCAGCCAGCACCGTGGAGCCGGCGGTGAAGAGAGCACTGGCCAGCAGGATGGCGGCGCGGCGGCCGAAGACGCCGTTGAGGGCCCCGCCAGCCAGCGCCGAGACTGCGGCCGCCCCCACCGTGCTGGACACGAGCAGCTCCTGCCACAGCGCGTCCAGGCTGAGCTGCCGCTTGAGCAGCAGCATGGCCCCCGACACCACCCCGGTGTCATAGCCGAACAGGAAGCCGCCCAGCGCGGAGAAGACTGCCACCACGTACACGAAGGCGGGGGTCTCGTCCTGCTGGAACTGCCTCCGCGCCGCGCGCTCCAGGTCCCCGACGCCGCCGCCGCCCGAGCCCTGCAGGCTGGCGCTGGACTCGGCGGCCGCCAGGAGGCTGCGCTCTCCAGCCGTGCTCGCCGCGTCCGGCTCCTGCTGCTTCCTGCGCCGCTCGCCCATGAGGCTGCTCAGGCTCCGCAGCGTGTACTCCACATTCTCGCTTGCCTTGCGGGACATAGGGCAGGGGCCCGGGGCTGCCCGGGGGGACGAGGCTCCGCGGGCCGGCGGTCTCGGAGGGCTAGACAGCCCGAGCGGGCACAAGGAACCGCTGCCGCCGCCTTCCTCCTCCCGGCTCCCGCTCCGACTGCCACGGCAGCAGCCGCCGCCGCCGCGGCCGCTCCGGGGAGAAAGTTGCTGCCCGCCGAGCTCCGGCGCTGCGGAGTTGGAGCCTGGCGGGTCTCACTGAGACTCACGCCCCGCGCCTGCCGAGCTGGCGCTGCAGAGCGAGCGGGAGGTGGGGCCGCGGGTCACGTGCAGCCCCAGTCGGCAGGGCCTGGCCGGAGACGCTCCGCCCCCTCCCCGGGCGGGGCCAACCTGAGCCCGCCCCGATCCCTAAAACCTACCCCCAGGTCGATCGCGACCTCTGACCTAGGCTCGTTCTTACGTGGCTCTCGCATCCTTACAGCTTTAAGCCCCCTAATTTGGGGGCCGCAACTGGGTAACAAGCCAATGTTTGAATGCCGGGTACTAGGCTTTCAGACCCGGAGAAACCGCCTACGATGATTGCACGGTTTGGAAAGGCAAGAAGAGAACCCCTTATAAAAGCCTGAGGATGGCCAAGGCTGGAAAGGGCCTAGGAAAAAATATCCTGTTATGGCATATAGCAAGCACCCTTACTTACTTTTATAATATTGTGACAAAAATGGGTCTGTTCTGGAGCAATTAAGTTTCTTATCGCCAGTCCCTCCTCAACTTATGCTTATTTTAAAGGCACGGTACATCTTATTTCTTTGAGGACAGAGATAATGAATCTCCCCAGGTGAATCCCAAACTTCCTTCCATGGATCCCTGATATGTAAAAGAAAATTCACATTTATACATTACACATTACAAAGTAAACCCAATATTTGATGTGATTTAAGGTTAAGAGGAAATCTCCACCTAACTCCCCAACATACTCACTAAAAGGAAGGATGTCTTCTCCCCTGAGAAGTCTGCACTGTTGCCTTCCATTTGCAGGGGCAATTTTAACTGCTTCATTTGCTTGAAACAAAGCAAAGATGACATTACTTGCCACCATTTTTTTAAACTGTTGAGTTAATTACCGGTTGTTAGTTTTTTTCCTCACTTTGAAGTCACTAGTAAATCATTTTATACAGCTCCACTTTAGAAAAGAAACTTTGTCCCTCTGATTTGCTTTCATTCTTCAGGCTCAGGGCAGGAGGTAAAGCATCATATAATTTTGTTCCTTATCATTTCAGTGCTCTTTTATTTTCCTTATTTGAGCAAAAGTCTTAGTCTGAGGCCTATTTTTTCATGCAGCCTAAAACTTGTTCTTATTAAAGAAAAGGATTTTGTCGTTTCGTTTTCAATAAAAATTTATATTATAATTTGTCAAAATTGCTTTCCTTTGGATTATCAGTCAAGATTATCTCCAAAATATAACACTTTCCTTAACAGCAACAAGGAAAAATGAACTAATGGGCTTAGAGGGCTTAACTGTTTAAACTTATTGTGTGGCTTTAAAGTAAGGTTCTCTCATAATTCCCAGGGATCAATTAAACAGAGAGAGCTTTTAGCTCTGGAGCAATGAACTCTAATATTCAGGCTACAGAAAAAGATTCAGGTAAGAGAGCGCCCTTTTCCATGCCTGCTGTAATAAAACCGCGCCACCTGGTGGTGAGCTGGTTCATTGCTTTTAAAGAGCAGGGCTCTTCTACCAGATGAGAATCAGCTGGTACTGTTAACAGTTCCCTCTTGCTGAGATGAAACAAACTTCCTTTTACTCCTGGCAGGAACACCTTGGCTCCTGAGCATCCCTTGCTGGAAATTCAGCTTTTATGTCACAGAACGCTAAACTGCTTAAAATGGTTCCACTCCAAATCATCAGGGCACCTAAATACCTACAATCAGGTTACATCTGAAAAGAAATGTGACATGAAAAAAAGGGATCAGAGAATTCAACAGAGTTCTTTCCAGCCCTTGGAGGGAGCCAAGTTCATTTTAACACTACAGTGTGAGTCCAAAGTATAGTTCCCTGAAGCCTGCCCCAACCGCAGATTATGATGAAATGGAAAGCTAAGGGTCAAAAGACATGAGTCCTGTCAGTATCACTGTTTTACTGTACAACTTTTGACAACCACTAAATTAGTCTGTTCCTTGTTTTCTTATTTGCAGAGCAGATATTGGTACAGCAATGACTCATTTACTAGAAATGAAAAATAATTTTAGAATATACCTAGTTGCTATTGCACAGTAAATAGTAATTCTAAGCATCATTATTGGCTTGCAAGGTGAATTTGAAAACCCAAGTTTTAAGTACATTTGCTTTACAACCTCCAGGAAGAGGGAAAGAAGTGAGAGAGTGGTTTTAGCTGTACTGCTACAGATCCCTTTCCATTCATCTCTCCCACCATAACAGTTCCCTTTCCCCGGAGGTAACCACACCTATCACTTTGAAATGTATCTTTCCAGAACTTTCTGTATGCATTTATATGTACACAGTAAAACACAAAGTTTGTTTTACTATTGTTTAGATCACAAAGAAAGAAAACCCAAATCAGACTGGTTTAAGCTAAAATTATGGTGGAGAGGGAGGATTTATTGACTCTTGTCTCTGAAAAGTTTTCAACAGGCTGATTTCAAGTACAGCTGAATATGGGCCTCAAAAACCAGGATGTCATCAAGGGCTCCATCTCTCCATCTGCTTCTTGCTACTTGCACTCCACTCTCAAATTCCATGTGGTAGCCAAGTGACTACAGCAGGTTCCAAGGTCTATTTCCTATTCTACTCATACCTGAGGGCCAATTAGCGCCCACATCTTGAACTATTAATAGAAGTAAATCATGTAGGCTTCAAGTGTGTTTGGGGGGACATTCCCATAAGAAATCTGGGGTACTTTTTTGCCAGAAGACAGGCAAACAAATCCTTGGCAATAAAACCAACAGATTTGAGTTACCAAAGTAACTAGTAAAGTAACATGGCATAAAAGGCAAGTAAAGCGTTTCAGGAAGGAGGGGTTGGCTAAGAGAACCAAATATATTGGATAGAGATCAAAGAGAATAAAAACTCATATGAAATCATTGAACTTGACTATTAGAAAGTCAATGGTGAAGACCTAATGTATACCATGATGACTAGAGTTAATAGTTAATATATTGTATACTTGAAATTTGCTAATAGAATATATCTTAAATGTTCTCACCACAAAAAAGGTAATCTGTGAGGTGATTAATATGCTAATTACCTTGATTGTGGTAATCATTTCACAGTGTATGCGTATATCAAAACATCACATTGGGGCTTCCCTGGTGGCGCAGTGGTTGAGAGTCCACCTGCCGATGCAGGGGACGCAGGTTCGTGCCCCGGTCCAGGAAGATCCCACATGCCGCGGAGCGGCTGGGCCCATGAACCATGGCCGCTGAGCCTGCGCGTCCGGAGCCTATGCTCCGCAACGGGAGAGGCCACAGCAGTGAGAGGCCCGCATACCGCAAAACAAAAAAAAACAAAAAAACACATCACATTGTATACCTTAACAATATACATTTTTAATTTGTCAATCATACAACAATAAAGCTGGGGGGGGGAAGAGAGAAAAAAAAGTCAATGGTGACTGCTGAGAATCAGAATATTGTTTTGATGGTATTTTGCTGGTATTACATTCAGAAACCAAGTAGTAATGCCAGAATCCTGCCCTATTGATCGTTCTTCCTTTCTGTACATATAACAGACAATAGCAGCATGAAAATAAATATATTATTAATAGGTACAAAGGTAGCAGGTCCCATGGCTTAGTTATGAGGTTTAATATGTGCTTAGTACTTCCCCCCGAATCTTGCCTTTGACTTGTTCTAAGGAAGAAGAGATGGAATGAGGGAGGCAAGAATGGAAGGTAAGAAAACAGGATGGTCAGCATGCCCAATGGACAATGCCCGATCTGGATCTGCTTACTACATGGAGACATAGAACAGGAAATACAAGGAAGCATGAGGCATGGGTGATATTTTAACACACATTGACCCTGCCCACTAATAACCATGCCCAACTGGGAAGAGAACTTGCGACACAACATAATATCACCTCCTCCTCTTTTGGGTGGGGAGGGTTGCAGCTCCTCTTCCTCCTCAGAGACTTTTAGGAGAGCAATGTTAATTAACAGAAAATAGTGGAAATAGCAACTGTAGGCTGCATTTTCTAGAAGTCTCTTGGTAAATGCAATGAAGGAGAGAATAGTTTAAAGAGATATCAGGATCAAGAGAAGGGGTAGAGGGGTTAGGCATGACAAATTTATTCATATACTGAAGTGAAAAGAATATATTGACAAGTCAGGATCCTGCATGATTGATAGAGCAAAGTCTCAAAGAAGGCAGGGAGGAAAAGAGCAAGATCATTAAGAGAGAGGCTAACCTAGCCATAGGGAAGAGGAGGAACACTTCTTCCTCTAAAAGAGAAGGCAAGGGCTTCCCTGGTGACGCAGTGGTTCAGAGTCCGCCTGCCAATGCAGGGGACGCGGGTTCGTGCCCCGGTCCGGGAAGATCCCACATGCCGGGGAGCGGCTGGGCCCGTGAGCCATGGCCGCTGAGCCTGCGCATCCGGAGCCTGTGCTCCGCAACGGGAGAGGCCACAACAGTGAGAGGCCCGTGTACCGCAAAAAATAAAATAAAAGAGAAGGCAAGCAAAAAGAAAAAAGCAGGAAAGAAGAACATGGCATTAATAACAAAAATACAGTGTTGACCTTAGTAGCTTTTAACCAAGGGACTGGCAAGTATCTACACTATTAGCACTCAATTCTGGGTGCTGTTGTTGGCCTAAGGACTTTTACTAGGATAACTCTTATAGTTAATTAATAGCATAAGTAATAGTATAATCACTAACAAAAATTATAAAAATAAAAAAGAAAGCTTTCATGAAATGGATAATAGGGGGATGGGGGATGGAGTGAACCTAGATGTTATAAGCAGGAACACCCAAGTTCATATCTTCAATCTGCTACTTCCTTGACTGTATGACCACTTACTTATTTTCTCTCAACTTCAGGTTTCTCTTCTGTTAAAGGAGGATAATAATAATGTATCAGTAGTTAGATGGTTTCAATCTGAGTAACAGGAAGTCCATACTGAAACTGCCTAATACAGAAGTGTATTATTACATAAATCTCAATGTCCAGAGGTGGCGGCATAAGGAATGGTATGATCAGTCTTTGAAAAATGGTGTCAAAGATCCAGATTCTGTCCTTTCCTCCACTCTACTATTCTTAGTGTATTAGTTTGGCCCTCTGCTGGCTTCTGTAAGACAGCTCTAACATTTCCAGGTACCATTTTTCTAATGTATACAGAAAAGTACAGTACTTAGTCCCTATTCTCAAATGCAATATATTCCAAGTAGTAAAAGACCAACATGACTATGTTTAGATATACCTAATAATACAAAGCATAGTGTACCAAATTGGAGCTAGAAACAAAAATTCCAGTGGAAC
Organism: Monodon monoceros; assembly: GCF_005190385.1. Lineage (NCBI taxonomy): Eukaryota > Metazoa > Chordata > Mammalia > Artiodactyla > Monodontidae > Monodon > Monodon monoceros. Next base: position 29,209,455 of record NW_021703783.1, read on the forward strand.
TCAACTTTGATTGCAGAGTGTCAAAATATTCTTTATTGACCCAAATGAGTAGCTGCAAATGATAACAGTTAAAAAAATAACAGAAAGGAAAAAAAAAAAAAAAACCCTTGACTTGCAACTTCAAGAAATCTCTTAATTAAACAAGATGCAAAAATCTGAAATGAGAGTAGTGGGAAGTATTTGTTTCAAAGTAGAATCACTAATAAAATTAGTAACAACTCACCCTCTTTAATTGAGAAATTATTAACTTGGCCTGACACTGGTTCTTCAGCCAGTTTCAGTCGTTTGACTAGTAATGGAAAATACTTTCAAATGTATCTTGTAACATGAAGAGCTCCTCACTAATCATTTTGTTTTAAAAAATTCTACTTTAAAAAGCAGGTTTTCTTTTGCATTTTGAATCCAAATTGTAAACTCACTTGTAATAGTGACTCTGTCTGAAGCAGAGTCACTATGTTGTAAGCATGGTAATAGGGTGACTCTGCTTTGCCAAACTGAGTGAACTTACCATGTTAAAACTAAGTAAATATCCAGCTGAAACAATTAATTTATATTTTGTAGTTGTAATTATTTAGATAAAATAAATTCCTATTTCCTTATACATTCCTCTTAACTCAGGAGAACCAAAAACTTTTAATTTAATAATACAAATTATGTAATTCACTGACCATATAAGTTGCACAGCATTAACAAGCACTGCTTTGAAGGATGCTTTTGTTTTCCCAGCCAGTAGTACTTACACATGCAAAATATGACTGTATAAACAAACTTTTGCAAAAACTATTTCAGGAAGAGTGGTCAATCTCAATGTTTCCAAAAAAACACTATTGTGGGCTTCCCTGGTGGTGCAGTGGTTGAGAGTCCGCCTGCCAATGCAGGGGACACGGGTTCGTGCCCCAGTCTGGGAGGATCCCACATGCCGCGGAGCGACTGGGCCCGTGAGCCATGGCCTCTGAGCCTGTGCGTCCGGAGCCTGTGCTCCGCAACGGGAGAGGCCACAACAGTGAGAGGCCCGCGTACCGCAAAAAAAACCCCAAAAAACAAAAAACACTATTGTAATTTCCTCTCAGATTCTCTCTCACAATTTTTACAGTGTACAGCATTGAACATTTTTATATCTCAAATACACTAAATGACACTTCAGTAATACTGAACTTGCTTTTATATCTGATTTCCATGCTGAGTCAGTAAGTATGGGACAGAGAGTCTTTATGGTGGAAATAGGAGCATTCATTACAGTAAGTTCCCTACATATGAACCTTCAAGTTGCGAACATCCAAAGATGCAAACGTGCATTCCATCAACGTCAGGCATGAGTGAAATTGCAGCTTGCCCTCTGTCTCCTATTGCTGACGTTCCTTCATCTCTACCATCTCCTACCTCCTCTCCCTCCTCCAGTCAGTAACTCTTCTTGCCTGTTCACTCAGTGCCAGCCCCTGGATGCCAGCTGTTGTACTGCACTACTGTACTTTTCAAGGTACTGTACTCTAAGATTAAAAATATTTTCTTTATTTTTTGTGTTTTTTTTTACTTTTGGCTGCATTGGGTCTTTGTTGCTGTGCGCGGCCTTTCTCTAGTTGTGGTGCGCGGGCTTCTCATTGCAGTGGCTTCTCTTGTTGCGGAGCATGGGCTCTAGGCACATGGGCTTCAGTAGTTGTGGCATGTGGGCTCCAGAGCGCAGGTTCAGTAGTTGTGGCGCACGGGTTTTGTTGCTCCACAGCATGTGGGATCCTCCCAGACCAGGACTTGAACCTGTGTCCCCTGCATTGTCAGGCAGATTCCTAACCACTGTGCCACCAGAGAAACCCTTGTGTTTGTTTTTTATGTATTATTTGTGTGAAAAGTATTATAAACCTATTACAGTACAGTACTATATGTTGGGTACCTAGGCTAACTTTGTTGGACTTACAAACAAATTGGACTTATGAACGTGCTCTCAGAACAGAACTCGTTCGTATGTAGGGAACTTATTGTACTCGCTTCCTGTGATTTTTCTAAACTGAGACTCCTAGAAAACATGTCTTCATAAGTGCAATTAGAGAAGTTTTATCTACAGGTCAGCCCATAGTTAAAGAAATGTGTCCTTAGTAAATGAGAGCAGGGCCTGTGTTTTCTCTGTTCACTATTATATCCCCTGAGTCTAACACATTGCTGGCACATAAGTATTTATTGAATGAATGAATGAAGGAAGGAGTGAGGGATATCAGTCTGCATGGAATCTGTTTGGCTTAGGTCTGTAAGTCATCACTTTCCATACCTATACGTAATATGATGAAATAACAAGTTGAGATAATACAAAGTATGTGTATAACATGCCACCTGACCCCAACCCTAAATATAGCTCAAGCAGTGTCAGATTTTAACTGATCAAACAAGCGTGCTTTTTCTTAAGAAATACACAGCATAGCCTATAGATGTTAACAGAAATAAATGCAATATTTCTTGGGCATTGAACTTTATGAAAAGCACTTTACTTTGCACTGTCCTCAATTGTCCTCATTCCCAGTAGGAAAACACTGCAGACCCATATATGAAAATAGCTGATCGTATAAATCATTATGTACCAAATTATTGAAAGAGACAAAATTCTGGTTAAGAAGAGAAGAGAGATCAATGGACTGAAATTTAAATTTTAAAAAAATGGTATTTATTTTCTCCAGTTCAAAGCTATAACATAAAAAACAAAGTTGTTGCAATAGAATTATTCTTATTCCTAATTGCTACCAAAATTGTTGATGAAATGTCAACTGATCAAACTAAAGAGTAAATAATTTCAGTTTGCTTTTGGGTTTTACAATCTACTCAGTTTTTTTCATTTTTCTGGTCTATTAGTGATTACAGTCTATTTCATCATTAATTTGGGGAGCCCTATTTCATCATTAATTTGGGGATCCCTAGGTTACAAGTGGTAAAGCACAATTTCTGTGTGCTACCTCTTAATTAATAGACATCTTACCCAGCTACTAACCAGACATAATCACCCTGCTTATCACTGTGTGGTTTTGCATACTATTCTAGTGAAAAATTGTCAAATAGAAGAAAAATTGCATAAATTCCAAAACATAGAATAGGAATACATATTTTGAAAAATTTTTAAAAGAAAATTTTGACAATTTTCAAGTGGAAAGCTAAGTCAATATACATAACAATCAATGGTCTGTCATCTTAGAAAATTACTCTGAATTCTATGGAGAACAAGAAAGAGATGGAACTACTTTAGCAGCTGTTCCCAATACCAAAAGGAAAAAGAAAGCTTCCAAGTGCAAAAAAACATTCCTTAGATTGCACCATTTGAAGATCTAAGATAATTTCATTATTTTCTCTAAATCATCGAATTATTATAAGAGATGCTTGGATGAGTACAGAAAAATTCAATACGTTATTGTCACTGGCTAATGATGACAGATATTCATCAGGGAGTGATCTGGTAAGAAAATAAGAATGTAATAGTGCACTAACAAGAAAAGCAAAGTCTATTTCTTCTGTACGATCTTTGTTTTGTGAAATTGCCATGAAATTTTCATGCATGAACCCTGAGGTAATCATATATATTAAAAATACCCTAAGGCTATTTTTCATAGACCTACAGGCTAAGTGAAGACTCAGCTTTCAATTATCATCCTAATGGATGAGAAACTCACAGGGTGAATAATAAGGGGAAAAAGCAGTCAACTATATATACTCATAGTTTTAAACATTAAAAAAATAATGCTTCAGATTTCTGTTACAGTTTAGGTATGAATAAAAACTGCTTTGTGTCTTTTCTTTTTAAAAAGTTATGGTCTTTTAAAGTTTGTCTTTTAAAAATTATCTTCTAATACAACCCATTTTTTTTTAACCTCCCTAAATTGTAGTAGACATCTATTATACTTTGTGATCTTGTACTTTTGGACACGCTTTCTCCGGGGAATTGCCTGTATTATGAGTCTCACTTTGCCAAAATAGAAGCCAGAAGTTCACTTTCCCAGCATTCCTTAGAGTTAGGGGCAGGCATATCACCCAAGTTCAGCCAATCAAAAACATCTGCACAAGACTTTGATTGGAAGAGAATAACATGAAGAGGGAGGCTCTCTATGAAGTCTATCCTACTGAGGGTGGCAAAGACTGGCAGAGGGAAGCCATACAGCCTTGAAAAATTGGCAGCAGGAGTACTGCTGGGGGCATACTATGTCCAAAGTTGGCAGCGGGAGATGTGGTGTCTTCACCCAGCCGCAGCAGAAGAGTCTCCACCGAGCAACCAGTGGGGTAATTAAGATGTGGTTGGACGCATCACCTCCAGGTGTGATTATCTGGCTCTTGCAAAATTCTTTGACTTCATTTATATCAATATATAATATATAATAGCCATAGTACAAAAACCTTCAATCCATAAAAAGGCAAAAAAAGAGGAAGAACAGGGAAAGATAGAAAAATAGCAAAATGGTCAATTTAATCCCAAATATATCAGTAATCACATAGAAGATAAATAGTCTAAGCATACCAATTAAAAGACAAAGATTATCAGATTAGATATAAAATACAGAACTCAACTGTATGCTGCCTACAAGAAACCAACTTTAAATATAAAGGATATATTAAATATTATTATATTTATTTATTATATATTAAGTATAAAAGAACAGACAAAGATACATCTTGCTAACACTAGCCCAAAGAAAGCTGGATATATTAATACACACAAATAAGAGGTGTCTATTCATAAGATTACATAATCTTAAAAGTTTAAGCATCTGAAAACAGAGCTTAAAGGGACTTCCCTGGCGGTCCAATTGTTGAGACCCCATGCTTCCACTGCAGGGGGCACGAGTTCAATTCCTGGTTGGGGAACTAAGATCCCACATGCCGCACGACCAAAAAAACAAAAACCAGAACTTCAAAATAAATGATAGAGATACAAAAAAAGTAGATAAAACCACAATTACAGTCAGAGATTCAATACTCATCTTTCCATGATTGATAGAAGTAGTACACAGAAAAAAGGATTTAACAAAGATGTAAAATATTTGAATAACACTATCAACCATATTAACATAATTGACACTTAGAGAACACTCCGTCAAACAACAATAGAATACACATCCCTTTCAAGTACACGTGAAACAATTACCGGAGTTACACCATAACTTAGGCTTTGAAACTAGTGTTAATAAATTTAGAGTGATTCAAGACGTTAGTATATTTTCTGTTCACATGGAATTAAATTGAAATCAATACCAGAGAGCCCCCAAACATATAGAAACTAAATAGTACACTTATAAATAATCCATGTATCAAAGAAGGAATCAAAAGGGAGATTAGAAAGTATTTTGAACTGAAAGAAAATATACAAAAAACAGACCAAAATTTGTGGGATCCCACTGAAGCAACTTCTTAGGAGATATGCATAGCCTATAATAGAAACAAAAAAAGATTGCAGGGCTTCCCTGGTGGCGCAGTGGTTGAGAGTCGGCCTGCCGATGCAGGGGACACAGGATCATGCCCCGATTCGGGAAGATCCCACGTGCCGCGGAGCGGCTGGGCGCGTGAGCCATGGCCCCTGAGCCTGCGCTTCCAGAGCCTGTGCTCTGCAACGGGAGAGGCCACAACAGTGAGAGGCCCGCGTACCGCAAAAAAAACAAAAAAGAAAGAAATAGATAATCGGAATAGCCTTATATTTATTAAGAAACTTATAGTTTAAAACCTTCCCATGAGGAAAATTCCAGGTCCTGTTGGCTTCACAGGTAAAGTCTACCAAACATTTAAGGAAGAAATAATATGATCCATACTAACTCTTAGAAAATCAAAGAGGAGGAGAAAGTCAGAATTATTCTGATTCCAAAACCAAAGACATTTTAAGAAAACTGCAAAACTCTCATATAGATAGATGCAAAATTTCTAAAAAAATTTTTAACAAATTAAATCAAACAATATTTTAAAAGGATAATACATCATGACTAAGTGGAGTTAGTCCTAAGAATGCAAAGTTGGTTTCACATTTTAAAAATCAGTCAATATAATTCATTATATTAAAAACTTATTTTAAGAAATTCATACGATCATCTCAAGAGATGCAGAAAAAATTTTGAAACATACAACATTCATTTGTGATTTAAATAAAAACCCTCAACAAGCTAAGAATAGAAGACTTTCTCAGCTTGATAAAAGGCATCTACAACTAACATCATATTTACTGATGAAAGCCTGGAACACTTTATTCTTGGTGTCAGGGGCAAAGTATGGATTTTCACTCTCAGCAATTCTATTCAACACAGTACTGGAGGTTCTAGCCAAACAATAAGGCAAGACAAAGAAATAAAATAATAATAGTAAAAGAAAGTTCACCCAGAGTGTAAAAAAAGTAATCAAACTGTCTTTATTCACAGATGACATATTGGTCTCTAGAAAATCTAAAGGACTCTACAAAAGGTCTACTAGAACAAATAAGTGAGTTTAGCAAGGTTATAAGATATACTGTCATAAACAAAAATCAGCTGTATTTCTAAATACGAACAACAATCAAAAATTGAAATAAAAATACTATTTACAATTGCATCAAAAATATTAATACTTCAGGATGAATCTTAAAAAGATGTGAAAAACCTATACACTGAAAAAAACTATAAAACGTTGCTAGGAAAAATTAAAGACCTAAATAAATGGAGATATATGCTACTTTCATGGATTGAAAAATTCAGTATTACTAAGGTGTTAATTCTCCCCAAATTGATCCATAGATTAAACACAATCCCATTCAAAATTCCAACAGGTTTTTCTTGAAGAAATTGACAAAATGATTTAAAATTTTATATGGAAATGCAAAGAGATGAAATATACAAAACAACTTTAAAATGAAAAAGAAAGTTGGAGGACTAACAAACATGCTTTAGTCGGTCAGTTAAAATCAAGGACTACTTGATTTCAAGCTGTATTATAAAGCTATAGTAATCAAGGTAGTGTGGCATTGATGTAAAGACAGACAAATATAACAGTGTAATAGCATAGAGTCCAGAAATAGATCCACATATGTATGCACAACTGGTTTTCAACACAGTGAAAGGCAATTGAGTGGAGAAAGGACAGCTGGAACATTTGGTTACCCATATGCAAAAAAGAGTGAACTTGAATTCATACCTTTCAGCAGACACAAAAATTAATTCAAAATGGAATGTTTACCTAAATGTGAGAACCTAAAACTAAAAATCTTCTAGAATAAAACCGAGGAGAAACTTTTTGTTGCCTTAGGTTAGTCAAACAGTTCTTAAATATGCTATCAAAATCACAATGTGTAGAAGAACAAATTGATAAATTAGCTTTCATCAAAATTGGAAATTTCTCATGTCAAAAGTCACTTTTTTAAAAAATAAACTTGTTATTTTGAGATAATGGTAGATTCATATGCATTGTAGGAAATAACACAAAGAGATCTTAGGTATCCTCCACCCAGTTTCCCCCAATGGTAACATTTTGCAAAACTTCGGTACAATATCACAACCAGGATATTGCTGCTGATAATAGTCAAGATACAGAATGTTTCCCACACAAGGATCTCTTACATTGTCTTTTTTGAGCCATACTGACTTCCCTCCTGTCCTCACCTCCTCCTTAACCTTGAAGACCCCTAATCTGTTCTCCATTTCTGTAATCTTGTCATGTTATTTAAATGAAATCACACAGTATGTAAACGCTTGATATTGGCTTTTTTCACTCAGCATAATTCTCTGGATATTCATCCAAGTTGTTGCATGTATCAAAATTTCCTCCCTTTTTCTTACTGTGTTATATTCCATGGTGTGATATACCATGGTATATTTAATCATTCACTCATTGAAGAACATCTGGGTTGTTTCCAGTTTTGTCCTATTATAAATAAAGCTATTATAAACATTTGTGTACAAGTTGTTGTGTGAACAGAAATTTTCATCTCTCTAAGATAATTGACCAAGAGTATAATCGCTGGGTTATATGGTAGTTGCGTGTTTAGTTTTTCAAGAAACTACCAAAATGATTTCTAGAGTGGTTGTACCATTTTACATTCCCACCAGCGATATATTAATCCTCCAGATCCAGAATCTCCAGATCCTCATCAACATTTGGTGTTGTTACTTTGTTTCCTTTTAGCCATTCTTATAGGTGTGTACTGATATCTCATTGTGGTTTCAATGTGCATTTTCTTTTTTCTTTCTTTTCTTCCTCTCCTCCTCTTCCTCCTCTGCCTCCTTCTTCTTCTTTCTTTTTTCTTTAACTACGACATGTTTTATTTCACTGCAAAAATCTGTGTAAAGAGCCAAATCTGGTTCCTATGATGAAAACATCCCCCACAGCTTAAGTAAAGGTGAAGGGGGGGTGGTAAGAGTGTAGTGCATTGGGCTAGCTCTATCACTAACTTACCTCTTGTTCTGTGGCCCTGTGTAACGGCAGTCACACATGCCCAAGAGAATTCTCTGCTGGGCTCTCTCTCTTTTTTTTTTTTAATAATTTTTTTTTCGGCTGTGCCAGGAGGCTTATGGGGATAGACCAGGGATTGAACCCACACCCTTGGCAGTGAAAGTTCAGAGTCCTAACCACTGGACTGCCAGGGAATTCACTCTGTTGGGCTCTCTGATAAGGCCTGGAGGGCAGCTGTGACATCTGCTTTCTGGCCCATAGACACTGAAACCCTGAGAGCTGCCATGGTAGTTATCAAAAATGTGTGAATAAACAGAATTCAGAAGGGACTGCATTGGTGTTTTCAGGTAGCCACATACAGGCAAGAGCACTTCAGCTAGGAAGGAAAATATATAATTTATCAAAAAATAGTTGTAGTAAGTTGAGAAATATCTAAATCCTCTGGAGCCAAGACCTGCCCCTTATTTCCATTCACAGTGCCACTGAATAAGCCCAGGGCTGACAGGGGAGCAGTGAGGTGGTGCCTCCTTGAGGGGCCATTTGAGTCATGTACTGCATAAACAGAAAAGGAGACATCCAAGGAGTAGAAGAGGAGATTTTTCATTTGCTCATTTTGTGATAGGATGGAGGGAATTGCCTGGAGGTGAAAGAAGCAAAACTTTTAGTCCTGAGTTTGTTCCAACTCCTCACAAAAACTAAGGCAGATTTTTGAAAACTTGGACCAGTGTCCCACATCCTTGAGGACCAGTGTTAACAAGTGGTTGATCCGAAAGCTTTGTTGCCATGAAATTAGTGTGGCTTATATTCTTTTTTTTCATTTTCCCCTCTCAATACTAGTAGACAAGGTGTTGAGTTGGGGGAATACCAAGTAATTGAGGTGAAAAAGAAGGGTCAACAGAGAGGACACTACACCAGCTTCTCGGCTCTAAAGAAGCTCTTGGGGTGATGATGTATGTGCCAGAAGCCAGTGAAGCTGAGGCTGGCGGTCTGACTGATGGATCACCACAGGACCTGCTGCTTGGTGCTCTCCCTGCTCAGACCAAACCTCTCACTGCCAGCAGTCACCGCGCCCCAACAACTGCCATCACCAGCCCTCTGCTCACAACTAGCATTTTCTTAAAGGCTATTGACGTTCACCTCCTTTTGTGTCCTAATTTGCCATCTCTATATCATCTTCAGTGAAATATCTCTTCATGTTCTTTGCCCGTTTTCTAATGGATTGCTGTTTTTACTCTTGAGAATTCTTTATATCTTCTAGATAATAGTCTGTTTTGTTGTTGTTGGATATGTGGAGAGCAAATATTTTCTCCAAGTCTGTAGCTTAATTTTTTTATCCTTTTAACAGAGAGTTTGGCAAAGCAAAGTTTTCAGTTTTGGTCAAATCGGATTTATTTATTTTGTCTTCTAAGGATTATGTGTTTGGTTTTGAGTCTAAGAATTTTTTCCTGGTCCTAGACCCCAAAGATTTTCTCTTAGTTTTTTTTCTAAAAGTGTTATGGAATAAAACATAAAGTGTTACACTTAATCCAGTGACCCATTTTAAGTCAATGTGTGTATAAGATGTGTGACTTACATCAATATTGATTTTTTTTGCTCATGGATGTCCACTTACTCCAGCATCATTTTGTTGACAAGGCATCTTTCTTCCACTGAATTACTTTTGCTCTTTTGTCAAAAATTAATTGGGCTATTTGTGGTGTCTGGGTGTCTATCCATCCCCCAATACCACACAGTCTTAACTATTGCCACTATCTAATGTGTCAAAATTGGGTAAACAGATTCTTCCCAATTTATGTTTCTTTTTTGAAATTGTTTTAGCTATTCTAGTTCCTTTCCATTTCCTTTTAAAATTTAGGACACTCTTGTATATATCTACAAAAATGCTGAGAGTTTGATAAGAATTGTGTTAAACTTGTATATCAGTTTAGAGAGAATTGATGTCTTTACAGTGTTGAGTATGTTGGGTGTTCATATCCAGGAACAGTCTGTCTTTCCATTTGTTTAACTTCTTTGATTTCTTTCATTAGCATTCTGGAGATTGTAAATGGTATATATTTACAATTTTGACATTAACATTTTTATCACTAGTATATAGAAATATAATTGATTCTTTGTATTTTTATTTTTTATCATGTAACCTTGCTGAAGTTAATGTTCTTTTATCGAAAGGCAACTTTAAGAGTATAAGAAGATTAAGTTACAGACTAGAAAATATTTGAAAATTTTATGTCTGATAGAAGACTCATACCCAGAATAAATAGAACACTCTTGAAATTAAATAATAAACAACTCAACTAAAAGGTGAACAAAATAACCTGAAAAACATTCACCAAAGACTATATGTGCAGATAGCAAATATGCATATGAAGTGATGCTTGATACCCACTGGTCATTAGGGAAATGTACATTAAAACCCTGATGAGGTATTACTACATACCTAATAGAATGGCTAAAAGTAAACCTACTGATCATATCAAGAGTTGACAAGGATGTGGAAGGACTGGTACATTCATCTGCAGGTGAGAATGTATAATGATACAACCACTTTTGAAAATAGTGTGACATTTTCTTTAAAAAGTTAAAAATACACTTAGTATACAATCCAGTCATTCCACTCCTAGGTATTTCTTTGAAGATGAAAGCGTATGTACATACAACATTTTGTTAATGTTCATAGAAGCTTTACTAGTAGTAGACAAAAAAATGAAAACAATCCAAATCTCCATCACAGGTGATTAGACAAACTGTGGTATATCTATACATGGAAAACTAATCAGAAATAAAAAGTAATGAACTATTGGTACATGTAGCAACATAGATGATCTCAAAATAATTTTGCTGAGTGAAACAAGCCAGACAAAACAGTATACCCTGTAAATTTTCATTTATATAATGTTATATTAAATGCAAACTAATCTATAGTAAATGAAAGCAGATACTGGTTGTCTTAGAATGGCATTGGGGGTAGGGGAAGAGTAGGAAGAGATTTCACAGGTGCTGTAGGAAGCAGTTGAAATGGATGGTTATGTTCATTACCTTGACTGTGGTGATAGTTTTTCAGGTGTATACATATGTCAAAACTTACCAAATTATACAGCTTAAATATATATAGTTTTTTGAGTGTCAATTACACCTTAATAAATATGTTTTTAAGAGCTTATATTTTAAGAGCTTACCTTTACATGTCTTGGTAAAAAAAGAAAATATTTTTTCTATTTTATATGCTGAGTTTATTATTATTTTTTAAGCATGTAAAATATTTTGTACATGAGAATGGGAAGGATAGGGAAAAGATGGAAAGGGCTTAGGTGTCTGATGTCATCATGAAGATGCCATATCAGCCATTTTCTGCCCAGCTATGTGTTCCTCATAAATGAAAATATTAAAAGCACCAATATTTCAAAAACTACTCATCTTAAAAATTTTGTTGTTGTTGTTGTTACAAGCAGTTTAACTCAAATCCTAAGAAGTTGTACCGGAATAGTCATACTAAACCATTAAAACATTAAAAATTGAATTGTATATAACACCTATAAGAGTTGTGTGTCCTGTAAATTAGGAAATCTATATTTTAAATGTAGGACTCCTTCCAGATCGAAGGTAGCCAGAAAATACAAGTACATATTTTAAGTGTTTACAAATTATGAAACCCAATCCTGTGATATAAACAACCCAGGTAGGGCTATGACATTTCTATCAGTAGGCAGAAGAATCAGATATCTGTAAATGGAACCCAGTGATGTGATTTATTGTAAATCACATTGATATAGGAGTACAAGTAATGCTAAACCTGTCCCATTAGTCTCTGATAACAATCCAGTCAGCATCAGAGCCAAAAGCTCTGATTGCGAAACCAAACAGAAGTTGGGCTGAAATTCAAGTGGGATGACATAATTATTTCCTTATCAAGTAAGCATCTCTCAACTATTAAAAGATTTAGAACTAAATACAGAAAAGTTAAAAAGAATCAGAAGCATCATATTAACATTTCTATGTTACAGAATCTGAGGATATTAGGATTGTCGTTCTAATGAAAAAAAGGAATTAGCCTTTTAGAGCAACGTATGTCAAGCATTTCATTCAATTTAAAATTAGTAATTTAGTGATTCATTTAGAATTTTGATTTTAAACTAAGCCTTTATTAAATGTATACATTGAAACACTTAAGAGAACTTAAGAACCAAATTATTCAGAAGTTTAATATCTTTATAAGAATTAATTTTATACTTCAGAGGATTTTAAGTCATAAATCAAAGGACTTAAGAAGGAAATTGAATATTGTGTATTTATAGGTATAGCTTAAAATACTTTAAAATATTAAATGGGACCAATCAAACATTATTCAGGAACTGCTAAACTAAACTATAAGTAGGTTTGTATGTTCAACTTAAAATTTTAAAGAAGAACCTTGCTAAATTGAATATCAAATTTTAATATAAAAAGAAATCCTTGGATGATCTCTTGCACTGAAAAACTGTTTTTAAGGGTATACAAATCTCACATTTAATAAGACCTTCCTGGTTTGTTTTTTTTTTTGAACTTTGTCCCACATCCCTACTGCCTCTTAAATTCTTACATTTTTAGCTTACAAATTATCCAGTCACAGAGTTTTCAAGGACATAATTCTCAAAATTGTAGAAAACTGTCCTATATATATACCTGTGTGTTTCTTCTATTAGACTCTGAATTTCATCAAAGCAAGGATTGCTTCTTATTCTTTATCTTCTGTGGACTTGGTAGTAAGCTTGGCACTCAATTGTTTCTCAATAGGTACTCAACAGGAGTTCAGTAATAACTGTTGAACAAACTCACTTGTTTTTCTTAAATAGAGCTCTTCCTCAACCCTTGTACACAATTAATCCCAATATGAGGACCCTTGGCTCTTGTTATGAACATTTCTTGGGAGTCTTTTGGCTGCTTAGCACCTGACTCTTCCTGTTTTTTTTTTTTTTGTAGGACAAAACTATATTTCAGTTTTTATTTCCTACATAATCTCAGCCTAGAATATAAACTCCATGAGACCAGAGACCTTAGTCATAAGTATTTCCTAGGTTTCGGTTTCACCTATATGTGTCCCTGGCCTGGTCTGGGAAAGCAGCAAATTCACTGCACAAGGGCTCTGCTCTTATGGATCTAATGATCTAGTGAGGACTTCACCAAGCAAGAAGCAATCATACCTGGCTTCAATGCCTAAGTCTCTGCAGAAGGGCAGATAGGGAGGAGTCTCCTAAAGCCACTGGCTTCCAGGGTGCAGGAAGTCCTGAAGTTCAGAGGCTCGATCCCAGAGGCCACAGGGTGCTGACTCTTCCTTTGGTGTTTGGAAAATCTGCTACTCTGCTAGTCTTGGTGGAGGCCTCTAACTACAGAAACCAAAAAGGCCAGATTGCTGACAGCTTTACCATTGGGCTTGTGGTCTAAGCTAAGCCAGGATTTCCAAAACACTGGGGAAAACATAACATGTTTGCAAAAGACAATCTTAGAACAGATGTTTGTCTACCTAACCCACTGTATTTTACATCATATTATTTATATGTATTGCTTATTAATTCATTAATCAATTAAGTCATTCATTCAACCCTACTTTATTTTGTGCTTACTGCATGCTAAGTACCATAGTAGGTCTTGGGTTCACAACAGTAAAAAGGAAAGACACAGTCCTTTCCCTCATTGTGCTTAATTTCTAGTTTTGAAATGAATTTCTAGTCTTAAAAGTAAAATAATGGCCAGTTTCGAAATGCACTCTGCAGAAAACAAATATAAGGATAGCTGACCTAGAAAATAGTGGCAGTCAGTAGCCATAAGTCTAAGCAGTGGGGCGCTTAGACTTTAATTTCTTTTTTAAGGATCTTTACTAGGGATCATAAAGGGCCAAGATAATTTTTTTTTTTTTTTTTTGCGGTACGCGGGCCTCTCACTGTTGTGGCCTCTCCCGTTGCGGAGCACACGCTCTGGACGCACAGCCTCAGCGGCCATGGCTCACAGGCCCAGCTGCTCCATGGCATGTGGGATCCCCCCGGACCGGGGCATGAACCCGTGTCCCCTGCATTGGCAGGCAGACTCTCAATCACTGTGCCACCAGGGAAGCCCCGCAAGATAATATTTTAAGCTAAGACTAAAGGATGAGAGAGAACTGGTCATGCAGAGTAAAAGGAAGATTCGTAGCAGAAGAAACAGGATGATCAGAGGATCTGAAGTTAAGCAGAGTTTGTCATGTTCAAATAAATGAAAGATCATATGACCAGAACACATGGTATGGTAGGGGGAAGGTGATGGGGAATAAGATGATTTGGGAGAAGTAACAGGGACAAGATCCATAGGGTCTTGCAGAATGAGTGTTCTCTACTGATAAACTTTCAATAAATTTTTTGTTGCTCCTCTGTGATGTTTTTCTCTCTTCCCCCGATTTTTTGAATTCTAGAATATGATGCCAGATCATTCATTTAGTCTTTAATATTCTTGCATGGTATTCTGCTCTTGCTAGCACTTTAATTGTTATTGTATAGTAATTACAAATATTCATTTCTTTCTACTTCAAAATAACCCATGCAACTTAAATTTTATTGTTAATTCTGCTGTCACCAACTTCTCTGGGGCTTTTAAATGCCTGCTTCTAAAATAATTCCTCTAATGACGGGTCACACATAGGTATTTTTGCCTACATATTCTTACATTTTCTCCTCTGTTCCACAACTTCCCTTAAGGCATATATTTTTTGTTCATTCTTGCAAATAGACCATTACTTTCACCAATTTCCTCTCATGCCAACAGTAGCCTACCATGGCATTATAGTGTTTTTTTCAAGAGTACTTAAGAATTTTGAAAAATTCAATGCTCCATTTTTGCCTTTGAATTTCTTCATGTAGTCTTTTCTTGATACTCAAAGAAATACAGACTTGAGTAAACCTTGGAGATTCTTTAGTCTCTCACCTTCATTTTACCAACAAGCTCTTTTAAATTTATCATTCATTATTCAATGTTTAACAATCTCATATGTACAGCTTTAATTTCTTAATATCTCTTTGTTTAAAATGGCCTAACTTCTCACAATACCTTACAGGGGTCAGTTGGTATTAAAAATGTCCATGTACTCTTTCTTAGCAAAAGTTAAAATAAAATATTAAACACACACACAGGATTAATTATCCCTAAACTCCTAAGTAAACAGATTTACAGGTCATTTGCAGGTCTTTGATACCAATTTTACTTTCATATTCATAAAATAATAGAAATGTTATTGATAATATAGCCATTCAACTGGAAGTAAGCAATATGAAAAATAAATCAAAAGGCAATTATTTACATTGCTTAATTAAATTAGATTCTCTTTTTATACTCTGCTATTCTTCGCAAAGCTGTCCAGGAGATAAGCAAAAGGAAAGCAGTGAGGCTTTCCTAGTTACCAGCTGGGATCCTCCAGCCAAACTTCTCTTACCTCAAGGCTGGGAGGAAATCTACACATATCTTTTTCTCTTGTTCCCCTTCATTTGTTTAAGTAATTGAATGACCCAATAATGCTTTCAGGTTTAAACTTGTTTAAACATTTTCTTTGTTGCTAGTTGTCTAATCTGTTACCGAGAAAAAAAAGCCCGAGCAGATGTTCCCAGAAATGAAGTTTTCCAGGTGTTGAAAAGGAAAATGCTGATCTGCATGTTACCATGGAGTTAGTGTCTGCTCACTGTTGCCTTCCTTCATGGCAGGTAAAGAACAGTCTAATTACCTGAAAAAAGCAACGCTTCATCTGTTGTTGTAATGCTACAGAGATTCTATGATGAAAATCATGAATTTCTTTTTTTAAGTATCTTAGGAGAGAACAAAATTCATTCATGAGAAAACTCTTTATAAGAAGAAAATACTATATTTTAAGCGTTCTATCAATAACACTATGTATTTGGTGAGAAAAGACAATCACTGATGTTTTCTGCAGTTGTTCTTCCTAAGAACAAGAATTTAATGCCAGATGTTTTTATTTCCTACTATCTTAGGCACTGCTATTTTCACATGTGGAATTCCTATTATCTTGAAAGGTAGCACCGAACCCAGGATAAATCACCGAACTCAGCTTTTGTACATGTGAAAGAGGAAAGTGCATGTTGACTAATAAATTGCTACTAAAAAATACATCTACAGGTAAATAAATAAATAAATAAAACAATACCAGTGGCTATAAACTGAAAAGTATAAGTGTCCCTCTGCCTTCTCCCCCACCCCTCCTCCCCTCCTAGTTCTACCAGGACCATCCTCTAGAAGCAGAGGTTTCTACTTTTAGTTATTTTGGTTGCTACCATCAAGGTTGAATTTACTTTGCAGCTAAAGAAATTTTAACTTCAGGGTCCTCCAGGTGCATAAGTCTCTCCCAACACCCTGGGAGTGGCCCAGAAGTGGATCCAGATTATGTGGGGCCTAAAATGTATACATTTGGGAAGACACATCTGTAAGAAAATAAATGCAAAATTACATATACAAAATTGCTAGCTCTCCCCCAATGCCTTTCAAGGAGCCCTTGCAGGTGAGGATTCCAGAAGGACTAAGGATTAAGCTTCATTAGTTTCAAGGTCAGTAGGTTCCTGGTTGTCATTTTTAGATTTACCAACAACATTAGGCAGTATCTGTTGATTACCTACTCAGAAGCATGAGGACATTTAGTGTACCTACCTTACCTCCCAATTTCTCTTTCCCCCACTTACCTTCTTGTTTTTATAGTTGTGTTATTGTGTTATTATATTGATAGCTAAGGTTTATGACAGTCACTAAAATTATGTTTGTAGATTCATTCCAAAAACCAATCAACAGTAATACAATATTACTATATAAATGATATTTTCTGTTGAACCAAGTAATATGGTTGAATGCCTAAACAAATATATGTAACCTTGTATCATTAAATTTTCTTACTCTAAGGGAAATCTTCCAAGCATCTTGCACTTATGATATTCTTATTTTTTTTCAAACTTTATTCTTAACTTCTTCTGGGTAAGACTTAGCTAGCCTGTTTCTTATATCCTGTTTCCCCTTTTTGGTATTTCATTACACACTGCCTGGATTAACTCCTCATAATTTTTTATGCAGTTTTGTAGGAGGTAGAGTTTGTGAACGTCCTTCAAAATTGAATGACTTCACAGACTATTGTTAGTTGCAGAAAGTGTTCTTTATGGAAAAATTTCAAGAACATGTTTAATTTAGTTATCAGGTATATACTTTATCATAATAACATGTCTTTAAGAAGAGTTTCAAAGAAAATTATAGGAAGGGAGGAAAGCATGGTAGGCATAAGGAGGTAATGTTTAATTTATCTCAAGGTAAATGAGACCAATCTGAGATGAAATCACCTTTTGTAATTGCTAAAAATCATGCATTTATATGGCTAAAAGCAAAGAGGAAACAGTAGATGTCATGCTATTCAACCGGAACTATTTTCTAAAAATCTAAACTTTTCCTAAAAGGTTTTTCTTCCTTTTTGTTTTCTCAGTATTCAGGCTGAGAACAACCATGCTTTGTGAACAACCAACAAATGCTCTTAATTCATATCTCAGAAGGACTTAATAGGTATGACAAGCACTCCCTCAACGATTCAGTATACTAAAAGTAATCACCCTTTCCTATTGAGGCTTTTGTGTGTGTGTGTGTGTGTGTGTGTGTGTGTGTGAAATAAATTGTTTATACTCTGGAAGCCTAGGAAAATAGTTCATTTTACTACAACTTTAGAAACTCTACAAAGTAATACATTTATAGTGTCTAATAAGAGATTATATTTTCTTCCTGCCAATTTCCTTAATATTTTCAATAATCAGTAATGCTGGTAAGAGATGAGAATACCACTCTATATAACTTTTAAAATATTTGTGCAAAAAACATGTTCATGACTCATTCATAATTCTATGGGAATCCAATAATCCCAACTCTTTTCCCCACATAGAAGAGGGTGGGTTTTAGTAAACACAAGCAGACATGACCAGCACGATTGTTTTTTATGTACTTATTTTTAGTCTGAATAGCTGTCCAGTAGAGAATGGTGTTTTTGCCATAGTCATGAGTGGGTTGAGGTAGGATAAAAGGAGATGGCTTTGGCTTTCTGTTTTGCCATTCCCTGATCTTTATGTTTATTTCCTACCCCTGGCTTACCTGACTTCCTATCCCTTACCATTGTATCCATTCTAGCATGTTTTTAAAGTCTATCCATCAATTTAGTACATAGCCCTGTGCTAGGTCATATGAGGGAAGCCAAAGAATAATGATAGTAATGCCCAAATAGTTTACACTCGAGCTAAGGAGGCAGGATTCCCGGTGGGATTAGAGAACATTGATGCTGAATTTTGTGGTGTGGACTGTTGATTCAATAGGTATTTAGAGAAAGAAATGATCACTTTTGGTTGCAATTGCATATAATTTAGGGTTCTTTGATGGCTAGCAATAGGAGCTGACTGCCTAATGTAAGAAAAAATAATTTTAATTGGAAAGATATAATGATATCCTTACAAAAGCTACAGGAAGACTAAAGAGCTGCCCATAAAATGACAGAATCCACAGGCTAAGATGCCAGAATTGCTTAGCTGTGTTGTAAGAATGTTGCCCTGGAGTAAATATGCTTTGTCTATTCTTTCATGTCGTGCCACTTCACTCACATATCAAAATCTCAGGAGAGAAAATGTGACTGTTCTTACTTAAGTCAAATGACAACTCTTTGACTATGGTAGTAGATCAGATTTTCTACCCACAAAGATCAGATTTTCAACCCACAAAGACTGTATGTGGACTTCTGCTTTTGCCTGTGATGGAATAGGCAATGATGGAATAATACAAAAGCCAGCTGTTTGAAAGCAACGGTCTGTGAATTACCCCTCAGCTCTTCATTACACCTCTGTTCTTAACGTGGAATAAAAAAAAGACAATCCAATGAATGCAAATCTAAATAGATTTCCTACAATATTTACACCTATAAAATAATGATTTCTTTTGTTATTCCAGATGATGGTTTGAAGGCAACAGGTTTGAACTGGAATTCTGGCTTAGGTGTTTAGAAACTGTTTGACTTTGGGTAAGTTGCTTCCTATAACTCCTCAGTTTCCTACTTTACAGGATTATTGTGGGGATTAAGGCCAATTCACAGAAGAGCTGATCACAATAGATGTACAAAATAAATGGAAGCATTTGTATTATTAATGAATAAGTAAATGCATCCAGAATAGACATAGCTGATGAGGTAGATAAGACTCCACTTTTCTGTTAAATAAGCTTTCTTACGCTTCTGTCCACACTAGGTAAAAATTATTAATCCAACAAATTTCCTTCAAATCTTTATTGAATGAGAAAAAGTATAAATTATTTTAAATAGAATAAAAAACAGTCACAGGAATTAGAGTTTTCTAGAATGGTTCATGGGAAGAAATTATCATGTAAAATAACCTTGTATTTTGAGACATGTTCAACCACCTGTTTTTGTTTAGTTTTGTTTTTTGTATTTTAAGGTAATGGTTTGAAGTCAAGTTTACAAAAGTATAACACATCACCAGCTGCTAATTAGACTGTTTTTGACCTTGATCACTGTTCTGTTACCACATTCAATGGTATATTCTGAGTATCTTATTGGTAACCTGTACATTGTTATGTTTGAACACTTATAGTCCTGAAATCTAACAAAAGGCAAAGAAAGCCATTTTGTAATGGTAGTGGTAATTATTTCTGATTTTTACCATGAGGAGCTAGTGTTCTGACTACAAAATGAAGGCAAGGAAATAAATAACTGGGACCTACAGAGTGCCTGTGGGATGCCCCCTGGATGTCTTTTGGTGTTACCATGCCCAGTGAAAATTATAGACGGAAGATTGCAGCAACCACAGACTGCCAAGCACAAGGAAATCAAGGGCACAGACCCTTTGGGGATAAAAGTCTGGGTCACCTCAGAAGGAAAACAACATAAATCAGCCAGGCCTAAGCTGAGAGAATTCTAAATTTGGTAATGGAGGAGGGAGATAAATAATGTTTATTGTGGCCTTGGAATCAGGTGTAGCATAAGGGATGCAGCTTGTTTCACTAACATTCTTATATTCAGTCTTTGCAGAGATTCCAGCTGGCCACCATATTGAAAGGAATTCTGTAACTGACTGGACTTTATGGGAGGAAAAAGGAAATGTTGAGTGGTAGGCACAGAGAATAGACTATTGGAACAACTCTTGTGCATCTCTTCTAATCCTTTTATTCTGATCTTAGCTGTGGAGACTAGTTCCCCTGAAGACTTCAACCAGATGCATTCAGGTGAAACCTGACAGCACATTGCCTCAGGCCAATGCTGAGCACCTCTTACTTTCTGCTGGAGGGCTTCTATTAGCCAAGTCATTAGATACCACAGAATTCTCTCAGCATTCATGCTCGTGAACTAAGAAGTCCAGAGGTGTTAATGCCCTGTAGTCTAGCCTTGATCAGTGGAGAAGGGAGGTGATTGATAAATGCTTTCTCTTTTGCTCTCCCAGTAAATGGTTCTGAGATGCATTTTGCTAATGCAGGACTGAACTCCTTGTCACCCAAAAGTGGGTAGCCAACTCAGTGTGCATTCCTCTGCTGGCTTTCTCTTCTCCATTTTTACTCTCTCTGACTCTCAATGCTGTTCCCTGGAATCGTGTTCCTAAAACATTGCAGTTATCCCTAGGTATCTGTTGTGGATTGGTTCTAGGACTCTTGTGGATAACAAGATCCACAAATGTTCAGGTCCTTTATACAAAATGGTGTACTGTTTGAATTTAATCTACTTACATCCTCCCCTATACTTTAAATCATCTCTAGATTACTTTTAATACTTAATACAATGTATTGGGTTGGCCAAAAAGTTCATTCAGGTTTTTCCATAAGATGTTACAGAAAAATGCTACATAAATAGTTGCCAGTGCATAGCAAATTCAAGTTTTGCTCTTTTGGAACTTTCTGGAACTTAAAAAAATATTTTTGATCCACAGTTGGTCAAATCTGCAGGTGCAGAGGATGTGGATACAAAAGGCAGACTATACTCTCAAATATGCTTTTCTCTCAGTTGCTACTTTTGAAAGAACCTGGACTGAGACAAGAATATAATTTGTATTTATTTAAATCCTATTAGAGACTTACTGTGATTCAAGGTATGCTTTATTCTTCTTGCTTACTTTTAAACTGATAAACTTGCTTATTCACATATAAAATGAATAAATCTGGACTATTTTAAAGAAAATATCTGACATATTTCATCTATAAATATATTAATATGTATCTCATATATAAGGTCTTTAAAAACTGTAACTACAGTCCCATTATCACGTTCCTACAATTAACAATATTTTCTTAATATTATCTAATACCTAATACGTGTTTAGTTTTCCTTAATTGTGTAATAAATGTCTTTTTTATAGTTAGTTTACTGGAGTCAGGATTATAACAAGGTCGTACAACTCTCTTAATCTATAGCAGTTCTTTTCTTTCTTTCTTTCTTTCTTTCTTCCTTCCTTCCTTCCTTCTTTCCTTCTTTCTTTCTTTCTTTTCTTTTCTTTCTTCCTTCTTTCTTTCTTTCTTCTTTCTTTTTTTCTTTTCATTCTCTCATTTATTTACTGAAAAATTGGATCATTTGTTCTGTAGAATTTCCCATGTACTGGATTTGGCTGATTGTTTCCTCAAGGTTCACTTTAAATATCAACCCTTATTAAAAAATGTAAGCATCATTTCTAAAAAGTTTGCTCTGCAACATGTGTGTTACTGATTATCTGGGAATGGTTTCTGTCTCTGCTTCCTTGTGCTGACTTTTCTGATTTCTGACTTGAGTGCTTTGCATTCTCCATCTGCTGAGGCAAAGGAAAACTCATTTCCTGTTCACTTGGAGGAAAGAGTGACTTCTTTATTGTGTCTATACCGAAAATGTATTTCTGCATTGAGTTGTGTTTGGTTATTTACATCATACCTCATTCCATAATGACTTGAGGGGTTATACAAACCTACATACAAATCAAGAATTTTAAAATAATGTATTAAAGAATTAAGGGCAAAAGGAATACTAAGGTAGGAAAAAAATATAAAATTTAAGGGGTGACTCTGAATGATGGTAACCAAGACGCTTCATATAAAACACAATTGGTCATTCTGTATGATTGTAACATATCAATGGTAGTACTATTTACCAGGGCTTATAACAGTACCTGACTCACAGGAGGAATCAAAAACTAGTTGCTGACTTTTTAACTATTTATGCTCAGTCACACAGTCTCCATATGTGACTGGCAGAAGCTATGTAAGCCATACAGACAATTTAAAACATAAATTCTATTATGTATGCATTCTTAGTATAGTCCTACTGTGAATTAAATATGAAGACATTGAGAGCAGATAGCATGTAAGAATAAGTTCAGTAGGTTTCAAAGATTTAGGTTCAAGGGTAAGATAGGACAGAAAGTTATTTCTAAAGCCTGGAAATAACAATTACTTCTTTTCTACCATTAAAGAAAAGATATATTTATAAGAGCATTGCAATGCATTGCAAGAATAAGGAGTACCTTCAAAATAAAGTAGTGACTTGACATTTTACCTTAACAACTGGGAAAAATACTTCATAGAAGCAATTTGGAGCTAAAGGTCATCCATAGAAGTGATTGGAATACTTCAGATTAGAGCTACATATTTCCCTGAATGATACCTATGTATTTTAAAATAGAAAACAATAATTTAAAGCTCATTTGAAAGTATTATAAAACCCAAGACAGACCATTTTTAAAATTGAAAACAAAACTGAAACACAATGAAAATATTTTTTAAATATTCAGACAAAAATAGGATTTTGATTTTTAGACACAGTAAAATGCAGAAACAGTTTTGTTTCTTGTTAGAACCATTGAGGATTCAGGAGGATTAAATAAAATAGACATATCAACGAATGTTTTGCAGGAGAAAATTAACTTGAAAGTACTTTTAAATTTAAATTGCTATGTGAATGTAAAATTATTACTCAGTCTTACTCTGTACTTAGCATTGTCAGGCACTGAAGGCAAGGAAAAAAATAAGCAAACAGATAAACCAACCATAGCTTTTGTATCTTGCCTGAGAGTGGCTGACAGGAACTCCCTGTCATTATAACAGTGTAATCAATGTTTCTGGAAGTATCTTGTCCTTTTTTTTCACAATTTGGATCAAGATATTCTGGTGGCCAGAGATTTTTATATTCATGTGCACACAAATGTCTACCAACTGAATGTTAAGTCAAGCTCAAATATTTTTTCCACTAGAGTATACATAAATGACAGTTTGCAAAAATGAGGAAAAATAAAATTATAAAATTTAATTAAGTGACTTCTGTAGTATACTAAGCCTTCTTGTTTAAGAATCAACCAAACTGAAACCCAATTATTTAGTGGGTTCAATTCAAAGCATTTTGAGTAGCAGGGTAATAATTCTGGGTTCTTGTGTTACAAGAATAACCAATATATGGTCAGCCATACATTTAAGTCAAAACGAGTTTAGTTGATTAAATTTATCCCTGTATTCATTAATTCAACAAACTTTTATTACTCACTACTATAGCCAAACACTTTACTTCGTTCTAGGACTGTAGAGGCAAGAGTAGCACATTCCTTTCCCACAAGAGCTGACAATTTAGGGACTTCTGTGGTGGTGCAGTGGTTAAGAATCCGCCTGCCATTGCAGGGGACATGGGTTCGAGCCCTGGGCCGTGAAGATCCCATATGCTGTGGAGCAACTAAGCCTGTGAACCACAACTACTGAGCCTGTACTCTAGAGCCCGTGAGCCACAGCTACTGAGCCCGCGTGCCACAACTACTGAAGCCTGCGCGTCTAAAGCCTGTGCTCCGCAACAAGAGAAGCCACCGTAATGAGAAGCCTGCACACTGCAACGAAGAGTAGCCCCCGCTTGCCGCAACTAGAGAAAGCCCATGCGCAGCAACAAAGACCCAATGCAGCCAAAAATAAATAGATAAATTATTTTTTTAACTACTAAAAATTAATAAGGAAAACATTAAAAAAAAAGAGTCGACAATTTAAAAGAGGAAATAAAAGCAAATCTAGGATTACAATTTACTCTGATATGAGCCAAATTGGAAAGATGCATGTAGAGGCAGCTTTAGGTGAACAAATGGGGGGCATCAAAGTCGGCCTGAGGTTATACCTGGGGATGTGGGTAAGGACTTCATGGACATAGATTATTTTTAATGGATAAGGGAAAAGTGAGAAGAGTATTTTAAGAAAAGGAAAACCACATTACACACTGGAGGAAATCTAATAAATTCCCTTTGGCTAGAGTGAAGGTTGATTATTTGGAACAATGGGAATGGAAGGATATAGTGAAAAGTGGGAATCAGGTAGTATTAGAAACTTTAGGTAAGTTTAAACCTGTTCTTTCATGTAGAAGTACTGATGGATAGTTAAGTAAAGGGGTGACATGACCAGATTTAAATACTAGAAAGATGAGTCTGAAACAGTGTGGAGAATCAAATTGAGTGATAAGGCAACTGGTTAGAAGCTACTGCAGTAAGCCAGTTCTGAGCATGAAGCGCAGCATGATGAGGGAGAACAGAGTAGTGGAAGAACGTGGCAGGACCTGGTAACTGGTGCCATGTGGGAGAGGAAGGAGAAGAAGCCAAGGGTAGTGCTCAGACTTGAACAACTGGGTGAATGGTGGCACCCTTCACTGAGAAAGAAAGCATCTAAGGAGGGGGAATATTGAGGAGAAAATAAGGAATTGAATTTTGTAATTGAGTTTGAGATATGCTGTCCAATTATAGATGTTTTGTAAGGACTTGGATACATGGAAAACATCAGTATTTAAGAGGACAGAGAAGGAAGAGTCCACAAGAGAAACAGTAAAGGAGTGAGAAATGTGGAGAACTGTGAGAGCTAGTGTTACACAGGCCAGTGCAGGGGGTTTTCCAGGGTAAAGATCCATGAAACCATCAAAGACCAAGAGAGGTCAAGTAGGAAGACAAAAACATATCCATTGGCCTTAGTGGCCTCAGCATGGGCAATTTCAGTAGACGCAACCTTCCAGTAGATTAAGGAGGGAATCATGGTGAGAAAGTGGAGAGGGGATGTCAGTTTCTCTTTAAAGAAATTTGGTTAAAATGTGCAGTAGAGATCTTAAATACTAACCAAGTGGGAATATGAGGGATAAGAAAAAGGATTTTTTTTCTTTAAAAAGTGTGGAAATACTGAGGGGAAAGAACCTATAAACTTTGAAAATAAAGGCATAGATGAAAAAATCATTGATAGCAAGCCCTTAAGGGCCAAAAGGGGGTGGATAAAAGACCCATGCATAAAGGAGGAAGAACATGAAAAGAGAGGAAAAACTGAGGAAATTCTGGCTTAATTGGATAATTCTCTTAGTCAAGTGGGTAGCTATGTTTTGACCTCTCTGATACGGTCAGGTAAACATGGCCTTGGAGTTTGATGTCTTGTCAAGAGAGAAGAAACAGTAGCAGCTGGTACCAAAATAAAAAACAGTGCACAGGTTAATGATTATTTTAAAATATCTTGTAACAACTTCTGTCTAATACTTCAAAGAATTATTAATAATCTTAACCATTAAAGAAAAACACTGTCATTTTTCCTTAATAAAAATCTATTCTCACCACAGCTGCTATTATCTTATCAACATCTGTCCATGCCTTATGGAAAACTTTGTTTTTCAAATGAAACTAGAAAAACAAGCCTGACATTTAATATACTTAATATGCAATCTGTCTCATGATGCGTCAATGAATTTATTTTCAATATGAAATCTAGATGAACATTTTTCCATAATTCAAAAAGAGGCATGTACCACAATGCTCCTTACAGCTCTATTTACAACAGCCAGGACACAGAAGCAACCTAAGTGTCCATCGACAGATGAATGGATACAGAAGATGTGGCACATATATACAATGGAATATTATTCAGCCATGAAAAGAAATGAAATTGAACTATTTGTAGTGAGGTGGATGGACCTAGAGTCTGTCATACAGAGTGAAGTAAGTCAGAAAGAGAGAAAAAAAATACTGTATGCTAACACATATATATATGGAATCTAAAAAAAGAAAAAGGAAAGAAAATGGTTCTGAAGAACCTAGGGGTAGGACAGGAAAAAAGACGCAGACATAGAGAATGGACTTGAGGACACAGGGAGGGGGAAGGGTAAGCTGAGATGAAGTGAGAGAGTGGCATGGACATATATACACTACCAAATGTAAAATAGATAGCTAGTGGGAAGCAGCTGCATAGCACAGGGAGATCAGCTTGGTGCATTGTGACCACCTAGAGGGGTGGGATAGGGACGGTGGGAGGGAGAGGTAAGAGGGAGGGGATATGGCGATATGCGTATACATATAGCTGATTCACTTTGTTATACAGCAGAAACTAACACAACATTGTAAAGCAATTATACTCCAATAAAGATATTAAAAAAAAAAGGAGGGGACTTCCCTGGTGGCGCAGTGGTTAAGAATCCGCTTGTCAATGCAGGGGACACAGGTTTGAGCCTTGGTCGGGGAAGATCCCACATGCCGCAGGAGCAACTAAACCCACGTGCTACAGCTAACTACTGAAGCCCACGCACCTAGAGCCCATGCTCCACAACAAGAGAGGCCACCACAATGAG
This sequence comes from Monodon monoceros, assembly GCF_005190385.1. Taxonomy (NCBI): domain Eukaryota; kingdom Metazoa; phylum Chordata; class Mammalia; order Artiodactyla; family Monodontidae; genus Monodon; species Monodon monoceros. The sequence goes on from NW_021703783.1 coordinate 29,236,408, forward strand.
AAGCCTGCACAATGAAGAGAAGAGTAGCCCCCAGTCGCTGCAACTAGAGAAAGCCCGCACACAGTAATGAAGACCCAACGCAGCCATAAATAAATAAATTATTTTTTAAAAAAGGAAATTACAAGTGTAAATATATTTTAAATATGATTCCATATGTCATGAATTTATCCATAGGATTACTAGTTTAGCTGAAGACATGATAACATTGTTTATTAGAACTGTGATTTTACTTTAATAATGAAAAGTACTTTGTAGATTTGGTTATATGTTTGAATTTTCTATCGAATTATTTATATAAAAGTTACTTGCTATGATGGTTTCACAATGATGTGAATACAGTTAATGCCATTGAACTGTACACTTAAAAATGGTTAAAATGGTAAATTTACGTTATGTATATTTTACCACAATAAAAAAGTCACTTACTATACAATTTAATACTCTTTAGGCTGAACAATTTTTTATTGTGAAAATAAAATATAAATAGTGAATTAGATATTTTGATGTTGCAGTGAAAGGGCATTTGAGTGTTAAATAGTATTTGAGTGCATTAGAGAAAGGAAAGGGCAGAGAAAAATAAATGTCCCTACCAACCTCTATTACCCTCTGTTGCTGTACTTTGAGAAAATAATTTTTTAAATTATGCTAAAACCCCTTGTAGCTAACGAGGTCTATAACTTTAAAAGAGTGTAGTTTTTCACAAATTAATCAAGGAGGATATGAAAGAAAGCACAGGAGTTAAACTAGAGACTCACTCCACCCCTTTTCCTGGAAGCTTCTCTGTCTTTGTTATTCTGGAAGGTAACCTGTTTGTCAAGAATACACATTTGACACACATAAGATTTGAAAACCATATACTTGAGCTATGGAGTTTGTCTTAGTCCATTCTGGCTAAAAAACTACATAAATACAGACCCATTAGCAGTCACTCCATTTCTTCCAAGCCCCCACCTGTCAACATAGGAAAATGTTGATTTACTTTCTGTTTTTATAGATGGATTCTGGACATTTCATACAAATAGTATGTAATATGTACTCAGACTGGCCTCTTTCACTTAGTATAATGTTTTCAAGGTTCATCTGTGTAGTAGTATGCATCAATACTTCATACCTTTTCATTGTTAAATAATGTTCCATTTCTGGATAGGCCACATTTTTTAAAACCATTAAGCTGTTGAAGGAATTTGGGTTATTGCTACTCTGGCTATTACAAATAATGCTGCCATGAATATTAATGGATAAGTTTTTGCATGGATATATGTTTTCACTTTGGGTGAGGGGTGTAGTGATTCCTAGGAGTGGAACGCTAAACTCTATGTTTAACTTTTTGAGGAATTGCCAGACTCTTTGCCAAAGGGGCTGCACATTTTTATATCACTACCAGCAATGTGAGAGTGTTCTAATTCCTCTACATTCTTGCTAATGATTGTTATTTTCTGTCTTTATTTTGGCCATCCTGGTCAGCTGGAAGTAGTATCTCATTGTGATTTTGATTTGCATATATTTAAGGCAGATGATTTTGAGCATCTTTTCATGTGTTTACTGGCTATTTGCCTATTTTCTTTGAAGAAATATCTATTTACATTATTTGTCAATTTTATTTATTTATTTATTTTTTATTTGTCAATTTTAAATTGGATTGTCGTATTGTTACATTTTATTTTAATTTTTTATTATTATTGCATTTTAATAATTGTTTATTTATAGATAGATACCAGTTCCTTATCCCATATATTTTTTTGCATATATTTCCCCCCATTCTGGGGGTTGTCTTTTCACTTTCTTTATGGTATCCTTTGAAACACAAAATATTTCATGTTGATGAAATCTAATTTGCCCATTTTTTTTTGTTGTTTGTGCCTATGTTGTCATATTTAATAAGACTCTGCATAACCCAAGGTACATGAAGATTTATTCCTATATTTTCTTCTAAGAGTTTTATAGTTTTACCTCATAAACATAGGCCTATGAGCCATTTTGAATTATTTTTGTGTATATTGTGGGGAAGGCATCCAACTTCATTTTCTGTATATAGATCTCCAGATATCCTGGTATCATTTGTTGAAAAAACTCTTCTTTCAAGCATAGCTCTTACTTTTCAATATTATTTTGGCTTCTCTGAGTCCCTTAGATTTCTATATGAATTTTAGGATCAGCTTGTCAATTTCTGCAAAAAAGCCAGATGGGGTTTTGAGAGGAATCTGATTGAATCTGTACATCAGTTTGAGGACTACTCTCATCTTAACAATATTAAGTTTTCTGAACCATGAACATGGGATGTCCTCCTATTTATTTATGCTCTGTAGTCCTCAGTAGGTACAAGTCTTACATTTCTTTCATTAAATTTATTTCTAAGCATTTTATTCCTTCTGAGGCCATTGTAAATGGAACTGCCTCGTTAGTTTAATTTTCATATTGAACATTGCTAACATATAGAAATGCAATTGATTTTTGTATATTGATACTGTAACTAAGTAAATATAGGACATTTAGTTTATTCTACTTTTTAAGGTTTTTTATAAAGTTACATGTTTTTATGACCATCTGCATAATCATGATCCTTAGAAATTTGAATGATCTGAATGATGATTTAGCAGATTGCCCAACTGACTTCCATATAAATCCAGCATCTACTAATGCCTTACATTGGAAAGTGGCATGTTGATTTAGAAAAAGGGTTTCCAAAACTGACAGCTGTTGAGAAATACCTGGGGAATTTTTTAATATACATTGTCTCTTTTTATTTTAGACTGACTGAATCAGAATTTTGGGGGAAGAGTCTAAATTCTTTACTTAAAATAATATCCTAAGTTAATTTGGGGCAGTCTACCTGTGAACGTGCATTTAAGAAGTACTATATTATGCTTCCATAAGGCAAACATTCTTGTGAATTCACCTTGATGGGCCTACTTGCACGTAGTTTTTATTAATTCATTCAAAAATTTTCCACTGTAGTGAACAAAATCAAATTCCTGGTTACATGGAGCTGACATACTAGCATGGGGGAAATTAGACAATAACAAATAAGTGGCAAAAAGCAAGCCAAGGGTTTAAAGAATGACAGAAGCACAATTGTAGAGTGTGGTCAAGGGAGGCCCTTCCTGTTAGTTGATATTGAAACAGAAACTTGAATGAAAAGGAGAAAATGACCCACAGAAATCTCTAAGGAAAAAAAATGCTCTGTGCAGAAAGAATAGAGAGTGTAAAGACCCACTGAGAAGGACCTTACTTGAAATGTCCAAGAATAAGGAGGTGACTAGATTTGAGGAAGGTGAGCAACTGAGAAAGTAGTAAGAAATGAGATTGGAAAGATCAGAACACACCACATTATTCTGCATGAGATGAGAAGTTCATGTAGTTTTGTACAGAAGGGTAACATGATCTGATTTAGAGTGTTAGGGGGAGAAAAGATTATAGAAGGGCTAGTAGGAAGCTGTGGCAATTGTCATGTAGTATACTTCTCAATGTGTAGTCTAAGGAACTCCAGGGAAATGCTGAGAACGTTTCAGGAATCCATGAAGTTAAAACTATTTTCTTGATAAGTAAGACGTTATTTGCCTTTTTCACTGTGTTGACATATGCTCTGATGGTGCAAAAGCAATGATGAGTAATACTGCTGTTATCTTAGCATGAATCAAGACAGTGGCACCAAACTCTACTAAAAGTCACTGTATTCTCTACAACTACAACTGTGCACGTCAAAAAAAAAAAGTCTGTATATCCTTGATGTAGTAATAGAAATTATTAATGTTATTAAATCTCAACCTTTGAGAATATGTCTTGTTAATAATTCTGTGTGATGAAATGAGAAGCACACATAAAGCTCTTCTGCTGTTTATGAAGGTATAATGGTTTTCTTGAAGAAAAGCATTTGTGCAAGTGAGTTGCAAGTTGAACAAGCCACTTGTATTTTTAATGGAACAGAAGATCATTAAAAGAATGTTGACAAACTATATCTATTCAGATTTGGGTATTGGGCAAATATTTTCTTGAAAATGCATAAAGTGGGTTTGCGACTTCAAGGAAAACAACTGACAGTAGAGGTTGCCAATGATAAACTTTGAATTTTAAAGGAAGAATTAAATTTTGGAAAATGTGTGTCTCTCTGTATGAAGTCAATGTTCCCCAATAGTTCAAACATTTTAAGGAGACTGGTGGTGATATGTAAAACTATGTTGCGGGAGACCTTCAAGATGGCGGAGGAGTTAAGACGTGGAGATCACCTTTCTCCATCTATATGTGGAACAACTGCTACAGAACACCTACTGAACGCTGGCAGAAGACCTTAGACGTCTCAAAAGACAAGAAACTCCCCACATACCAGGGTAGGGCAAAAGAAAAAGAAAACACAGAGACAAAAGAATAAGGACAGGACCTGTACCTCTGGGAGGGAGCTGTGAAGGAGGAAAAGTTTCCACACACTAGGAAGCCCCCTCACTGGCAGAGATAGGGGTGGCGGGGGTAAAGCTTCAGAGCCATGGAGGAGAGCACAGCAACAGGGAGGCAGAGGCAAAGCAGAGAGATTCCCACACAGAGGATCAGTGCCGAGAGGCCCTCACCAGCCTGAGAGGCTTGTCTGCTCACGCCACAGGGTGGGTGGGGGTTGGGAGCTGAGGCTTGGGCTTCGGAGGTCAGACCCCAGGGAGAGGACTGGGGTTGGCTGCATGAACACAGCCTGAGGGGCTAGTGTGCCACAGCTGGTCAGGAAGGAGTCTGGGAAAAAGTCTGGAGCTGCCTAAGAGGCAAGAAACCATTGTTTTGCAGTGTGCGAGGAGAGGGGATTCAGAGCACCACCTGAACGAGCTCCAGAGATGGGTGCGAGCAGTGGTTATCAGCGTGGACACCAGATACTGACATGAAACACTAAGACTGCTGCTGCTGCCACCAAGAAGCCTTTGTGCAAGCACAGTTCACTATCCACACCTCCCCTACTGGGAGCCTGTGCAGCCTGCCACTGCCAGGGTCCCGGGATCCAGGGACAACTTTCCTGGGAGAACACACGGTGCGCCTCAGGCTGTTGCAACATAACACCGGCCTCTGCCGCCTGTAGCCTCGTCCTGCATTCTGTACCCCTCCATCCCCCCCCACCTGAATGAGCCAGAGCCCCCTAATCAGCTGCTCCTTTAACCCTGTCCTGTCTGGGCAGGAACAGACGCCCTCAGGAGACCTACACACAGAGGCGGGACCAAATCCAAAGCTGAACCCCAGGAGCTGTGTGAACAAAGAAGAGAAAGGGAAATTTCTTCCAGCAGCCTCAGGAGCAGTGGATTAAATCTTCACAATCAACTTGATGTACCCTGCATCTCTGGAATACCTGAATAGACAACTAATCGTCCCAAAACTGAGGCAATGGATTTTGGGAGCAACTGTAGATTTGGGGTTGTTTTCTGCATCTAATTTGTTTCTGGTTTTATGTTTATCTTAGTTTAGTATTTAGAGTATATTATCATTGATAGATTTATTTATTGATGGTTGCTGTCTTCCTCCTTTTTGTTTATATATAGATTTAAAAATATATTTCCTTTTTCCCTTTTCGTGAGTGTGTATGTGTATGCTTCTTTGTGTGATTTTGTCTGAATAGCTTTGCTCTTACCATTTTTTCTAGGGTTCTATCTGTCCTTTTCTCTGTGTGTGTTTTTTTTAAGTATAGTTTTTAGCACTTGTTATCATTGGTGGATTTGTTTTTTGGTTTGGTTGCTCTCCTTTTTCTTTCTTTTTGTTTTACTTAAAATTTTTTTATTTTTAATAATTTTGACATTTGTTTATTTTATTTTATTTTTTCTTTTTCTTATTTTCTCCTTTTCCTTCTGAGCCACGTGGCAGACAGGGTCTTGCTGCTCTGGCCAGGTGTCAGGCCTCTGACTTTGAGGTGGGAGAGCTGAGTTCAGGACATTGCTCCACCAGAAACCTCCTGGCTCCACACATTATCAAATGGTGAAAGCTCTCCCACAGATCTCCATCTCAATGCTAAGACCCAGCTCCACTCAACAACCAGCAAGATACAGTGCTGGACATCGTATGTCAAACAACTAGCAAGACAGGAACACAACACCACCCATTAGCAGAGAGGCTGCCTAAAATCATAATAAGGTTACAGATACCTCAAAACATACCACTGGATGTGGTCCTTCCCACCAGAAAGACAGGATGCAGCCTCATCCACCAGAACACAGGCACTAGTTCCCTCCACCAGGAAGCCTACACAACCCACTGAACCAAGCTTACCCACTGGGGACAGACACCAAAAACAATGGGAGTTACGAACCTGCAGCCTGCAAAAAGGAGACACCAAACACAGTAAGTTAAGCAAAATGAGAAGACAGAGAAACACACAGCAGATGAAGGAGCAAAGTAAAAACCCACCAGGCCAAACAAATGAGGAGGAAACAGGCCATCTACCTGAAAAAGAATTAAGAGTAATGATAGTAAAGATGATCCAAAATCTTGGAAATAGAATGGAGGAAATACAAGAAATGTTTCAAAAGGACCTAGAAGAACTAAAGAGCAAACAAATAATGATGAACAACACAATGAAATTAAAAATTCTCTAGAAGGAATCAATGGCAGAATAACTGAGGAAGAAGAACAGATAGTGACCTGGAAGATAAAATAGTGGAAATAACTACTGCAAAGCAGAATAAAGAAAAAAGAATGAAAAGAATTGAGGACAGTCTTAGAGACCCCAGGGACAATATTAAACGCACCAACATTTTAATTATAGAGGTCCAAGAAGAAGAAGAGAAAAAGAAAGGGACTGAGAAAATATTTGAAGAGATTATAGTTGAAAACTTTGCTAATATGGGAGTGGAAATAGTCAATCAAGTCCAGGAAGTACACAGAGTCCCATACAGGATAAATCCAAAGAGAAACTTGCCAAGACGCATACTATTCAAACTATCAAAAATTAAATTCACAGAAAAAACATTAAAAGCAGCAAGGGAAAAACAACAAATAACACACAAGGGAAACCCCATAAGGTTAACAGCTGATCTTTCAACAGAAACTCTGCAAGCCAGAAGGGACTGGCAGGATATATTTAAAGTGATGAAAGGGAAAAACCTATAACCAAGATTACGCCACCCAGCAAGAATCTCATTCAGATTCTATGGAGAAATTAAAAACTTCACAGACAAGCAAAAGTTAAGAGAATTCAGCACCACCAAACCAGCTTTACAACAAATGCTAAAGGATCTTCTCAAGGCAGGAAACACAAGTGAAGGAAAAGACCTACGAAAATAAACCCAAAACATTTAATAAAATGGTAATACAAACATACATATTGATAACTACCTTAAATGTAAATGGATTAAATGCTCCAACCAAAACACATAGACTGGATACAAAAATAAGACCCATATATATGCTGTCTACAAGAGACCCACTTCAGACCTAGGGACACATACAGACTGAAAGTGAGGGGATGGAAAAGATATTCCATGCAAATGGAAATCAAAAGAAAGCTGGAGTAGCAATTCTCATATCAGACAAAATAGGCTTTAAAATAAAAACTATCACAAGAGACAAAGAAGGACACTACATAATGATCAAGGGATCAATCCAAGAAGAAGATATAACAATTGTAAATATTTATGTACCCAGATAGGAGCACCTCAATACATAAGGCAAATACTAGCAGCCATAAAAGGGGAAATCGAAAGTAACACAATCATAGTAGGGGACGTTAACACCCCACCTTCACCCATGGACAGATCATCCAAACAGAAAATAAATGAGGAAACACAAGCTTTAAATGATACATTAAACAAGTTGGACTTTATTGATATTTATAGGACATTCCATTCAAAAGCAACAGAATACACTTTCTTCTCAAGTGCTCATGGAAATTTCTCTAGGATAGATCATATCTTTGGTCACGAATCAAGCTTTGGTAAATTTAAGAAAATTGAAATCATATCAAGTATCTGTTCCAACCACAATGCTATGAGACTAGATATCAATTACAGTAAAATCTCTGTAAAAAATACAAATACATGGGAGCTAAACAATATGCTACTAAATAACCAAGAGATCACTGAAGAAATCAAAGAGGAATTCAAAAAATACCTAGAAAGAAATGACAATTAAATCATGACGACCCAAAACCTATGGTATGCAGAAAAGCAGTTAGTTCTAAGAGGGAAGTTTATAGCAACACAATCCTACCTCAAGTAAAAAGAAACATCTCAAATAAACAACCTAACCTTACACCTAAAGCAATTAGAGAAAGAAGAACAAAAATCCCCAAAGTTAGCAGAAGGAAAGAAATCATAAAAATCAGATCAGAAATAAATGAAAAATAAATGAAGGAAACAATAGCACAGATAAATAAACCTAAAATCTTGTTCTTTGAGAAGATGAACAAAATTGAAAAACCACTAGCCAGACTCATCAAGAAAAAAAGGGAGAAGACTCAAATCAATAGAATTAGAAAGGAAAAAGGAGAAGTAACAACTGACACTGCAGAAATACAAAGGATCAGGAGATATTACGACAAGCAACTGTATGCCAATAAAATGGACAACCTGGAAGAAATGGGCAAATTCTTAGAAAAACACAACCTTCTGAGACTGAACCAGGAAGAAATAGAAAATATAAAGAGACCAATCACAAGCAATGAAATTTTAACTGTGATTAAAAATCTTCCAACAAACAAGAATCCAGGACCAGATGGCTTCACACTTGAATTCTATCAAACATTTAGAGAAGAGCTAACACCTATTCTTCTAAGAGCTAACACCTCTTCCAAAATATACCAGAGGTAGGAACACTCCAAAACTCATTCTATGAGACCACTGTCACTCTGATACCAAAACAGACAAAGATGTCACAAAGAAAGAAAACTACAGGCCAATATCATTGATGAACATAGATGCAAAAATCCTCAACAATACACTAGCAAACAGAATCCAACAGCACATAAAAGGATCATACACCATGATCAAATGGGGTTTATCCCAGGAATGCAAGGATTCTTCAATATATGCAAATCAATCAATGTGATACTCCATATTAAAAATTGAAGGAGAAAAACCATATGATCATCTTAATAGATGCAGAAAAAGCTTTTGACAAAATTAAACACACACATTTATGATAAAACCATCCAGAATGGAGGCATAGAGGGAACTTCCCTAAACATAATAAAGGCCATATATGACATATCCACAGCCAACATCGTTCTCAATGGTGAAAAACTGAAACCATTTCCTCTAAGGTCAGGAACAAGACAAGGTTGCCCACTTTCACCACTATTATTCAACATTGGTTTGGAAGTGTTAGCCACAGCAATCAGGGAAGAAAAAGAAATAAAAGGAATCCAAATCAGAAAAGAAGAAGTAAAAGCTGTCTCTGTTTGCAGATGACATGATACTATACATAGAGAATCCTAAAGATGCTATCAGAAAACTACTAGAGCTAATCAATGAATTTGGTAAAGTAGCAGGATACAAATTTAATGCGCAGAAATCTCTGGAATTCCTATACACTAACGATGAAAAATCTGAAAGTGAAATTAAGGAAACACTCCCATTTACCATTCCAACAGAAAGAATAAAATACCTAGGAATAAACTTACCTAAGGAGGCAATAAGCCTGTATGCAGAAAACTATAAGATACTGATGAAAGAAATTAAAGATGGTACAAACAGAGAGATATACCATGTTCTTGGATTGGAAGAATCAACACTGTAAAAAAAACTATACTGCCCAAAGCAATCTACAGATTCAATGCAATCCCTATCAAACTACCACTGACATTTTTCAAAGAATTAGAACAGAAAATTGCACAATTTATACGGAAACACAAAAGACACTGAAGAGCCACAGCAATCTTTAGAAAGAAAAACGGAGCTGGAGAACTTAGGCTCCCTGACTTCAGACTATACTACAAAGCTACAGTAATCAAGACAGTATGGTACTGGCACAAAAACAGAAATATAGATCAATGGAACAGGATAGGAAACCCAGAGATAAACCCATGCACATATGGTCACCTTATTTTTGATAAAAAAGGCAAGGATATAGAATGGAGAAAAGACAGCCTCTTCAACAAGTGGTGCTGGGAAAAGTGGACAGCTACATGTAAAAGAATGAAATTAGAACACTCCTTAACACCATACACAAAAATAAACTGAAAATGGATTAAAGACCTAAATGTAAGGCCAGACACTATCAAACTCTGAGAGGAAAACATAGGCAGAACACTCTATGACATACATCACAGCAAGATCCTTTTTCACCCACCCCCTAGAGAAATGGAAATAAAAACAAAAATAAACAAATGGGACCTAATGAAACCTAAAAGCTTTTGCACAACAAAGGAAACCATAAACAAGACAAAAAGACAACCCTCAGAATGGGAGAAAATATTTGCAAGTGAAACAACTGAATATACAAGCAGCACATGCAGCTCAATATCAAAAAAACAAACGACCCAATCCAAAAATGGGCAGAAGACCTAAATAGACATTTCTCCAAAGAAGACATACATGTTGCCAACAAACACATGAAAGAATGTTCAACATCATTAATCATTAGAGAAATGCAAATCAAAACTACAATGAGATTTCACCTCACACCAGTCAGAATGGCCATCATCAAAAAATCTACAAACAAATGCTGGAGAGTGTGTGGAGAAAAGGGAACCCTCTTGCACTGTTGGTGGGAATGTAAATTGATTCAGCTACTATAAAACAGTATGGAGCTTCCTTGAAAAACTAAAAATAGAACTACCATACGACCCAGCAATCCCACTACTGGGCATATACCCTGAGAAAACCAGAATTCAAAAAGAGTCACGTACCACAATGTTCATTGCAGTTCTATTTACAATAGCCAGGACATGGAAGCAACCTAAGTGTCCATCGCCAGATGAATGGATAAAGAAGATGTGGCACATACATACAGTGGAATATTATTCAGCCATAAAAAGAAACAAAATTGAGTTATTTGTAGTAAGGTGGATGGACCTAGAGACTGTCATACAGGGTGAGGGTGAAGTAAGTCAGAAAGAGAAAAACAAATACCATATACTAATACATATATGTGGAATCTAAAAAAGAAAAGGAAAGAAAATGGTTCTAAAGAACTTAGGGGCAGGGCAGTAATAAAGATGCAGATTAGAGAATGGACTTGAGGACATGGGGAAGGGGAAGGGGAAGCTGGGACGAAGTGAAAGAGTGGCATGGACGTATATATACTACCAAATGTAAAATAGATAGCTACTGGGAAGCAGCTGCATAACACAGGGTGGTTACCTAGGTGCTTTGTGACCACCTAGAGGGGTGGGGTAAGGAGGGTGGGAGGGCGATGCAAGAGGGAGGAGATATGGGGATATATGTATATGTATAGCTGATTCACATTGCTATAAAGCAGAAACACACCATTGTAAAGCAATTATAGTCCAATAAATATGTTAGAAAAAATAAAAAATAGAACTATGTCATTCTTCCAATTTTTAAATAATATAGTTATTTGGTGGAGACTGTGATGGTGAAATTGAAAGATGTAGAGCCCACCTTCACCCATAAAAACACCAAAAATACAATCCAACAGAGCAAAGAAGAGGCCTCGTTCAACATAAAGTGCAGGCTCTGGTCCCCACAACACCAATCACAACCCCAATCAAGGCAATAACAGCCAGAACATCCTAATGAGAGATGTGGCAGTCATCCATACCAAAAGCAACCAAAAATATTGGATTCACACAGTCTCCTCAGAGATGCTCCCACATAAAAACTGCTCTTCAAGACCACAGTGGATAACTGTTTCTCCTAAATTTATAAAGTCAGGGAAATAGAAATAAAATGAAGAAAAGGGAACCATTCCCAGTTTAAAAAACAACAAAATCCTCCTCAAAGAACAAATAGTGAAACAGACCTCTCCAGTCTATTAGACCCCAAGTTCAAAAAGGAGGTAATAAAAATACTGATGAATTAAGAAAGGTTATCAGTAGAAATGCAGATAACAGTAACAAGGGACTAGAAACTGTAAATAAGAGCCAATCAAAGTTGGACAACTCACTTGTTGAGATGAAAACTGAGCTAAAGGTGATAAACAGCAAACTAGATAATAATAATAGGAGTGAATAAGTAATCTAGAAGATAGAATAGTGGAAATTAATCAGAACAGCAGACAGAAAGCCAAATGAAAAAAAATGAAAGCAATATAGGAGACTTATGGGATAATATAAAGTGTGCCAATCTATGTATAAAGGGAATCCAGAAGGAGAAGCTAGAGAGAAGGTGATTGGAAATGTATTTGAAGAAATTATGGCCCAAAATTTCCTAAACCTAAAGAAGGAAACAGATATCCAGGTACAGGAAACACAGAGGGTCCCAAACAAAATGAACCCAAACAGACCCACACTAAGACATATCATAAATAAAATTGAAAAATTTAAAGATTAAGAGAGGATTCTAAAAGCAGCAAGAGAAAACCAAAGAGCCAGTTACAAGGGAACCCCCATGAGACTATCAGCTGATTTCTCTAAAGAAAATTTGCAGGCCAGAAGGGAGTGTCATGATATCTTCAAAGTCCTGAAAGGGAAAAACCTGCAACCCAGGGTACTCTACCCAGCAAGATTATCATTTAGAATATAAGGAGAGAGAAGGAATTCCACAGAGAAGCAAAAAACTACAAGAATACAGCAGTACTAAATCTAACCTAAAGAAATATTGAAAGGTCTTCTCAAAACCAGGGTAACCACAAATCAAAATATACAATAGATTCACAAAAACCAAAAAGAAGAGAACTCAAGCATAAATAATACAAAAGAAAACCATTAAACCACAAAGGAAAAAGAAACAGAAAAAGAAAGGAACAGGGCTTCCCTGGTGGTGCAGTGGTTGTGAGTCTGCCTGCCGATGCAGGGGACACGGGTTCATGCCCCAGTTTGGGAAGATCCCACATGCTGCGGAGGGGCTGGGCCCATTAGCCATGGCTGCTGAGCCTGCACGTCCGGAGCCTGTGCTCTGCAACGGGAGAGGCCACAACAGTGAGAGGCCCACGTACCGCAAAAAAAAAAAAGAAAGGAACAAAAAAGAAATATGAAAGCAACTGGAAAAAAAAGTTTACAATGACAATAAATACATACCTATCAATAATTAGCTTAACTGTCAATGGACTAAATGCTCCAGTCAAAAGACATAGAGCAGCAGATTGGATAATAAAACAAGAGCCAACAATATGCTGCCTATAAGAGACCCATTTTAGGGTGAAGGCCACACAGATTGCAAGTGAGGAAATTGAAAAAAGGTATTTCATGCAAACAGAAATGACAGGAATGTGGTAGTAGTGATACTCACATGAGACAAAATAGACTTAAAACAAAGGCCATAAAGAAAGATAAAGAATGACACTATATAATGATATAAGGATCAATACAAGAAGAGGATATTACACTCGTTAATACATATGCACCCAATATAGGAGCACCTAAATATAAAACAAATACTAACAGACATAAAGGGAGAAACTGATGAGAATATAATAATAGTAAGAGGCATTAATACCTCACTCACATCAATGGACAGATCTTCCAGACAAAAAATTAATATGGCAACAGAGATCCTAAATGACACAATAGAACATTTAGACTTAATTGATATTTTCAGGACATTACAGCCAAAAAAACTCGAGAATACACATTCTTTTCAAGGGCACAAGGAACATTCTCTCAGATAGACCACATACTAGGACACAAAAAAACTTCAACAAATTTAAGAGTATAGAAATTATTTCAAGCATCTTTTCTGACCACAGTGATATTAAACTAGAAATCAACCACAGAAAGAGATATGAGAAAAAAATGATTACATGGAGACTAAACAACATACTAAATAACCAATGGGCCAAAGATGAAATCAAATAGGAAAATTTAAAATACCTTGAGAAAAATGACAATGAAAACAATTACAAAATCTATGGGATGCAGCAAAATCAGTCCTAAGAGGGACATGTATACTAATACAGCCTTCCTCAAAAACAAGAAAAATCTCAAATAAACAATGTAACCTACTTCCTAAAAGAATTAGAAAGAAAAGAACAAACAAAAGTTAAAGTCAGCAGAAGGAAGGAAACAATAAGATCAGAGCAGAGATAAATAAGATAGAGATTAAAAAACAATAGAAAAGGTCAATAAAACCAAGAACTGTTCTTTTGAAAGGATAAAAAAAACTGACAAACATCTGGCCAGGCTCACCAAGAAGAAAAGAAAGAGGACCCAAATACAAAATAAGAAATGAAAGAGGAGAAATAACAACTGATACCACAGAAATATAAAAAACCATAAGACACTACTATGAACAATTATACACCAACGAATTTGACAACCTAGAAGAAATGGACAAGTTTCTAGAAATAAATGGCCCATCAAAACTGAATCAAGAAGAAATAGATGATTTGAAGACAACAATCACTAGAAGTGAAATAGAATCTGTAATTTAAAAAATCTCCCTGCAAACAGAAGTCCAGGATCAGATGGATTCACTGGGGAATTCTACCAAATATACAAAGAAGAACTTATACCAATTCTTCCAAAACTCTTCCAAAAGATTGAAGAGGAAAGAACTCTCCCAAATTCATTCTACAAAGCCAACATCACCCTGATACCAAAACCAGGCAAAGATACTACCAGAAAAGAAAATTACAAGTTCAATATCTTTGATGAATATAGGTGTAAAAATCCTCAACAAAATATTAGCAAACCAAATCCAACAACACATAAGGAGGATCATACACCATGATCAAGTTGGATTATCCCAGATTCACAAGGATGGTTCAGCATACACAAATCAATCAATGTGATATACCACAGCAACAAAAGAAAAGACAAAAACCACATGATCACCTCAATAGATGCAGAAAAAGCATTTGATAAAATTCAGAATACATTCATGATAAAAAAAAACTCTCACCAAAGTGGATAGATAGAACATATCTCAGCAAAATAAAAGCTATTTATGAGAGAGGATCAAGATGGTGGAGGGTAGGACGTGGAGTTCATCTTCTCCCCACAGATGCATCAAAAATGCCTCTACATGTGGAACATCTCTCACAGAACATCTACTGAAGAGTGGAAGAAGACTTCAGACCTCCAAAAGGGCAAGAAAATCTCCATGTAACTGGGTAGGACAAAAGAAAAAAAAGAGAGAAAGGAATGGGATGGGACCTGCACCCCTGGGAGGGAGCTGTGAAAGAGGAAAGGTTTCCACACACAGGAAAGTCCCCTTTCTGGCAGGGAGATCAGCCAGGACAGAGGGGGAGTTTCAGAGCCCAGAGAAGATAGCAACAGGTTTGCAGAGGACAAAGCAGAGAGAAATCTACACAAATGATTCGTGCCAACCAGCACACCCTAGCCTGAGATGTTTGTCTGTTGGGGTTGCTGGGGGCTTGGTGCTGAGGGTCAGGCTTCAGAGATCAGACCCTGAGTAGAGGATGGGGGTTGGCTGCATGAAGACAGCCTGAGAGGGCTAGGATGTGGTGTGCCACAACTAGGGTGTATGGGAAGAAGCCTGGGCCCATCAGAGAGGCAAGATGCCATTGTTGGGGGACACACGAGGAGACGAGTGGGCCCACTATAGGAGCTTCTTTCTCTATGCACTCTCAGGTGACAGGGCACTGCCTGCATGAACTACGGGGGCAGGTGTGAGCTGCCGCCGCCATCTCAGACTCCAGAGGCATGCGTGAACTGGTCTCACTGAGGGTCCTGTGGTGAGGGCAGGTCACTACCCCCACCACACTGGGAGTACTGCCAGGGAACCCACAACCTGGAGCCAACCACTGCACCTTCCTTTCTGGGAGCATGCACGTGAGCCATGCACCTGCACACCCCCTATCAATGGGATAACCACAAGCACATGCTGAGGAAAGATGGCAAGCATCCAAACCAAAAACATCCCTCATGCCAAAAAAAATTAAACCCACACAAGCTACACAGGGATGCTCCCACATATAAATAGTTCTCCAAGACTACAGTAGATATTTGTTTCTCCTAAACTCATAGAGTAAGAGAAGTATAAGCAGAATGAAGAATCAGAGGAACCACTCTCAGTTAAAAGACCAAGAGAATTCCCCTGAAGGAACAAACAATGAAACAGACCTCTTCAGTCTTACAGACACCGAGCTCAAAAAGGAGGTAATGAAAATACTGAAGAAAGGCTATTGACAGAAATGCAGATTGATGTAAAAAGGAACTAGAAACTGTAAGGAAGAGTCAAGAAAAATTAGAAAACTCATTTGCTGAGGTGAAAGCTGAGCTCAAGGCAATGAATAGCAGAATGAACAATGCAGAAAAAAAGAATAAGTGACCTGGGAGATAGAATAATGGAAATTACCCAATCAAAAGAGCAGGCAGAAAGCCAAATGAAAAAAACATGAAAGCAATATAAGAGACATATAGGATAATATAAAGAGAGCCAATCTATGTATAATAGGGATTCCAGAAGGAGAAGAAAGAGAAAAGAGGATTAAAAATGTATCTGAAGAAATTATGGCCGAAAACTTCCCAAACCTAAAAAGGAAACTGATATCCAAATACAGGAAGCACAGAGGGTCCAAAACAAGATGAACCCAAACAGACCTACACCAAGACATATTATACTAAAAAATGGCAAAAGTTAAAGATAAAGGGAGGTTTCTAAAGGCAGCAAGAGAAAAACAAAGAGTTAATTACAAGGGAACCCCCATAAGGCTATCAGCTGATTTCTCTACAGAAATACTACAGTCCAGAAGGGAGTGGCAAAATATATTCAAAGTCTTGAAAGAGAAAAATCTGCAATCTAGAAACTCTATCCAGCAAGACTATCATTTAGAATGAGGAGAAATAAAGAATTTCTCAGACAAGCAAAAACTAAAAGAATACAGCAATAGTAAACCTATCCTAAAAGAAATATTGAAAGGTCATCTCTAAATAGAAAATAAGCAAGAAGATATAGGAAGGAGGAAATCAAAATTGGAAAGTAAATCAGTTAAATAAACAAGTATACAGATCAAAAAAACCCCACCTATCTGTGAAAACAATGATAAACACATGGAACAGCAAAAGGATAAACATGAAGATGTAAAGAGGGACATCAAAATCATAAAATGTGAGGAAGAAGAGTAAGAAAATGCAGATTCTTTTTTTTAGAATGTTTTTGAGCTTATATGACTATCAGTCTAAAGCAAGCAGATATAGGAAGGGGTTAACATACTTGACAAACAGGGTAACCACAAATCAAAAACATAAAATAGATTTATAAAAACCAAAAAGAAGAGAACACAAGCATAAAATAAAAGGAAACCATCAAACCACAAAAAGAAAAACAAAAAGAGAAAGAATGGAATATAGAAGACATTTCCAGTTGATTTCCAACATTTCCAGTTGAAAACAAGGTTTGAAATGACAATAAATACTTATGTATCAATAATTACCTTAAATGTCAGTGGACTGAATGCTCCAATCAAAGACATAGAGGGGCAGACTGGATTAAAAAAACAAGAGCCTACAATATGCTGCCTACAAGAGACCCACCTTAGCACAATGACACACATAGATTGAAAGTGAGAGGATGGAAAAAGATATTCCAGGCAAATGGAAATGACAAGAAAGCAGGAGTTGTAATACTCATATCAGACAAAATAGACTTCAAGGTAAATAATATAAAGAAAAATAAAGGAGGACACTATATAATGATAAAAGAATCAATACAGGAAAAAGATATTACACTCATCAACTTATATGCACTTAATATAGGAACACCTAAATACATAAAACAAATACTAACAGACATGAAAGGAGAAATCAATGAAAATAGAATAATAGTAGGAGACTTTAACACCCCACTCACATCAATGGACAGATCTTTCAGACAGAGAATCAATAAGGCAACAGAGATCCTAAATCATACAATAGAACAGTTAGACTTGATATTTTCAGGACATTACATCCATAAAAAACAGAATACACATTCTTTTCAAGCTCACATGGAACATTCTCTAGGATTGACCACATACTAGGGCACAAAACTAACCTCAACAAATTTAAGAGTACAGAAATTATTTCAAGCATCTTCTCTGACCACAATGGCATGAAACTAGAAATCAACCACAGGAAAAGAAAAGAGAAAAAAATGACTACATGGAGACTAAACAACATACTACTAAAAAACCAGTGGGTCAGTGAGGAAATCACAAAGGAAATTAAAAAATACCTTGAGACAAACGACAATGAAAATAATTACAAAATCTATGGGATGCAGAAAAAGCAGTACTTAGAGGGAAGTTCATAGCCATACAGGCTTCCTCAAAAAACAAGAAAAATCTCAAGTCAACAACTTAACCCACCACCTAAAAGAATTAGAAAAAGAAGAACAAGCAAAACCTAAAGTCAGTAGAAGGAAGGAAATAATAAAGATCAGGAAGGAAATAAATAAAATAGAGGTTAAAAAACAATAGAAAAAACTTAATAAAACCAAGAGCTCCTTCTTTGAAAAGGTAAACAAAATTGACAAACTTCTGGCCACGCTCACCAAGAAGACAAAGGAAAGAACCCAAATAACAAAATAAGAAATGAAAAAGAAGAAATCTCAACTGATACCACAGAAATGCATAAAACCATAAGATGTATTACCTTATGACATATGGTGTATTACCTTATGACATATATAATTGTATGAACAATTATATGTCAACAAATTTGACAACCTAGAAGAAATGGACAACTTTTTAGAAACATACAGCCGAGCAAAATTGAATCAAGAAGAAATAGATGATTTGAACAGACCAATCACTAGAAGTAAATTAGAGTCTGTAATTAAAAAAAAATTTCCCTACAAACAAAAGTCCATGACCAGATAGCTTCACAGGTGAATTCTACCAAACATATAAAGAACTTATACTGATTCTTCTCAAACTCTTCCAAAAGATTGAAGAGGAGGGAACACTCCCAGAGACATTCTATGAAGCCACAGTCACCCTGATACCAAAACCAGAAAAAGACACCACCACCACCAAAAAAATAAAATTACAGGCCAATATTTTTGATGAACATAGATACCAAAATTCTCAACAAAATATTAGCAAACTGAATCCAACAACATATAAAAAAGATCACACACAACGACCAAGTGGGATTCATCCCAAGTTCACGAGGATGGTTCAACTTTGCAAATCAATCAATGTAATACACCACATTAAAAAAAGAAAAGTAAAAAACCACATGATCATCTCAATAGATGTAGAAAAAGCATTTGACAAAATTCAACATTCATTCATGATAAAAATTCTTACCTAAGAAGGAATAGAGGGAACTTATTTCAACATAATGAAAGCCATTTATGACAAACCCACAGCCAATATAATACTCAACAGTGAAAAGCTAAAAGTCTTCCAGATAAAATCTGGAACAAGACAAGGATGCCCACTCTCACCACTTCTATTCAACATAATATTGGAAGTCCTAGCCACAGTAATCAGATAAGAAAAAGAAATAAAACATATCCAAATTAGAAGGGAAGAGGTAAAATTGTCACTATATGCAGATTTAATAATACTATATATACAAAACCCTAAGGACTTCACACAAAGACTACTAACAAATAAATTCAGCAAAGTAACAGAATACAAGATAAACATTCAAAGATTGGTTGCATTTATTTACACTAAAAATGAAATATCAGAAAGGGAATGTAAAAAAAAAAAAACCTTTTAAAATAGCACCAAAAAAAAAAAACCCCTAAGAATAAACTTGACCAAGTAGGTGAAAGACTTACATGCTGAAAACTATAAAACATTAATAAAAGAAATTAAAAAGGTTTCAAAGAAATAGAAAGATAGCCCATGCTCTTGGATTAGAAGAATTATTGTTAAAATGGCAGTACTACCCACAGCAATCTACAGATTTAACGTGATCCCTATCAAAATACCCAAGACATTTTTCACAGAACTAGAATAAATAACCCTAAAATTTACATGCTACCATAAAAGACATATAATTTCCAAAGCAATCTTGGGGGGTGGGGGGAACAAAGCAGTAAGCATAACTCTCTCAGACTTCAGACAATATTACAAAGCTACAGTTATCAAAACAGTGTGCTATTGGCACAAAAACGGACAAACAGACCAATGGAACAGAATAGAGAACCCCAAAACAAACCCACACACCTATCGTCAATTAATCTTTGACAAAGGAGGAAAGAATATAAAATGGGAAACAGTGTCTCCAGCAAGTGATGCTGGGAAACTTAGACAGCCACATGTGAATCAATGAAGTTAGAACACACCCTCACACAATGAACAAAAAGAAACTCAAAATGGCTTAAAGACTTAAACATAAGACATGACACCACAGAACTCCTAGAAGAGAGCATAAGCAAAACATTCTCTGACATAAATCATACCAATGTTTTATTAGGTCAGTCTCCCAAGGCAATAGAAATAAAAACAAAAATAAACAAATGGGACCTAATCAAACTTACAAGCTTTTGCACAGCAAAGGAAACCATAAAAAACAGAAACAAACAAAACTGAAAAGACAGCCTATGAAAGGGGAGAAAATATTTGCAAATGATGTGACAGACTAGGGCTTAATCTCCAAAATATACACACAGCTAATACAATTCAACAACAACAACAGCAAAAACCAAACAGCCCAATATAAAAATGGGCAGAAGACCTTAATAGACATTTATCCAAAGAACACATACAGATGGCAATGAGGCACATGAAACAATGTTCAGCATCACTAATTATTACAGAAATGCAAATCAAAACTATAATGAGGTACCTCCTCACACCAGTCATAATGGCCATCATTAAAAAGTCTACAAATAACAAATGCTGGACAGTCTGTGGAGAAAAGGGAACATTCCTACACTGTTGGTGGGAATGTAAGTTGGTGCAGCCACTATGGAAAACAGTGTGGAGGTTCCTCAGAAAACTAAAAATAGAATTACCATATGATCCAGCAATCCCACTCCTGGGCCTGTACCCAGAAAAAACTATAATTCAACAAGATATATGCACCTCTATGTTCATAGCAGCACTATTCACAATAGCCAAAACATGGAAACAACTTAAATGTCCATCAACAGATGAATGGATAAAGAAGATGTGGTATGTAAATACAATGGAATCCTACTCACCCATAAAAAAAAATGAAATAATGCCATTTGCAGCAACATGGATGCAACTAGAGATTATCATCTTAACTGAAGTAAGTCAGAAAGAGAAAGACAAATACCACATGATATCACTTATATGTGGAATCTAAAATATGGCACAAATGAACCTATCTACAAAAAAGAAACAGACTCACAGACATAAAGAACAGATCTGTGGTTGCCAAGGGTGTGGGGTGTGAGGAGGGAAGGACTGGGAGTGTGAGATTAGCAAATGTAAACTATTATGTATAGGATGGATAAACAGCAAGGTTCTACTGAATAGCACAGGGAACTATATTCAATATCCTGTGATAAACCATAATGGAAAAGAATATTTAAAAAAAAGAGAATGTCTCTATGTGTATAACTGAGTCACTTTGCTGTACAGCAGAGATTGGTACAGCAATGTAAATCAACTATACTTCAATAAAAAATAAAATTAAAAAAAGCTATTTATGACAAATCCACAGCCAACACAATACTCAACAGTGAAAGGTTGAAAGCCTTCTTGCTAAAATCTGGAACAATACCAAGATGCCTACTCTCACCACCTCTATTCAACATAGTATTGGAAGTTCTAGGCACAGCAATCAGACAAGAAAAAGAAATAAAACCTATCTAAATTGGAAGGGAAGAGGTAAAATTGTCATTATATGCAGATAACCCCAAAGACTCTACACAAAAACTACTAGAACTGATAAACAGTTCAGGAAGTTATGAAGATACAAGATTAATATACAGAAATCTAGTGCATTTCTTTACATTAACAATGAAATATCAGAAAGAGAAAGTAAAAAAAGAAATCTCTTTTAAAGTTGCATCAAAAAAATAAAATAAAATACTTAGAAAAAAACCTGACCAAGAAGGTGAAAGACATATATGCTGAGAACTATAAAACACTGATAAAGGAAATTGAAAGGGATTCAAAGAAATGGAAAGATATCCCATGCTCTTGGAATGAAAGAATTAATATTGTTAAAATGGCCATACTACCCAAAGCAATCTACAGATTTAATGTGATCCCTATCAAATTACCCATGACATTTTTCAAAGAACTAGAACAAATAATCCTAAAATTTATATGGAACCACAAAAGACCCAGAATTACCAAAGCAATCCTGAGGGAAAAAAACCCCAACAAAGCAGTAAGCATAACCCACCCAGACTTCAGACAATACTACAAAGCTACAGTAATCAAAACTGCGTGGTATTGGCACAAAAACTGACATATGGATCAATGGAACAGAAGAGAAGGCCCAGAAATATACCCACACAACTATGGTCAATTAATGTTTAACAAAGGAGGCAAGAATATACAATGGAAAAAAAGACAGTCTCTCTGGCAAGTAGTGCTGGGAAAGCTGGACAGTCACATGTAAATCAATGAAGTTGGAACACTCTCTTGCACCATACACAAAAATAAACTCAAAATGGCTGATGTAAATATTATATGACATCATAAAACTCATAGAC
The DNA here is from genome assembly GCF_005190385.1 of Monodon monoceros. NCBI lineage: Eukaryota > Metazoa > Chordata > Mammalia > Artiodactyla > Monodontidae > Monodon > Monodon monoceros. The sequence continues at coordinate 29,259,021 of NW_021703783.1, forward strand.
TAGAACATAGACAAAATATTTTTGGACATAAATCATAGCAATATTTTCTTAGGTCACTCTCCCAAGGTGACAGGAATGAAAGTGAAAATAAGCAAATGGAACATAATTAAATTTAAATCTTCTGCATAGTGAAGGAAACAATCAACAAAACAAAACAAAAACTATGGAATGGGAGAAATATTTGCAAATGATACAACTCTCAAGGAGTTAATATCCAAAATAAACAAACAGCTCATACAACTCAATATCAAAAAAAACCCAAACAACCCAATCAAAAAATGGGCAGAAGGCCTCAATAGACATTTCTCCAAAGAAGACACACAGATGGTCAACAAACACATGAAAAGATGCTCAACATCACTAATTATTAGAGAAATGCAAATCAAAACTACAATGAGATACCACCTCACACCTGTCAGAATGGCCATCATTAAAAAGTCTACAAATAACAAATGCTGGACAGGCTGTGGAGAAAAGGGAACACTTCTACACTGTTGGTGGGAATGTAAGTTGGTGTAGCCACTATGGAAAACATTGTGGAGGTTCCTCAGAAACCTAAAAATAGAATTACCATATGATCCAGTGATCCCACTCCTGGGCCTATGTCTGGAGAAAAGTCTAATTTGAAAAGTTGCATTCATTGTAATGTTCGTAGTAGCACTATTTACAATAGCCAAGACATGGCAGCAACCTAAATGTCCATTGACAGATGAATGGATAAAGATGTGGTATATATATATAATGGAATCCTACTCAGCCATAAAAAAGAATGAAAAAATGCCATTTGCAGCAACATGGATGAGAGATTATCATCTTAAGTGAAGTAAGTCAGTCAGAGAAAGACAAATATCATAAGATATCACTTATGTGGGGAATCTAAAATACGGCACAAATGAACCTATCTACAAAACAGAAAGAAACTCACAGCCATAGAAAAAAACTTATTGTTACCAATGGGGAAAGGGAGGAGGAGGAATAAATTAGGAGCTTTGGATTAACAGATACACACTAATACATATAAAATTAACAGCAAGTTCCTACCGTATAGCACAGGGAACTATATTCAATACCTTGTGATAACCTACAATGGAAAAGAATCAGAAAAAATATATATAAAAATACATATATATGTATTAGAATCACTTTTCTGTACACTAGAAACTAAAACAACATTGTAAATCAATTCTTCAATAGCAAATATCATTCATAAATCTTTTGTTAACATGTTACAATTTATTATTGTTATTTTTCAAAGGGCTAATAAATTAAAACATAGGCTTTCAGAAGGACAAATATTGTATGATTCAACCTATATCATGACTCTAAAATAGTCAAATGCTTTCATTCTTTTACATGTGGTTGTCCAGTTTTCCCAGTACCACTTATTGAAGAGACTGTCTTTTCTCCATTGTATATGTTTGCTTCCTTTGTTGTAAATTGACTGACTGTAGTTGTGTGGGTTTATTTCTGGGCCCTCTATACTGTTCCATTGAGCTATGTGTCTGCTTTTGTGTCAGTACCATACAGTTTTTATTACTGTAGCTTTGTAATATAATCTAAAGTCAAGGAGCATGATTCCTCAAGCTCTATTCTTCCTTCTCATGATTGTTTTGGCTATTGGAGGTCTTTTGTGTTTCTATACAAAATTTAAAATTATTTGTTTTAGTTCTGCAAAAAATGCCATTGGTATTTTGATAGGGATTGCATTGAATCTGTAGCTTGACCTGGGTAGTATAGTCATTTAACAATATTAATTTTTTCAATCCAAGAACTCAGTATATCTTTCCATCTGTTTGTGTCATCTTCAGTTTCTTTCATCAGTGTCTTATAGATTTTGAGTACAGATCTTTTACTTCTTTCAGTAGATTTATTCCAGGTATTTTATTCTTTTTGATGTTATGGGATTGTTTCCTTAATTTCTCTTTCTGATATTTCATTGTTAGTGTATAGAAATGCAACAGATTTCTGTGTCTTAATTTTGTATCCTGCAACTTTACCAAATTCATTGTCTAACACCATATTAAAAACCTAAATGAATTAAAAACCTAAATGTAAGACCAGATACTATAAAACTACTAGAGGAAAATATAGGCAGAACACTCTTTGACATAAATTGCAGCAATAATTTTTTGGATCTGTCTCCTAAATAAATGAAATAAAAGCAAAACAAAGAAATGGGACATAATTAAACTTCAAAGCTTTTTAACAGCAAAGGAAACCATGGACTAAACAAAAGGACAACGTACTGAATGGGAGATGATATTTGCAAATGATATGACTGATAAGGGATTAATATTCAGCATATAAAAACAGCTCATACAACTCAACATCAAGAAAACAAAAAGCTTAATTAAAAAATGGGCATTACTGAATAGACCTTTTTCCAAAGAGGAAATGCAGATGGCCAACAGGCACATGAAAAGACATGGAGGGCATCATGCTAAGTGAAATAAGTCAGACAGAGAAAGACAAACACTGTATGATATCACTTATATGTGGAATCTAAAATATAATAAATTAGTGAATATAACAAAAAAGAAGCATACTCACAGATATAGAGAACAAACTAGTCATTACCAGTGGGGAGAGGAAAGGGGGAGGGACTCTAGGGCTAGGGGATTAAGAGATACAAACTATTGGGCATAAAATAACCTACAAGGTTATTTTGTACAACATGGGGATTGTAGCCAATATTTTACAATAACTATAAATATAATATAACCTTTAAAAATAGTGAATCACTATATTGTACGTCTGTAGCTTATGTAATATTGTACAGCAGCTCTACTTCAATTAAAAATAAAATAAAATAGTCAGGCACATAGAAGTAGAGAGTGCAATGGTGTTGCCAGGGGTGGGGTGTGGGGGTGTGTATAGCAATGGAGAGCTGCTAATCAACGGTATAAAGTTCCAGTTACTCAAGGCGATTAAGTTCTAGAGCTCTGTTGTAAAACATTGTGCCTATAGTAACAATACAGCATTGCATGCTTAAAAATGTGTTGAGGGTTGATCTCATGTTAAGTGTTCTTACCACTGTAAAAAAGAAAAGAAAAGAAAACAAAAATCATGGGCTTTTGTGTTAGAAATACCAGAGTCAAAGTCACTTTGTGTGTCCTTGGGAGATTTATTTAATCTGTCTGAGATTTATTTATTTATTTATTTCAGATGTATTTAATCTGAAAAAAATATTGCTGCAATTTATGTCAAATCTCTCTCTCTGAGATTTATTTAATCTCTCAGTTTCCTTATCTGCTATGAGGAAAATACCCTCAAATCTTGTAGGCTTTTTGTGCACATTAAATTAAATGAGGCATCTTATTCAGGGAACACATTACAGTTCTAAGGATATAAATGAAACATTATAAAGTTATCCTTATTTAAGTATTCCTTCTTTTCAAGATTCTTTAAGTTTTAGTCCAGCATTCTGTCAAACATTGGAACAAAGTGTCTGCACTATGGTGTTTTAGGTATGCCTTTTCTATGCTATGACATATTACAATATGTTCTCTTAACATTTATGGAGATTATTTATCTCATATGTGTTAGGGACAAATGAAAAGGACAAAGTAATGTCTAATGTATGCAAGAGATCTCATTAAAGTCAAAATCTCAAAATGCGGGAGAATAAAATTTCAAACGTTTACTATCAAGTATTAAATCACTGATGGAAATAGAGACATTCATTCCTTTGAGATGAATTCACTGAGTTCGTACTGAGTCAGATACTACTAGGTGCTAGTAATCCAAAACTGCACGATAAAATGTTTACCTCCGAATAATTTATGGCTGCTCAGGGAGAACCAAAAATTCAAATAAGCCAATACAATGATATAGATACCATGATAGAAAGGTCTAGAATAGAGAGAGAGAAAGTACGAAAGATAAAGTAGTTAATTTGCCTGTGGGAGATGAATGGCAGTCAGAGGAGGTTTCCTAGAACAGGTGATGTTGGGCTGTACCTGAAAACACAGTATGTATTTGCCTGGTGGATAATGGCAGTGGGGCTTAGAGTAGAGCATTCTAAGGAAAGACAACAAAATGAGCAAAGCCACACAAGTGTGAAATAGCATGACATGCTTTAGGAGATGCTGGAATTTCCATATAATTGGAAGAAGATTTGAAAATAGGAAGTGACAAGCAATAAGCTGTGGCTTGATCATGGAGAGCCCCATATATTTGTAAGTGAGTGAGACACTAAAAGATAAAGACCCATATCTACTCCCTCACTTCCATCCAAAATCCATCTAAGATATATTTCCAGGAATAGTAGTTCAAATTTCAAAAGTGATTTTTAGATGAAATTATGGAAGGTCTTTAAAAGTAACTAAAACCCACAAAATAGTTTCTTCAAAAGATGCTTGGGTATAGTGGGGAAATTTCCAAACACTGAATTTGAATTTATCTTTGTGCCTCTGAGTGCTTTTTCTGGCACTTACATCATGAACATCTGCTTGAATTATCTTAGTTCTTATGAAATTTTGCTTATCCACAGAGAGAAACACATATTGTTGGCCCAAGTCCAATATGCAGTTTCTTCCCCAGGCTTTGAAAAAAATAGCAAAAAGGAGTTATTAAATTGCTGAATAACTTAAGAGACTTAAAAAAATCACTGAAAGATGTCCAGGATTGAGAATTTGGAAATATTTATAAATTCCATATACAGTGAGGAATGAGGATAATAGTGATATAATTTTTGAAAGTTTTTCCATTGAATAAGAGTCTAATCTTTATAACACATGAAAGAAAACAACAACAAAATCAGCAACAAAATAAAGTATAGAAAAATATGTGACTATTATCCTTACACATGAAAAGGTTTGTAAAGGCCTCAGTGAAGTACAATAAGTTGAACTGAATATACTTAGCAGGAGAGCTCAGTTACACATGTCAAATGTTATAAAGAAGAAAAGGGTATCATGGAAAAAGAAAAGACGAGTTGATATAAGATGCTGTCTTATGCCCCTTTGAAGTATTCCTTTAGATCCTGTATCACTGGATCAGTGGCATACTGAGATGAGAACTAGAAACGTCAGGGTTTCTTATTGTGGGGGAAAAATCCCCCGAGAATACTGAGTACCTAATTAAAATGGTATCTGAAATAGATATTAGAGGTAGGCATACCAGTCACTTCAAAAATAAATGGTAGATGGTCATCCATTTAGTTATTTACCATTTATCCATTTATTCATTCATAAATCTTCTTTAAAATATTATGGAGTGCTTACTATAGGCCAGTTTCTGGCTTGAGCAATTTGTTATATTTTTTGCTATTTTAGATTATATCTTCTTTAAAATTCCATTTTATAATACTCCATGCTGGTTTATAAAAATGAAATACCTAGGTATAAATCTAATAAAAAATTTACGTGGTCTTTTTGAAGAAAATTATGGTACTTGTTAAAGAAAACTCCAAATGGATACACATAGACTAAAATATTCAAAATGCTAAAATACTAAAAGACTCAACAGGTTTTCCTGCAGGGAATGATAAGATGATTCTAAATATACACATAGAAGATCAAAAGGTTAAAAGCAGATAAGAATTTCCTGAAGAATATTGGAAGCATGTTTTATCAAATATAAGAAGTTAGTGTGTGTTGGTTAGTGGTTATTGTAGCTGCCTTCCAAATATAAGAAGTTATATAGCTTAGTAACTAATGAAGAATTAACTCAAGTGTGTACAAATTGACCAATAAAATAGAATAAGGAGTCCAGAATCAGATCCACATATAAGTGGAAAATTTATTTATGGAAGAACTACTCTTGCAGATAACTGTAGATAAAAAGGACTTTTCAAATAAATTATGCTGGAAAAACTGATTATGCAAGTGAAAAATATTGAAATGTAAATGCTATCTTACATATATAATTGTTAATTATCTGTACTGCGCAACATACTAGCCCAACACTTAGGGCTAATAAATAACACATTTAATTCACACAGTTTCTGCAAGTTAGAAGTTCAAGAGCAGCTTATTTGGTAGTTCTGTCTCAGAGTCTGTCATGAGGTTGCAGTCAAAATGTTAACCAGGTGCTTCAGTCTTCTGAAGGCAAGACTGAGACAGGAGGACCCACTTCAGAGATGACTTATTCATATGGCTGTTGTCAACCAGTTTCTTACTGGCTCTTGGCTAGGGAGAGTTCAGCCCCTACCTACATGGACTACTCCACTGGGCTGCCTGAGTATCCTCACAACATGGCAGCTGTTTTCTCCCATAGTTAGTGATATAAGAGAGAGCAAAATGGAAACTGCAAGCCTTTTATTATCTAGACTCAGAGGTCAAAAACCATTATTTCCACATCTACTATTTATTACACAGGTTAGCCTTATTCATTGTGGGGAGATAATACACAAAGGTAACAATAACAGAGGCAGGGATTATTGGAGGCCATCTTGGAACCTGGCTACCACACACACACACAAAAATTATAGGTGAATTAGAGAATTCTATAATACTTTTGTAAGACAATCTATGAGAATCTTTAGTATCTCACAGCAAAGATTCTCAAGTAAGAAAGAAACTACTCAAATTATAAAGGAAAAGATTGATAAATTCAATTATGTTAAAAATAAAACATCTATTTATCAAAAGAGCATATAGAAAGTGAAAAATCAAAATAGAAGATATTTGAAAGAAATTTAATTTAAAATTATTAATATCCAGAATATACAAAGAACGGCAAACCAACACTAAAAAGTTACCCAAAAGAAAAATGGGCAAAATATTTGAGAAAGCTCCTCACAGGAAAAAGAATGGTCTAAAAACATTAAAATATAATACGTTTCATTAGTAATCAAGAAACTGCAAATTATAGCCAAAGAGTGATGTCATTACATGACCATTTGATTTGTAAAAACTAAGAAATAATGAGTTTATCAATTTATGATGATGTGGAGCTACGGGAAACCCTTACGTATGGCTGGCAGAAGTGTAAAGTGTCCAACCATTCTGGATCCTAATTTGGCATTATGTACTATAGTTGAGAATGTGTATACATAGTGACCCAGAAATTTCTCTTCTAGAGAAAATCTTACATATATGCACCAGGAAACATGCACAAGTATCTTTGTGGAATTGCTGTAATAGCAAAAAAAACTGGAAACAACTCAAATGACCAACAGTAGAATGGATACAGAAATGACATTTATACAGTGGAATCCTATTCAGCTGTGGGTGAGTAAGGCTGAAAGTGTAAGACTGAAGGAAGATTGAAAAACAACCAACCAACCAACCAAACTAGAGACACTATAGCAAATTTAAATGTCCATTAGTAAGGAGTGGGAGGTTGAAGACATAGAAGAGACAGGTGGAACGGGCATTTCTTCATTAGACATGGGGGAGCAGTTAAGAGTGAGTATGTATTTATTTAAAAATACTTATTGTGTACCCACTCTATGCCAGGCCCTGTTGATACAAAGGATGAAGGTAGCTTTGAGAATTGGGTCATAAGTATTTGATGGAAAGTCTGTATAAAAGCTTTCTTTTTCTATCTGAATATGGGGTGGAGGGTCATTTCCTAAGGGTGAGGGAAAAGCTTGGGGCTTGAGATTTAAGGAGAGTGAAGATTTTAAATTGTGTGGAAACAGGAGAGCAAACTAATGAAGGAAATAAAGCAGTTGAATTGGGCACTGTTGAAAATCCAGTTAAGGTTATTGAATTTGTAGCCAGAATTCCCAGTTGTACAATTTTCACCAGCATTCCATAGTGCAGATATATTGTTCTAGGGTTTTTTTCCCTAGCAGGTGGTGACAAAAGGATAACAGAGTTGAAGAATTTAGGACAGTGATAAGAGGTTGTTTGAAATGACAGACTACGGATGCCGGTGAGTCTGATTGCTAATTAAACTTCTGAAGCAGAGTTTACCATTTATGTGTATCCAGAAATCAAGTAATGTAATATATGTATCTGATGAGGAATCTTATTTAAAATCACAAGTGCTGTGAAGTTAAAACTCCACTAGAAGGAAACTGATCAATGAGAGGCAGGAGATGGAAAGGGTCCCGCAGATATATTTTGATCTCTTCCAGCCCCTGACTGTTTGGAGATGCAAAAAGTTCCACATGTCCTGCAATACTAAGTTATGTTTTCTTGTGAAACTACAGCCAGGTCAGTAATACACCTATATATATATATATATATATATATATTTTATGGTATGCGGGCCTCTCACTGTTGTGGCCTCTCCCGTTGTGGACCACAGGCTCCGGACGCGCAGGCTCAGTGGCCATGGCTCACGGGCCCAGCCGCTCCGCGGCATGTGGGATCCTCCCGGACCGAGGCACGAACCCACATGCCCTACATAGGCAGGCGGACTCCCAACCACTGCGCCGCCAGGGAAGCTCCATCCCCTTATATTTTCTTTTCTTCCTTGCTTCACTTTCCTTTTTACCTCATTCTTACTTCCCTGGAATTTCACTTCCTGATAAAAGAGCAGGGAAGCTTTATTCAGGCTCTGTGTGTTTCTGTTTGTTTGGTTTTTGGTTTTTTAAGGTACTCAGAGGAAGACAAAATGAATTTCTCTGCTGAATTTGGAGTTATTCGTGGCATTTCAGGAAGGCGAGGGCAGGGAAGAGACTAGATAGAAGTGGGAAGATGAATAAGGAGCCAAAGAGATGGTATGAAGCTGAGGGTCTATATGCAGTGAGGTAGCAATGAAAAATCCCTGGCAGTGGGTGGGATGGCTGAAGTATTTTAAACTAGGATGTCTATTATTCAATTTAAGATGATGATATTTCTTCCAGGTAAATTCTCTCCTATCCCTTTTCTCCCCCAAATTTAGTACATTATATTACATAATATGTCTTATTATTTTTAAAATTTTGTGGTACTATAATAAATGACTGAGTTTCATATCTGGGTTAATATGACCTGGAACAGAAAGGATAGTTGAAAAGGTCAAAAGGTAAACTAATTCAAAGAGCAGAAAGCTAGAAGCCAGAAGAACAAAGAAAATGTAAGACCTAGATAATTTTCAGAAAACTTGAGAAAAGTTTTGTGCTGACACAAGTCATGGAATGGGATGATGGAGGAAATTTTATTCAGACATTAAGGGGACTGGCAATCCCACATGACATCTAAAGTACAGATAATATACACTTCATCAGGCAGTGTCCCTCACAGAGGCTAGTACTGCAGTGATATTGATTTTTAGCTGTCTCTTTTTATGCATTTATATGCAGAAGTCTTTTTTCTGAAAAAAAGGTACATTTATTTTCTTTAATCAATAATTTATGGAACTATGTATTGATATTAGAATTAAATTATTATGGATGCTATTTCAGATATGAGATTTTGTTACTATGACTGTCAATACATGGGAATTGCTATTTGAGACAACTTATTCAGTCCTGTGCTCAGTTTTATTAGGGATGCCATAAGCTCTTCATGAAAATCTTTATGTTCATAAGGCAATAGTTGGTTGTTCCATGCTAATCTATTATAATCAGTGTGAAAATCTGTTATAGGTAGGGTTAAAAAAAAAAAGTATGCCTACTAAAAGGACTATAAATGTTGGAAAATGTACTTCTTATTCTGGTAGAAATTTCTACTTCATAATTTATTAAACAATAATTTTCAAGAATACAATCACATACATTTACTATGAATAGAAAAATTGACAAAAATCCTTCCAATATCTTTCATAAATTATATTTTATTCATGCCAATTAAGTTCACAGATACCTAGCATTTTCTAAATCAGAATGACAGTTAAAGCTGCCTGTCATTTCTAGCATGATTCAAAATATCTCATATAAAAGTGAATTATGAGCAAGTATACAGTAGGGCTACACATATTCCTCTTGCAAATAATTTATGTGAAACAAATATACCTCATTTTTTATGTTTTAATTGAGAAAAGATTTCTTAGTGACATTGCAATAAACTCAGGTCATAGATTCATACAAGTCAACTGTCAATTTAAATTGTTATATTCATCTAGAAATATGTCATTTGGCAATGTGATTTACTCCTATCGGTAGGTAGGAAAACATCTTTTCATTTTTCACTGAGTATAGCAATATTACTCAACTTTCCATTGCAGAGCACAGGCTCCAGACGTGCAGGCTCAGCGGCCATGGCTCATGGGCCTTGCCGCTCCACGGCATGTGGGATCTTCCCGGGGCACGAACCCATGTCCCCTGCATTGGCAGGTGGACTCTCAACCACTGTGCCACCAGGGAAGCCCTACTCAACTTTTTAAAAATCCCTTTTGTAAAGTGCCACTTGATGAAATAAGAGCCGTATAATTTCCTTTAATGTTATTTAGCAAGGAAACAGTTCAGTGAGGTGAGTAGGAACATAGATCCTGGAACCAGACATACTTGGTTTTAAATGCCAGCGCTCGTTAGATATGTGAGCTGACACTTCTACACTTGTTTCCTAATCTTTTAAATGAAGATACTAAGAGTAGCTACTGCAAAGTATTATTGTGACAAGTTAATGCTATAATACTTTTATGAGGTTTAGTATATAGCCTGGAACATAAAAAATATCTATTATTATCATTATTAATTTTCAAAGAAAATTAAATATATTAATCAAAAGTCATTATAACTCTAATATGAGTTTTTCAAATTGCACATTCTCCCAGGAACTCTGACACTCCCCTGTTTCCCCCCTCCCTTCCCCATATTCCCCTCCTGCTATCCCAAGAATCTTTGGACTGTATTCTTAAGATACTGACTCACATCCTGCAAATCAATCTCTTATGAAATTAATTTATAACCTCAGAGCCCGTATACAATTTCCTTTTTCTCCCCAAAGTTTTTTCCTTTACATGGTATGTATGGAGGAACTTTTGGCTAATCCTGAAACTTGCTGGCCTAATACCGTTAAAATTTTTGCATATCAACTGTTAAAACTGAACTATGCTTTTCAACACCTAAATGTGATACAACAAACCAGCTCTGGCTGGTATTTCATGGCACATATTACAATGACAGGTCATCCAATTTAGACAGAAAAGAATTATTGTTCCATTCTTCCAAATTGGTTGTACCAATTAATTCTGTTCAACTTTATATAACAGACTGCAGTAGATTACCTTAATGGGAGCCCACTTCCCCCACATAACAAGAAGTCTGGAGGTAGGCAGTCTAAAGCTGGTGCAGTTGCTTAGAGAACTCATTAAACCAGGATCCTTCTAATCATCCTGCTCTGCCGTCTTTAGTATATGTTTATTATCCACTTGTTCACAAGATAGCTGCTCCGCCTCCAGATATCACGTGTCTCAGATGGAAGAGAACAGAATGAAGAGCAAAATATGTGTTTTATTGGGAAAACAATAGCCTTCCCATATACTCTACCCAGGAAGCTCCCTCTTATATCTTGTAAATCTAGATTGCAGGTTTACCTAAGTTAAAGAAAGTCTGGGGAGAAGAATTTTTAAACTGGGCACACTGCTACCCCTAAACTTTGAGGAATAAAGAAGACTTGAATAAATATTCAGTAGGTAATCAACAGGATCTGCCATATGGGTCAAAAAACTTGACCTGACTTACGGAAAATGATACTGCAACATCATTATGTCACCAAAGTACACTGGTAGCAGCCTAAAAGGCAAACATTCTTTAGTAATATAAAACATGTTACCAAAAAAGATTCAGTGATTAAGAGGAAGTAAGATTTTAAAAAAATTCTCACAACAGGCTAGAATAAACCATTTGGTATTGGGTTAGCGTCAGAGACTTTAGTATGAATTCCTATATCTATCTACCTAACCATTCATCTATCGTCTGTCTACAAATGGAGAGATACAGAAATAATTATATACATATGTTTATACATACATATGTTTCCTAGTTCTATTTACTGAGAGGGCCTAGAAGGAGTGACACCCAGTAATAATGAGCACACTGAGTGCCCAGATCTTGGTTTCTAAATACCATTTGCCAATAAAAGCAATCAGAGCTCCTTGGAAAAATGGTTGATTCTAGGGCTGAGGCAATAGAAATACTAGTAAATCCTAGGTGAACCTGGAGCATCTTATAATGCCAGAAAGTAAGGAGGTGCTTAAGAAAACAAAAGAGTGGGGGCATGTCAAAAGGCCACGGGAACAAATCTGAAAGAGATCCCAATGGCCAAAGCTGGAAAATGTGGGCAACAAAATAAATAGTATTGGATTATAACCCAAAGTATAAAATATACATTAGTCCATACTGATATAAAGAAATAACTGAATAAACAAATAAATGGAAAAGAAGAGACAAACCTTCCTTATAGAAAATTCCAAATAACATATGCAAATACTCCCCCCTTCAAGAGGTGGAGCTTAATTCTCCCCACCTTCAGTGTGGGCTGGACATAATAATCCCTTCCAAAGAATTGTGAAAAGAAAAAATGGAAAAACCAGAAATGTTATAATGGAAAAACTTGGCAAGCACAATCTTAACCTAGTGATCAAGATTATCTTACCAGTGATAAGTCATGCTGATATCATGCACCTCTGATTTGATGTTATGAGAAGGACACTGCCACATTTTCCGTATTCTACACACCCACCCACACACACACAGAAACACAGGAACCCTAACTCCAGTCTAATCATGAGAAAAACATCATAAAAAACCAAATTTGAAGACAATCTACAAAATACATATTCCTCAAAACTGTCAAGGTCATGAAAAACAGGGAAAATCTGAGAGACTGTCATAGATCAGAGAAGACTAAGGAGGTATGACCACTAAATGCAAAGTGATATCCTGGATGAAAATCTAGGATAGAGAAAAACATTAGTGGAAAAATGGAATAAATTTAGGGGTTTAGTTAACAGTAATGTGCCAATATTAGTCTCTAAATTTTGCCAAATGTAACATGGTAATGTAAGATGTTAACATGAGGGGAAACTGGGTGAAGGGTATATAAAAATTCTCTATACTATCTTTGCAGTTCTTCTGTAAATCTAAAATTATTCTAAAATAAGAAGTTTTTAAATATCCTCACATAGTTACAATTGGAAATGACAATAGCCTACTAATGAGACAATGTGACATCATGAACTTGTAACTAATGATCTTCAAAGCATCTCACGATGGGTAACCACAAATTGCTTAAGATACTTACAGTTAATGCATTAATACCAGACTGGTTCAAGTCCCAGATCCTAAGGAAACAGAAGCCAAAGTGTAAAAAGACATTTAATCTGAACTTTTCACTAAAAAGTATTTCTAAGGAGATCTCTGGATGACTCTAACCTTTCCAAGGTCAAGTGAAAGCTGTCAGCAGGTGCAATTCATCTTTCTATTGTCTTCTTCAAAATTAGCATATTCATGATTAGGAACTTATGTTTGTAAAAGAAATTTTTATCAAATCCTATAAGTTATTTTCCCCCACAAAATAGAATTACCTTGAAAAATCCCATTCAAAAAAAATTGCTTCTACTTAAGAACATACATTTTTAGAGCAGCAGCTTTGGCAATCAGCTAAGATTAGCATAGGAAATCAGTACATCAGAATTTTAATCTTGCTTTGCCACTCATTCTTTCAATGACCTTTAAAAGTTTACTTAACATGTTCCTTGGCCACCAAATGAGGTTAATGAAATTCTCTAGGTTAAAAAACAAAAACAGGAGAAACAATTACATAATCATCAAAAAGCAACTTAAAATAAAAGTGTTAAATAAAAATATCTGTTGTGGAAAGATATCATGCCACTTTGTGGTGATCAAAGAGATATTTATTTTCTTCAGTTTCCTATTTATTAACAGCAAAGTTGGATGGCAGTAACAAAAAAGGTGTCATTTCTACTGAGAAACAGAACAAAATGCAGTGATGAATGAAATAAAGTTAATCTTAAACCACCTCCCCCCAAAAAGATTCACTCAAAATGTTTTCTTTCTTCATGTAGAGAAGCTTCTTCCAGAAACCCAGTATGAATTTGAACATACTAGGTTACAATTAGCATAAAAGCCACTGAACCTCAACCTTTAAAACTTTCAAGAAAAGAATAGTCTTTTGAATGTCAGCTAAGAAATTAAGAGAAAAGAATCTCTCCAAAATATATCAGCATCCTTCTTTTAGTCTCTGATTCTGGATTAACTTTTCAGAGGTGTTTGAGTCCTTTGATATCAAGGAATGCAAGCGCAAGGCTTATGTGCAGGAACTGGAATATATGATTCAGAAGAGCTGTGCAATTTTACAGAACTTATTCATTATGAATTTTGCCACTTCACAGAGGTCCACAAGGGGGCACTCTTTTGCTGAAATTTTCTACACATTTTAAGGTAAAAACAGATTTTATGATAAGGAAATTTGGTACCAATAAATAGATATGCACGTTTAGTTTCTCATGGTTATTTCAGTTGTATTATTCTAGTCAGTTTCTTCCTTTGCTATGTTTCTCCAGGTGATTCTTTTTTTTAACTGTGGTGAAATACGCATAACATAAAATTTGCCATTTTAACCATTTTAAAGTGTATAGTTCAGTAGCATTAAGTACATTCACATTGTTGTGCAACCATCATCACCATCCATATGCATAACTTCTTCATCTTTCCAAACTGAAACTCTGTACATATTAAACAGGTCCACTTCCCTCTCTCTCTAAGCCCTGGCTACTACCAGACTTTCTGTCTACAAATTTGACTACTCTGGGTATTTCACGTATAAGGGGACTCATATAGCATTTGTCCCTTTGTGACTCATGTATTTCACCTTTCATAATTCTTTGAAGTTCATACATGTTCTAGATGATTCTTAAACGGCCTGTCTCTAACCTTACTAAGTACCAAAGCTTTACCAAAAACTGTGTTAAATGAGGCATATGTCATTGGCACTTCTGTGTTTGTGCCAGATTGTATCAATCGGTTACCGATTTTTTTTGTTTGTCCGTATCCCTCAACTTCCTAACTCAATATTATTTGGTGAGTCAAATTCAGAACAACCTTCTTTACTAAATTCATCATAGAAATTCATGCTTTACTGTGATATTTAATTCTCATTTAAAGGACTTGTCATCCCACATTTGCAGGTGAACGTAGTTGCAACTTTTGTACAAGGTCAGTTCTGGCAAGCCAGCCAGGGCTTCAAGTAGTTTTCAATCTGCTGCCTCCATGCTGTGACTGGGAGTAAGCAAGTCTATGCTTGCATGCTTTAATCATAGAGCCTTTGTTCTCTTACAGTCCTCCAGTAAGCCACACCGTTTTTTGTTTTTTTTTTAACATCTTTATTGGAGTATAATTGCTTTACAATGGTGTGTTAGTTTCTGCTTTATAACAAAGTGAATCAGTTATACATATATATATATGTTCCCATATCTCTTCCCTCTTGCATCTCCCTCCCTCCCACCCCCCCATCCCACCCCTCTAGGTGGTCACAAAGCACTGAGCTGATCTCCCTG
>NW_021703783.1:29914573-29916517 GCF_005190385.1 Monodon monoceros
TATTTCTGTGGCGTCTGTTGTAACTTCTCCTTTTTCATTTCTAATTTTATTGATTTGAGTCCTCTCCCTCTTTTTCTTGATGAGTCTGGCTAATGGTTTATCAATTTTGTTTATCTTCTCAAAGAACCAGCTTTTAGTTTTATTGACCTTTGCTATTGTTTTCTTTGTTGCTATTTCATTTATTTCTGCTCTGATCCTTATGATTTCTTTCTTTCTACTAAATTTGGTTTTTTTTTGTTCTTCTTTCTCTCCTTCCTTTAGATGTAAGGCTAGATTGTTTATTTGAGATGTTTGTTGTTTCTTGAGGTAGGATGGTATTGTTATAAACTTCCCTCTTAGAACTGCTTTTGCTGCATCCCATAGGTTTTGGATCATCGTGTGTTCATTGTAATTTGTCTGCAGGTATTTTTTATTTTCCTCTTTGATTTCTTCAGTGATCTCTTGGTTATTTAGTCAGGTATTGTTTAACCTCCATGTGTTTGTGTTTTTTACATTTTTTTTCCCTGTAACTGACTTCTAATCTCATAGTGTTATTGTCAGAAAAGATGCTTGATATGATTTCAACATTTGTAAATTTACTGAGGCTTGATTTGTGACCCAAGATGTGATCTATCCTGGAGAATGTTCTGTGTGCACTTGAGAAGAAAGTGTAATCTGCTGTTTTTGGATGGAATATCCTATGAATATCAGTTAAATCTATCTGGTCTATTGTGTCATTTAAAGCTTCTGTTTCCATATTAATTTTCTGATCTGATTATTAATTTGGATGATTAATAATCATCCAAATGATCTGTCATTTGGGTGATATGTCCATTGGTGTAAGTGAGGTGTTAAAGTCCCCCACTATTATTGTGCTACTGTTGATTTCCTCTTTTATAGCTGTTAGCAATTGTCTTATGTACTGAGGTGTTCCTATGTTGGGTGCATATATATTTATAATTGTTATTTCTTCTTTTTGGATTGATCCCTTGATCATTATGTAGTGTCTTTCCTTGTCTCTTGTAACATTCTTTATTTTAAAGTTTATTATATCTTATATGAGTGTTGCTACTCCATCTTTCTTTCGATTTCCATTTGCATGGAATATCTTCTTCTGTTCCCTCACTTTCAGTCTGTATGTGTCCCTAGGTCTGAAGTGGGTCTCTTGTAGACAGCATATATATGGGTCTTTTTTTGTATCCATTCAGAAAACCTGTGTTTTTTGGTTGGAGCATTTAATCCATTCATATTTAAGGTAATTATCAATATGTATGTTCCTATGACCATTTTCTTAATTGTTTTGAGTTTGTAGGTCCTTTTCTTCTCTCGTGTTTCCCACTTAGAGAAATTCCTTTAGCATTTGTTGTAGATCTGGTTTGGTGGTGCTGAATTCATTTAGCTTTTGCTTGTCTGTAAAGCTTTTGATTTCTCCATCGAATCTGAATGTGATCCTTGCTGGGTAGCATAATCTTGGTTGTAGGTTCTTCTGTTTCATCACTTTAAATATATCATGCCACTACCTTCTGGTTTGTAGAGTTTCTGCTGAGAAATCAGCTGTTAACCTTATGGGGGTTCCCTTATATGTTATTTGTCATTTTTCCCTTGCTACTTTCAATTATTTTTCTTTGTGTTTAATTTTTCCCAATTTGATTACTATGTGTCTTGGTGTGTTTTTCTTTGGGTTTATCCTGCCTGGGACTCTGCCCTTCCTGGACTTGGGTAACTATTTCCTTTCCCATGTTAGGGAAGTTTTCAACTATAATCTCTTCAAATATTTTCTCGGGTCCTTTCTCTCTCTCTTCTCCTTCTGGGACCCCTATAATGTGAATGTTGTTGTGTTTAATGTTGTCCCAGACATCTCTTAGGCTGTCTTCATTTCTTTTCATTCTTTTTTCTTTATTCTGTTCCACAGCAGTGTATTCCACCATTGTGTCTTCCAGGTCACTTATCCGTTCTTCTGCCTCA
>NW_021703783.1:29916617-29923747 GCF_005190385.1 Monodon monoceros
TAATCTCTACAAATATTTTCTCGGGTCCTTTCTCTCTCTCTTCTCCTTCTGGGACCCCTATAATGTGAATGTTGTTGTGTTTAATGTTGTCCCAGACATCTCTTAGGCTGTCTTCATTTCTTTTCATTCTTTTTTCTTTATTCTGTTCCACAGCAGTGTATTCCACCATTGTGTCTTCCAGGTCACTTATCCGTTCTTCTGCCTCAGTTATTCTGCTATTGCTTCCTTCTAGTGTATTTTTCATTTCAGTTATTGTATTGTTCATCCCTGTTTGTTTGTTCTTTAATTCTTCTAGGTGTTTGTTCTTTAATTCTTCTATGTCTTGGCTAAATATGTCTTCCATCTTCCCCATCTTTGCTTCCATTCTTTTTCCGAGGTCTTGGATCATCTTCACTATCATTATTCTGAATTCCCTTTCTGGAAGGTTGCCTATCTCCACTTCATTTAGTTGTTTTTCTGTGGTTTTATCTTGTTCCTTCATCTGGTACATAGCCCTCTGCCTTTTCATCTTGTCTATTTTTCTGTGAATGTGTTTTTTTTTCCACAGGCTGCAGGATTGGAGTTTTTCTAGCTTCTGCTGTCTGCCCTCAGGTGGATGAGGTTATCTAAGAGGCTTGTGCAAGTTTCCTGGTGGGAGGGACTGGTGGTGGATAGAGCTGACTGTTGCTCTGGTGGGCCGAGCTCAGTAAAACTTTAATCCGCTTGTCTGCTGACGGGTGGGGCCGGGTTCCCTCCCTGTTGTTTTTTTTTGCCTGAGGTGACCCAACACTGGAGCCTACCTGGGCTCTTTGATGGGGCTATTGGTGGACTCTGGGTGGGCTCACACCAAGGAGTACTTCCCAGAACTTCTGCTGCCAGTGTTCTTGCCCTCACGGTGAGACATTGCCACCCCCTGCCTGTAGGAGACCCTCCAACTCTAGCAGTAGGTCTGGTTCAGTCTCCCATGGGGTCACTGCTCCTTCCTCTGAGTCCCTATGTTCACACTACTTTGTGTGTGCCCTCCAAGAGTGGAGTCTCTGTTTCCCCCAGTCCTGTCACAGTCCTGCAATCAAATCTCACTAGCCTTCAAAGTCTGATTCTCTAGGAATTCCTCCTCCCGTTGCTGGACCCCCAGGTTGGGAAGCCTGACATGGGGCTCATAACCTTCACTCCAGTGAGTGGGCTTTTGTGGTATAAGTGTTCTCCAGTTTGAGTCACACACCCAGCAGTTATGGGATTTGATTTTGTTGTTTTTGTGCCCCTCGTACAATCTCATTGTGGCTTCTCCTTTGTCTTTGGATGTGGGGTATCTTTTTTGGTGAGTTCCAGTGTCTTCCTGTCAATGATTGTTCAGCACTTAGTTGTGATTCCGGTGGTCTCACAAGAGGGAGTGACAGCACCTCCTTCTACTCCACCATCTTGGACCAATCTCCTCCATTGTGTTATTGTAAACATTAACTATCTTGAAACTTACCTATATTTCATGATATCTCCCCAGTACATTTTCAAATTAAAGGGGAAAATATATGTAAAAACACTGAGTTTTAGAATTTCTTGCTGAACTTTTCTATCTTTGCCTTAACCTTGTGTAGGTTTGTTAGCAGGGATAACATGATCTGAGCAGAGTGAAAGTCAGAGTTGAAAAAAATTAAAGTGTCCAAACAAATGACCCTAAGAGTTAGGGGAAAAGCAGAGGTAGATAAGATTCCAAATGATTGCATTCATTCAAATTCAAAGAATGGCTCTATTTTGGGTGGTAAATTAAAGCATAGCATAGGAAACTGAAGATGAGTCCTTGTTGAATGGACCTACCCACATGGTAAATGTTAGTGAAAAACTAAACTGAGGGCTCAGTCCAAGGCACATATGAAGTCAAAACTATTTTCAACAATTAACAAAACAGAAATCATTCATGTGTTTATTGTCTTGGTATGATTTCATTGACTCATTCAGCATCTATTTATTGAATACCCACTATGAGTGAGATTTTATGCTAGGCATTGGAACCTCAGTGCTAAGCAATAGATATACTGTCCTTTTTTTCTATAGATTGTCACCTAATTTAGATGAAGGTAGAAACAGTCTTGGTGGAAGTGTGAATTCAATTATTTTGAATACAGAAGTGTAAGGATTTTTTTCCAAGCCAGAGCATGGGGGAATAATTAGGAGTTAGCCTCAGTCCATCCTCTCATACTTCTAGATTTACAAATTTGGTCTTGTTTTATGAATATATGAATTAACTTAAGTTTACATGTCTATAAATCTGGATCAGAAATCATCTGGAGAAATAAGGAAACAAAAACCACCACCGTGTAGACATCTAACCATTTAAAATATGAGGATTCAAGGAGCCAAAGCAAGATGAGCAAGTGAAAGTGTTATGCTTCCATTATTATTTCTGTTTCTTAATCTGAAGACATGTGCTATGCCAACACATTAAGGGGATTTCTAACTCATAATTGGAGGGCCAAGGAATATTTTCTAAAGCAAGTGATTTCAGAATTGAGACCAGAGTGATGATTAGCAGTGAATTTGGAGAAGGGCAGATGGTGGAAGCAGGGCAAGAGGAGGAAGGGAGTGAGAATGAATCAGGAAGGGAGAAGAATTTGAGAAAGGGCCCAGAGACAGGAAGCTGGGATGTCTTGCAGTTCAGTTTCCATGGGATGTTGGTAAAGAGCAGCAGTGGCAACAGTAACTGGAAAGGTACACAAGGAAAGACACTGAGAAACCATTGTATTGTATTAAGTAGTAACTTGATTGAATTTTTGCATTTAAGCATGATCACTCTTGCCGCAGTTTTGAAGACATTTTTGAGTGGGGAATGGCTGCCAAGCAGGAAGAATATTAGAAGATATTGCAGTAACCTTGGTGAGAGATAAAAATGGCTTAGACTAGTGCTTGTCAAACCTTTTTCCTTAAACTCCCCCTAAAGAATTTTTAAAGTTAAATATTCTCTCATATACTTATGAACTGACTTACAAACTCATCATAAGTTTAAACAGTTGAAAAAGATGTAATTTACAGCATATTGTAAATTTTGACATTTTAAAATAAATCTGTTGTTTCACTCCTAAATATATCCTTTAAGAGTCTGAAGAGTATTGAGAGTCCATCCTCATCATTATACAGTTAAAAATATTTGAAATACCTCTTGTAAAACAAGCAATTCTCCAGACACTAGCTGGGTATCCAAGAATTCAACTCAATTTTGACACTATCACCCTAGAGATAACATCAAATTCTAACCCTTTAATAACATTGTTGGCTCCTTTGGCAACCAGCCCCCATTCTCAGGTGCTTTCCAAAAGTCACCTTATTAATGTAGCAAAAGACACCTGTATCACTTTCAACACATTGGAAATATCAGTTGTTTGGGGAGCTATGAGCCAGGAACTGTGGACAAAGGCAAAATATAAATAAAAAATATATTTTGGCCATCTGAATGACCACATGTATATTTCTTACAAATCACGATTCCATAAAACTCTCTTCAAAATCAAGTGAACATAAAGGTAAAAGTTTACTCCCATACTCTGAATTCTATTCTATTGATTTATATGTCTATCATTATACCAGACTACACTGTCTTGATTACTGTTGCTTTATAGTAAATTTGAAATTTGGAACTATGAATTCACCAACTTTGTGCTTATTTTCACTGTTCCTTTGACTATTCTGGGTCCTTTGGATTTCCATATTAATTTTAGGATTGACTTGTCAAATTCTGCGGAAAAGCCAGATGGGATCTTGAAAGGGATCACATTCAATCTGTAGAACACTTTGGGGAATATTGACGTCTTAAAGATGTTAAGACTTCTGATCCTCAAAAACAAGATGGGTGTCCTTTATTTTAGGTCTTCTTTAGTTTCTTAAACAATGTTTTGTAATTTTCAATGTAAAATTTTTACACTTTTGTTAATTTATACCTAAGCATATTATTCTTCTTGATGTTATTATAAATGTAACTTCAAATTTCATTTTCAGTAGTGATTGATTTTTGTATGTTGACCCTGTATTCTGCACCCTTGCTGAACTCATCTATTAATTCTATAGCTTTTTAAAATTGGGTTCCTTGAGATTTTCTGTGTATAAGATCAGTCATTTGCAAACAGAGAAATACTGCTAGTTTTACTTCTTCCTTTACAATCTTTTTTTTTTTTTTTGGTCTAATTGCCCTGGCTAGAACCTTGATCAAAATATTCAACAGAAGTGACAAGAGCAGACATCCTTGTCTTGTTCCTAATCTCAAAGGGAAAGCATTTCAATCCTTCGTCATTAATATGATGTTAGCAGTGTTAAAATGTAATATTAATCATTACAGTAATATATAAGCAGTAATATGATTCATAGCTGCCCTTTACAAATTGAAAAGTTCCTGGCTATTCCCAGTTAATTGAACATTGTTATTGTAAAAGGTGTTGGGTTTTCTCAAGTGTTTTTTTCTGTGCCTTTTGAATTGATCATGTGGTTTTGTTCTTTAGTATATTAACAGGATGTATTGTATCTATTGATATTTTAAACCAACCTGCATTCCTGGGAAAAATCCCACTTAGTTATGATGTATAATCCTTTCTATATATTGCTGGATTCATTTTGTTAGTATTTTGTTGATAGTTTTTACATTTAAGGGTCACATTGTTTCTTTTCACATCTCATACATTTTTGTTGGTAACTGGACAATTTAGGTAATAATATTATAGCAACTCTGGATACCAATCCCCCCTATCAGGAGGTTGTTACTGTTGTTGTTTGGATTTTGGGGGACATTTGTTTATTTTTTTAATGATTTGGTTGAAATAGTCTGTGAAATCTACTTCTGTGCAGAACTGTTTAAAAGGCCAAACTTAAAAGGTGTATATACACATCTGCCCCAATCCCAAATGCCAGAATTCACACACATGACCCAAACTTAGCTGCCAGAGGCACTGGGAAAGGTAGAGAATTAGTGTTATTTGGTGAACGCCAAAAATCTCTGCCATAGTCCAATCTTCCAGTCATCCTTTTCCACACACGTGTGCCCATTACCCTCTTCTCTAGGGAGATTCCATCCAAAATTACTGCATCCAGTTCAAAATCCAGGAACTCTCAGGTCAGCATATGCATCTGCTTGGTCTACTGATCTGAAAAATAAAAAGACAAGGTCTTTCTGCCCTCCTCTGCATTCATAAATGCACCTAGCATAAACAGTGCGGTGGGGGCAGAAAAAGTATAACCACATGTACCGTTCAGAAAATGGAAGCCTGGATAACATACAAAGATGACTTGCCTACAGGAATGTGGTGACTGGACAATTTGTGCAGTCTCTCTGCCCTGGAAGTGGGGAGAGTTCCCTGATGACTCATGATCTGTTGTCCAGATGAAAATTTCTTGTCTGTTTTCCTTTCTGGACCCTTGCTCTGCCCTCTTCCTCTTCCTCATTGAGTGCACGTTTTGGAGTCATACCGTTGGGGAATCTACAAAATTTTCATAGTTTATGGACAGTTTGGTTTAGGTTTTAAAATTCAGAAACTTTGTTGGCATGAGTTCTTAGAATCTTTGGAACAAAATTCTCTCCACAATTTTAGTAAGACCTGATGTTTTACTTCTGGTTTGACCATGTTCTAGTAAACACACCTCAAAATATTTTCTAAGCATTGTTCTGAAATCTGATTTATTTTTTTCCCCTTTATCATGACACTTCCTTCATCTGCCTATCAACTCTATGGCAGCTACCAAGGGTATCTGGAACAATTGATGCGAAGGCCACACCCTTAATCGAGCTTTTCTCTGCTCTATTTAAATGAGTTTTCCTGGGCCTTTGTCATTTAAAACCTGTTTTATTATTTTATCTTATCATTTGGTATCTACAAGCATTTGTCTTTTTCAACCCTGAAAGACTATTCATTTCTGGACTTACTCTATTCCTTTATATTCCTCTTGCAAATTGGTAAGTTATTTCCTGAGCTAATTTATTTTTGATAATACTTAGCCAAACACAACCAGCAATAATCAACACTCACTACAAGACTTTATATGCTAAACCAGTACTCATGTGATCTGCTTCCCAGGATTCTGCAAGAAACATCTTTACCAAAATTTGCCATTGCTTAACGTGAATCAAGGTCTTTCTAGCATCCAATATTAGCTTCCCACTGCTCACAATCTGACCATTATACTCTTGTCTCACACTTTAGGATGAGTTTTGAATTTGCAGCAGCATCCCTCTTTAAGGTACCAATTTCTTTATTAGTCAAACATGTTAAACTATGCTGTAGCTATAAACAATCTAAATATCTGTTTTAACCTAAAAGGCTTATTTACTCACATCACATCTGTTACTTTGCCATTTGGAATATGTGGCCTCAAAGGCCACTGTGTTAGGGAGAGAGATGGCTAGAGAATTTTAAGAGCCAGGCTTAGAAAAAGGCCTTATGCCATTGCTATCTACATTTCATTGGTCAAAAACAGTCATAAGGCTCTAAACTTATAAATGCAGAAGAGAAGAGCAAAAAGATAGTGTTTGTAGTCTCTGCCAATTATTAAAACATTTTATCATCATAAAATCAATATGAACCTACTATTTTACCAAAGCCGCCTTTCAAGCACAGTACTGTCAAGCACAGTACTGACTTTCTAATCTATTCATTAATTAATGCTTTTATTAAAAAAAATTATTTAGCACACACAATATGCTTAGAACAATAGAATCACTTAGAAAATGAAGATAAGGAGTACTGGGGACAGACATTACATTACCAGAAGGTAATGTAATATGTACAGCATTATCCAAAATGCTAGAGGGATACAAGAAGAGACAGTGTTTAACTTTGCCTTGGGCTATTGGAGAAGTTCAGGTTTTAATTCTCAGAGTCAAAGGAAGTGACACATGAATCCTGTCTTTCTGGATAGAGAAAGAATAATGACCTTCCAGGCTGAAAATAATTGTGGTCTAGTCAGATTTTAAAACAATAAATCAAGTTAAATTTTAGTTGCTCCTGAATGGATCATGTTCTTGATTGTGCAGTTATGAATCACTTGTATATACTTAATAGCAACTCCATGCATCTAATTATAATTATCCTATAAACCTTAAATGAATTTCCCTATATACTTAATAGCAACTCCATGCATCTAATTATAATTATCCTATAAACCTTAAATGAATTTCCCTA